>NC_086317.1:261148075-261469325 GCF_036172605.1 Pelobates fuscus
ACTACTGATTGCTAGATCCATAGCTTACTGTTTACCTGTGTCATTTCAGCAGATACAAGAACAAAGGTGATTCTCTTTTTTTATTTTTAATATTTTACAATTTTTTTTGCATACTTATGTATTATCTATTTTGAAAAATAGCATATCCTTTTAAGATAGCTTTGTGGTGGCAAGAGCATAGCAGAAAAGCCAATTATTTTAGATGTTTTTTCTGCAAATTGCATCCAATAACCTGAAGCCCATCTAGGAAGATATCTGTTTATACATTTTTGACTATTGTGCACCCAAAGATAACATATCCAATTTAATACATTTGGTATCTTACAGCAAATAATATGAATGTAATTGTCCATTGTAAGTGAGACATCATATTATTAATATTGATTACAGGACCTCTCAGGATATGTTTTCTGTATCATATGATACAGACATCTCGTTGTACCCACAATCAATGCACAGCGTAATTTATTTTTATTATCATTATGTCTTTTGTTTACTTTTTTGTGGCTTACAACAAATCAGCTTCAAACCAGAATGCCAGGAAATTGGGGGATTACAGTGAAATCTATTTCATTAAAAAAACTCCATTTAAAATGCCCTTATTTCTGACCTGTCTAAGAGACATATTGCTTTTCTTATAAATCAAACAGACAAGCAGAGCAAAATTACTGGCGAAGGAGCCATCATTCTCGTGTCCTACTAAAATATAGAACAACTTGAAAGTCAAGGCACCCGTACGAGCTATGTAATTTTGTTAGCTTAGGTGTAATATTTATAGCAAATTTAAATTGCATTAGTAGTCATTCCCTTGTGAATTTTCAAATTTGCCTTCTGTCATTTAAATTACACTTTCATTGCTTATGTAAAACCTATGCTAAAAGGGATTTGATGTCCAATCTCCCACAGCGGCTATGTCTATGTCTATGGTGTCCTGTTATCCTTGTCCTTAAACAATCAAAACAATATTAAACTAGATATTTTTTCTTATAAAAGTAGACATTTTTTAAAGAATACATAAATGTAAAAAAATGCTATTTTTTGGGGTAAGAAAATAGCCTGTGTTTTTTAAGCAATCGGGCATTGTGTCCTTTGTGAGTACCTCCGCCAAGTCTGCTACCTCTTAGTTATCAGGGACCCTGATACACTTCATATCCAGTCACCGAGGCTTGTCTGGGATCACTGAGGGCCTTTTCCACCCTGGACCAGGCTAATGTGCTTACAGCCCTGGACACCCTTTCCATCAGCAGATTATATCCCGTTCCCCAAACACCAGACAACACATGGTGAAGGCTAAAACAGCAGCTGGCTTTACTAGACATAGCACACATATTTTAAGCCCCCAACAGCCTCATTTGCATACAATAGTGCACAGTGGCGTACACACAACCCATGGGGCCCCGATGCGAAAACTGATCCGTGGGCCCCCCGTGGGCAACACGGCGGGCACATGGTCGCAGGGCTGCGACCCCTGCGACCGCAGTATGTACGCCAGTGCATGCAGGTACACATACACTTAAAGGACCACTACAGACACCCAGATCACATCAGCTCAATGAAGTGGTCTGGGTGCCAGGTGCCTCTAGTTTTAACCCTGCAGCTGAAAACATAGCAGTTTCAGAGAAACTGCTATGTTTCACTGAGGGTTAATCCAGCCTCTAGTGGCTGTCTCACTGACAGCCGCTAGAGGAGCTTCCGCGATTCTCACTGTGAAAATCACAGTGAGAAGACGCTGAACGTCCATAAGAAAGCATTGAGCAATGCTTTCCTATGGGCGGTTTGGGCGACTCTTGCCACACATGCATATTCGGAGCTGAGAGGCGGATCGGGCGGAGAGATCCCCAGCGCCAAGGGAGTCCGGCGCTGGAGAAAGGTAAGTGCTTAAGACACACTCTCACGAACAGACGCACAGACACACACTAGCTAACAGACACACACATTTACTGACAGACACACACTCAGTGACAGACATACATACACACACTCACTCACTTACAAAAAACACACTCACTAACAGACGCACACAAACTAACACACTCAGTAACAGACACACAGTAACATACTCACTGACACACTCTAACACTAACACACACACTCTAACACACACACTCTAACACACACACACACTCTAACACACACACACAAACTCTAACACACACACACTCTAACACACACTCTAACACACACTCACACACTCTAACACACACTCTAACAAGCACACACACATTCTAACACACACACACTCTAACAAACACTCCCTACATTTGAGAGTGCTGAGGGGATTCCCTGGAGTCCAGTGGTGTCACCTGGCGGGCGCGCGAGGGAGCACTCTCCCCTGAGTGCTTCCTCTTCCGGCTTCGGTATCAGTGTGGTGCACGAGGGAGCTGAAGAGGAAGCACACAGGTGAGAGTGCTCCCTCGCGCGCCTGCCCGCCAGCCTGCCCGCCGGGTGACACCAGGGCCAGCCTCGGGGGGCCCTGAGGTGGCTGGCTCCTGGGCCCCCCAGGAGAAGAGGCTGGCCACAGTTGGTACATCCCGGGTCACAGGGCGACCGGGCCCCCTGATGGGCCGTGCCCGGTCGCAGCCGCGACCCCGGTATGTATGCCACTGATGGTGCATAGAGTACTCTAGTATAAGGAAGGGTGGGGTCAGACAATAGCAAGGGCTGATGGGAGATTGAGGAGGGACAAAGCAGCTGGCTTAAACTGGTCTGGCAGTGTCCCTGGGACAATGCCCTGCTGGGAAAACAATAGGACAGGAGAAATGGGGAGGGGTAGAGGCACAGACAAGCAATACATTAAACATACCCTGCACCAATAATGGGCACAGGGTGACCAAAATACAAAAGGAATCTGGGGACCCAGACAGATTTTGTTACCAAAAGTGCCTTCTATGTTAAAGAAGTGAAAAAAAGTGATGTGCTTGGTGGAAACCTCATGTAACACATTTCCATTGAACAGGAAAGCTCATCGAAGCTTGATTTAATTCCGAAAGACCAGTGATATTTCATGCTGTTATCACAATCTGGTCCTGAAAGACGCTGTGCCAGCACAGAATATGTTACTTGTTAGTACCAGGGTTGTGACAGTAGTCACCATCACCATGGGCATAAGACGGACACTTTATGTAGGTCTCCGAATTATTCGTATGTTCTAGTCTCATTGTGCCGAATATGGGTGCAGGGTGTGTATAATATAACTTTTTATTGTTAAATGATTTGTGTGCTCTCCTATCCTGCTATTGCTCTCAGATAACTAGATGGATTTGACTGTGGAGTCTGTACAAGGCCATCTTTTGGTTATAAGGATCTTGAATCAGCTATATTCACTACCTTGTTTCTTGTTTGTTCCCGGGAACGAAAATACAACAATGCACCAGTCAAGAATTTTTTTTTAACGATGGAAACAAGATTTCAACAGGGAAGGATTAAGATAATACTGGTTACTACCTAGGTTACTTAATTGAGGCCCACTCTTTATTTTTCACTTAGGGATGGTAAATGGGGCCAAGCTAAATCATGATTCTGGGACCCCTGTCTAACTCCTGGGCCCTAAGTGGACACTTTATGGTTAATCCTGCTCTTGCTTTTAAACAAAACACCACACAAGAGGCCAACAATGCACTGGGAGCACCGAAACCGACACACCCGGCCTACCTGCCTCCATAAACCAGCGGCATGTGAGCAAGACGCGACAGCTGACAAACACCCAGAAATCACAAGGCAGAGATGCTTACCTTCGGGGTTATCCCGACCACGCGGGGACGGCACACGCCAGGGCGGAAGCCCATGCCAATCCCCCGAACTGGCAGAGGCTGCTAAGATGAGACCTGCCAGAAGAGGGTAGCAGAGGGCGGCTAGCCCGTGCACGAAGGGACGCACCAGCGCCCGTATGAAGACCCGGGGTGGCCGAGACCACGGACGGACCTCCCTGGCGGCCCACGAGCCAACAACATGGCAGCCTAACCTCCGGATGAGGTGGGCACCCGGAGGAACATGTCCCCACCGCTGAGAGCCCGGTGGGGCTGGACACCGCACGTCTCCGGCGGACCGGTGGCTGAGAGGCAGTGCATCTCCTGTCCCGTAGAAGCAGACGGCGCTGGGAGAGACAGGCAAGGCAGCCCATGTGCCTACCGGGGTACCGAAGGTTTGGGGGAGGTGCAGGGGACACTGAGTATGCGGATTCTTGGAGGGGGGACCGCAGGAGCACATGTCGCCCCCGAGTGCCCACCGGACCGCGGTGCTTGCGGGAGGCGGCCTGGACTGCACACAAGGTTCAAATGGAATAATTAACGCTTGAACTTGCAACAAGAACCCTTACAATGAGCTTCACATATGGACGCTCTCCTGCCGCAGTCCCAAGGGGGCCACCAAGTAGAACATACAAAATGGCCCAAGGCGCTACCCTTCCTTGTTTTGCTACAAAGTTTTGCAGATCATAAATAAGACAGCAAGCTAGCAGACCGCTCAGAATGCCTCAGCAGTACATAATGAGGAGGACCGGCATGGACTGCTCGGGCAGGTCAGAGAGTATCAAGCACTGGATGGAATCTCCACACTGCCATCATGCCAGCAGGAGCAGTGAGTACCCCGATCTCTGGTTATGGGGGTCCCCAGAGACTAATGTCCCCGCTGCGCGAGCCCTGTGAGGCGGGAGTGTGCGGACCCACCGGCGGACCAGTGACCGAGGGGACTGTGTACCAGCTTCAAGATTGAGGCCGGCAGTGGGAGAGACATGGGGCTGCTTGCCCTATAGGGCACAATGTGACGCTGGGGAGGTGCAGGGGGCGGGAGGGCCACGGACTTTGTGGTGGGGTCTAGTGGACAATCTTTGCCCCTGAGTGCCCACGGCGCCACAGAGGACTCAGGCCGGTGGGCAGGTGCCGGTGTGGGGTGAACGGGCAGAGGCTTTGAGACCTGAGGGCTACACCACAGCAGCGACATGCAAAGCATTACGGATTACAACGCTTAAGACCACGCAGCAACGTGTCAATTTATGTCTGATGTTTGATTATTATTCCTATTATTGCATTTAATTTCTCACACACACGTTACTTTTGCATGTTAGAGACAAAACATACTAGGCGCTATTACTGCATTCTATGTACTGTGTCTCTTCTGCATTCTATGTACATAAATGCTAGTACTGCACCGTTAGCTACAGGCTAGATCAGACCGCGCAATATAGTATGATCACTCCACTTACAAGTGCCTTTGCCTACATACATTAGAAAGGCACTGTTTACTTACCTACATATAAGGCTACATATGCTAAAAGCGCCACTGCATGCTTAGTTAGACATAACTCAACCGCGCAGTAAAATATGGAGCTCTTTGTTGATCCTAGTAAACACTCTGCTGACATATCTGTTTAGACTCCATTAGGCACAGTTGTACTGCACCCACGCAAGATTTAGTTAGTTGACCCAGGCTACTAGGCTGATATAACCTCTATGCAAGGGGGTGGATTAATTAGAGGGGGTGGATTAATTAGAGGGGGTGGATTAATTAAAGAGGGGTTGTGGATTAATTAAAGAGGGGTGTGGTTTAATTAAAGAGGGTGTGGATTAATTAAAGGGGGTGCAGCACGGGGGAAGTTTATTTAGAGGGGGTACGTTTTTGTTTTTTATTAAGGGGGTGTGCAGGGTTTTTATTAAGGGTTTGCAGGATTTTTAGAGGGGGTGGATTAATTAGAGGGGGTGGATTAATTAGAGGGAGGGTGGATTAATTAGAGGGGGTGGATTAATTATAGGGGGTGGACTAATTAGAGGGAGGGTGGATTAATTAGAGGGGGTGGATTAATTAAAGGGGGGTGGATTAATTAGAGGGAGGTGGATTAATTAGAGGGGTGGATTAATTAGAGGGGGTGGATTAATTAGAGGGGGGGTGGATTAATTAGAGGGGGGTGGATTAATTAGAGGTGGTGGATTAATTAGAGGGGGTGGATTAATTAGAGGGGGTGGGTTAATTAGAGGGGGTGGATTAATTAGAGGGGGTGGATTAATTAAAGGGGGGTGGATTAATTAGAGGGAGGGTGGATTAATTAGAGGGGGTGGATTAATTAGAGGGGGTAGATTAATTAGAGGGGGTGGATTAATTAGAGGAGGTGGATTAATTAGAGGGGGTGGGTTAGAGGGGGGTGGATTAATTAGAGGGGGTGGATTAATTAGAGGGGTTGTGGATTAATTAAATAGGGGTTGTGGATTAATTAAAGAGGGTGTGGTTTAATTAAAGAGGGGGTGGATTAATTAAAGGGGGGTGTGGATTAATTAAAGGGGATGTAGCACGGGGAAAGTTTATTTTGAGGGGGTATGTTTAATTAAAGGGGGGGTGCAGGTTTTTTTTTAATTAAGGGGGTTGCAGTATTTTATTTATTAATGGAGGATGTGCACTGCAGATTTTTGTTTTTTATTAAGGGGGTGTGCAGGGTTTTTATTAAGGGGGGTTTGCATGTTTTTTTTGTTAGGGGGTTGTGCAAGTTTTTGTTTTTTATTAAGGGGGTGTGCAGGGTTTTTATTAAGGGTTTGCAGGATTTTTTTAATTAAGGGGGGTTGTGCAGGTTTTTGTTTTTTTAAGGGTGTGTGCAGCGTTTTTTATGTGTAGGGAGTGTATGAAATTTATGTGATCGGGGTGCAGGGTTTTTATGTGTAGGGAGTGTATGAAATTTATGTGATCAGTGTGCAGAGTTTTTATATGAAGGGCGAAGGGCAGGGGTTTTCTAGAAGGGGCGAGATCAGGGGCTTTGTAGAAAGGGGCAGGGGAGGAGTTTTCTAGAAGTTTCTCACCAGCCCCTTTCTACAAAAGCACTGGTCTTCCCCCTTCTACAAAAATGGCGCATTTATACAAAACCCTGCCCTGGCCCCCTTCTACAAAACCTTTGCCCTAGCCGCTACATCTTTTGAACCCAAATCCCTTTCCTATGCTATTTCTAAGGATCAGCTCAATAAAGTGGTATGGGTGCCAGGTCCCTCTAGTTTTAACCCTGCAGCTGAAAACATATGTTTCACTGAGGGTTAATCCAGCCTCTAGTGGCTGTCTCATTGACAGCCGCTAGAGGCGCTTCCGCAATTCTCACTGTAAAACTCACCGTGAGAAGACGCTGGACGTCCATAGGAAAGCATTGAGTAAGGCTTTCCTATGGGCAGTTTGAATGCGCATTCGGGTCTTGCCGCGCATGCGCATTCGGATCTAACGTCGGCAGGGGGAGGAGAGGTCACCAGCGTCGAGGGAGCCCGACGCTGGAGAAAGGTAAGTGGCTGAATGGGTTTTAAGGGGTGACCTCTTCTCCCCCGCCGACGTCAGCTCCAGAGTGCAGCCGAATGCACATGCGCGGCAAGAGCTGCGCGCACATTCAAACAGTCCATATGAAAGCAAAAAATTGTGGGTGTTTTCTTAAATTTTTATTATGGGGGGGTGGGGGTGGTGCCACACTCAGGGTGCTAAAAAACTCCGCCGCGGGTGCCAAATGCTCTAGGTACGCCCCTGCATATAGTAATATAAAAATACACTTAGAATAACATTACACATATATATAATATATATATATATATATATATATATATATATATATAAAATAACTGTATATATTGTATATATATATTATTATAAAAAATAAGTATATCAAAATATATATAAATAAAAAATGTTTTAAATACAATTATTTACATATTTATATAAAAAAATATATCCACATACATAATTACATAAATAATTTCATAAATATACACATAGACTTCAAATATATAAATATGTATATATATTTAAATTCTACGTGCATATTTAGGTAATATTTTTACATAATAAAAAAATTTTTATTACAATTTGAGGGACCTGACTGACAACCCAAGCAGAAAGTTCAGAAAAAAAAATTGCAAAATATAACAGTACCCACCATGTACAGATTTTATAGTGTTTTTGAAAGTAACATGGTGAAATATAAGGCTTGCTTTTCTGTTTTTTCACATTGAAATTTGCCAGATTGGTTATGTTGCGTATGGTTGTCCAAGAATGAGAATTACCCCCATGATGGCATACCATTTGCAAAAGAAGACAACCCAAGGTATTGAAAATGGGGTATGTTCAGTGTTTTTTAGTAGCCACTTAGTCACAAGCACTGGCCAAAGCTAGCCTTCATAATTGTTTTTTGCGTTTTTAACACACAAACAAATATAAATGCTGAATTTGGCCAGTGTTTGTGACTAAGTGGCTACTAAAAAAGACTGAACATACCCAATAGTAAATACCCTGGGTTGTCCACTTTTGCAAATGGTATGCCATCATGGGGGTAATTCTCATTCCTGGGCTACGATACAGTCTAAAAGGCAACATAACATAACCAGTCTGGCAAATTTCAATGTGTCTAAACTAAAAAATTAAACATGCTGTATTTGACCCTGTAACTTTCCAAAACATCCTAAACCCTGTACATAGGACGTACTGTTTTACTTGTAAGATGTCGCTGAATACAAATATGTGCATTTTATTGCAGTAACAGCTAACAGTATTAAAATGTTAAAATGCCACGCAGAGCTAAAACATTTTTGAAAAATCTTAATTTCTCAATTTTTTTTTTAGATTTTATTTATAATAAATTATGTGTCATATATGAGTAGCATGGGCATCCACAGCAGAACATAGCTAAACAAGCTGAAAAATCCAGGGGGGTGGGGGGGAGGGAAGAGTGTGCCCCCCCTGGATTTTTCAGCTTGTACTGCTATTTTTGTGTGATTGAAAATACAGTGCAATACTGTAGTGCGGCCAGTAGGTGGCGCTGTGTATAGAGAGAGACAGGAATAGGAAGCTGCATCTTATCCCTGCTTCTCTCTGACTTAATCCGCAGGGGAGCAACACATACAGCCAGCAGAGGGGGGGGGGGACAGAGATAGCCTATATAGATCTGGGAAGTGAGGCATGGGGGGGGGGGGGGGGGCAGAGATAGCCTGCCTATATAGATCAGGGAAGTGAGGCATGGGGGGGCAGAGAGAGCCTATATAGAACAGGGAAGTGAGGCATGGGGGGGGAGATACAGTCTATATAGCCTATATAGATCAGGGAAGATCAGGAAGATCAGGGAAGTGAGGCATGGGGGGTAGAGATAGCCTATAGATCAGGGAAGTGAGGCATGGGGGGTAGAGATAGCCTATTGATCAGGGAAGTGAGAGATGGGGGATCCACCTACATATCAGGTAAGTGAGGGGTGGGGGAAGACAGCCTATAGATCAGGTAAGTAAGGGATGGGGGGGAGACAGACTATAGATCAGGTAAGTAAGGGATGGGGGAGACAGCCTACAGGAAGGGTCAGCAAGGAGCAGAAAGGAGAAGGAAGGTAAAGTAAGAGAAGGAGCTGAAAGGAGAAGGAATAGAAATGAGCAGAAAGGGGCAGCAAGGAGCTGGAAGGAACAGCATGGAGCACAACAGGTAAAGTAGGAGAAGGAGCACAAAGGAACAGAAATGACCAAGAAGGGGCAGCAAGGAGCAGGAAGGATCTGCAAAGAGCACGAAGAGTCCAAAGGAGAAGGAAGAATCTGCATGGAGCACGAAGGGTCAACAAAGAGAAGGAAGGGTCAACAAGGAGCAGCAAGGGTCTGCAAGGAGCAGGAAGGGTCTGCAAGGATCAGGAAGGGTCAGCAAGGAGCTGGAAATGTCAGCAAGTAGTAGGTGAAGGAAGGGTCTGCAAAGAGCAGAAAGGGACAGAAGGAGCACAAAGGTAAAGGAGCAGAAAGAATCAGAAGGAGCACAAAGGTAAAGTAGGAGAAGGAGCAGAAAAGGGTAGCAAGGAGCACAAAGGGACAGCTAGGAGAACAAAGGTGAAGTTGGAGAAGGAGCAGAAAGGGTCTGCAAGGAGCAGAAAGGGAGCAGAAAGAGAAAGAAGCAGAAGGGGGAGCAAAATAAGTAGAAAGTAGCAGAAAGGTAACGGAGCAGAAGGAGCCAAGGAGGAGAGAAGACAGTGTCAGAAGAAAAGGAAGACTGTGTCAAATGAAGGAGAAGAAAAGGAGATTGGAGCAGGAAGGACAAGTGAAGTTTTCCTTCACTTCATTCTGGACACCACATCATAAGTCTTTGGTACCTGGGCCTGGCAGAGAAACTTTGGACCTTCTCATCTCCCCAGGTAAAAAAAAATATCAGTGTTAATGTGTTCACTTTTATTTACTGAGTGTCAGGAAGCACTGAGTGCCGCTGGGGAGGGGTGTTGCTGATTGGCTAGAGCTGTCAGCTGGCATTCTAAGCCAATCAGTAGCTCCCCATTCATAAAAAAGTAAAACATTTTTATGAACCGGGAACTAGCGATTGGCTTAGAGCGTCAACTGACCACTCTAGCCAATCTGTAGCACTCCGTTTCAAAAGCCGAATACCACTGAGCGACCTGGAAATCTGGAGCTGGAGGAAGCCTTTGGGGTTAAACCATTTGAGAGCGGTTTAACCCCTTAAAGGAAAGAGAGCACACAGGGGCTTCCTGGCATCATAGCATTTTCATTTAGATGAAGTTGTTATGGTGACCAGAATGTACCTTTAATTTGCTTAAAAGAACACTATAGTGTCAGGAATACAAACATAGTTGTGAAAACGCTATTCACCCCGGCTTTATGTGATAATGACTATGCTCCTCCCCTTCATGACACTGTTAAAAAGGGACCAAGCATGGATGTCATTACAATTATGCCCCTCCCCCCTGGAAAAATTCCTGCGGACGCCCATGATGAGTAGTTCATGTTAAATGAAAGCCCTGTTAATATTATAAGTGTGGGTGTAGTTAATTTGAAAAAGGTGAATTACACTTGAACAGACATATAGCGCAAATTCCAGTTTTTGTTTACGTTTTGATCACGTGTTAAACTGGCTCAGTCCTTAAGAGGTTAATATTTGAATTGTGACTGAAAATGAATATAGCTTAATTTATTTCCAGTAGTCTCGGCTTAATTCAAATGTGATTAAAATGGCAAAATCAGTACATTTAGGCAAATACTGTTGACAAGTATAAATTGCTTTCCTTCATGCTTAACTGCTTATGTTTATTTTTCTTCATACTGTACCCATATGTTTAAGTTGGTATTTTCCAACACAGGTTAAAGACTTTGCGTATATGAATAATACAGTTTTATAACATGTGAAATTGCGTTATCCTACACCCTGACTTTTTTACTTAACAGATGTCGATTTATAACTCATCAGGATTAAACTGACATAACAGGCAAAATCTATGAAAGTATTTTTTCCAGGACAAACATCAACTATTACAGAGTAACACTTGTGCTTTAACATACTCCTTTGAATGCAAAGAGGCATTTCAGCTGAAATTAACATTATTTAATCAGTAAATACATGATGACGGGGTTTTGGAGAGCTCAAAATACAATAGCCAGGAAGAATTCATTAAAATAAAAGTTATGACTAGTATTAGGAATAGGGATAGGATTAGGTCTATGGTTAGGGCTAGGGCAGGGATAGGCAACCTTCGGCTCTCCAGATGTTGTGGACTACATCCCCCATAATGCTCTTAAACACATAATGCTGGCAAAGCATCATGGGAGGTGTAGTCCAAAACATCTGCAGAGCCGAAGGTTGCCTATGCCTGGGCTAGGGCAATAGAATGTTGGCAAGTGGGTCAGGGGGGCAATTGCTCCTTGAATACTAGATTCTGAAGTTGTGGGCTGAAGCCTTATACCATTTTTCTGTAGATTAAAGTAGGAGATGTATTTGCGATTTGTATTGGACCAGTATAGCAGAAGGGAGACAGCAGGCAGGATTTGTGCAGGGCCTATGCTAGCCCTGCACAGTGTGGGTTTGGACAACTCATATTTTCAATGCTCTCCAGGCCTTAACTGGTCTACTTGCATATTTTACCGAACCCCGGAGCGTGAATATTTTTTTGTTTGTTTGCACAATCTATTAAATCATGTGCACTAATAGTAAATAGCTTGTAGCACACATTGATATTGTGTACATGTCTTAGTAGACAGTGCACATAATATACTTATATAGTGAAAATGATTTACTAAATCATAAATACAATGTACTTATATCAGGTGCATAATATACCAGGGCTCCATAGACAAAAAGTCATATCAACCCATATCTGATTGGGTGAACATGGATTTACTAAATAGTTCCCATGATATAAGTATATCGTGTGAATTTTCCATTAGGTAGTATGAATATATTGCGAGACAAATTTACTAAAAATTCTCCACCTGGCACCTCAAGTCCCCCTATATTTCTCAGTGGACTACTATATATATATATTGATGATTATGTATGATGTCCCCGCAGGTGTTTGGAGCTGTGGGAAATGCAGTCTGTGTCTTCATGGATCTCTGAATACCCAGTCATCCTTCTGGAGGTTACAGGGATATATGACATCAAACCTCACTAAATACAAAGAATATGAGAACTCTGAGAACTGACAAAAGCTTAGAGAAACTCAGTCGCTTGCCCTTCGGTACATCCCCGCTCAGGTCTCAAAATAGTTTTTGCTCACTTGTGCCATTACAAAGAGAACATTTTCCAAAGCATATCAGACTCACTGTCTACCCCTATTTGCTCTGTAAAATGTAAGAGTAATCTTTCCACGTTTTGTAATGTCAAGACTCCTCCACTGCAGCCTCCAGCTCTGCCTCTGTCAATGTTAGTATCAAAGCTGACTCCATGAGAAAGCATTTGATTGAAAAAAACAAGTTTTACTTGGTTATGGAGGCAGAAGTGTTTCTTATGGTCAGCAAGAGGCTGTTGGTTACTGGAGGCTGTTGGTTATGCATCAAAAAGAGACACTTGTAGATTGTTAAGAAGCATATTAGGCTTTACTTGTATGGATATACAGCAAACATGTAGAATACATCATTTACTTAAAACAGCAGTCAGCAGGGTGAAAGGTAAAAGGAAGAGAGACAAAGAGCAAGTGAAAAAAACAAAACTTCTATACTGTGAGTGTACCAACAAGTTCATATGCATATATAAACAGTACTCTGAACTGCACAGCGCCATCTACAGTTCAGGTGCTAAGTATTTACATCTTATGCAGTACACGCTGTTGTATTTCCCAACAGAGGCGTGCTTGACCCTTTAATGTAGGCATTGACATTTTTAATATTTTACTCTTTAAAATTGCAGGACCACTGAACCCAAACCAATTCATTGAGATGAAGGGGTCTTTGTAAATTTAGTGGTCTTTTAAAGGACAACTGTCACTTTCACAAATTTTGTATATTATGTTTACTGACACCTATATTTACCAAATATATATTTGTGAGGTGTGAAAAATAAAAGTAACTATAAATTGACATCTCTTTACCCTGCAAATGGGTTCCTTGATCTTAGCTCTCTGTCAGTCATTGTTATCATCTAGCAGCCAGCATAAAACACAAGAGAGCAAAGGAGAAAATATATATTAAAGAAACACTGTCAGGAACACAAACATGTATTCCTAGCCCTATAGTGTTAAAACTGGTGATTATAGTGTCCATTTAAATTGTGTTTCTCTTTCTCCTTTTCATTTTCCCTGGCTTTGCCTTGCCTGAAGAGAATTATGGTGTCAATTGCTAAATCTTTAATCTAAATCTAATCTTAAACAGAGCATTTCATGAAAAAAGTCACAGAAAAAGAAAACATGTGTTATAGGTCATTTTTTGTGTTTTATTCAATGGTATAAATTCTGGATAAGTGACCGATCCCATTTAATTAATTTGCATTCTTTATCCAGTGTTACCAGGCAAAGCATATAAATTAAAACAAGTTAAACTTTTAGCAAGCTGTTTGAATGTACTGAAATCAGGGAACTGACAGTTCCTCTTTAATCCACTGGGGACAATTTTTCATGTAACACTATCTCCAATCATCTTCTGAAGTCTTTAATCAAAAGCTTTTCTAATTCCCTGAATAATTTAGATAATGTGTACATCTCTTTCAGTGGTATTGTCATTGCCTTGAGTGGATGTATTATCCCAATCAATATTTCGGTTGTCTCTTCTTCCTAATACAATTATTATCCATGTTTAGAGGTTTAGCTATAAAAATGTATTACATTATCAATCAATGTCACTTACAGAATGGTGCTCAGTCACATCCAGTGTTGGGATATGTGAGGATAGATAAGGTGGGAATGCATGACATGTGCACAGTCGCCTTGTCAGCATATGCAAAAAACCCTGCCAATACCCATTTCAATAAAACACTGACACCAGGGTTTTGGCAAAATTATATCACAGCTTTTATTGATTATTAACATAAATGATAAAGGTTATTGTCAACAGCAGGCCAACGTTGGCCTGCACAATTACCATCAAGCAGTTTACAATTTAACCCCTTGACAATGACCCACCCACCTAATAACATAATACCCAAACATTGTAACATTTAACTTAACATTTAACTGCCACCAAAGAGCTCCATCCATTGCCACCAAAGGGCACCACAAGTGTAGGGGCATACTGACACACCCCTACACACCCTGGTTCGGAGCTACCTCCGAGCTCGAACCTACCAAACCAGTCCAAAAGCCTACCTATTAGCCCTGAACTCCAAACTTTTCCCTATCTCACTCTTTTCTCCCCACAACTTTACTCTCCATCCCCCGCCGCCGTGACCAAACGGGAAACACCTGAAAGCAAAGGGAGGGTGGGTGGGACAACAACAGGTAAGTGCAACTTTAGATTAAAGTGATCCTTAGATCTAAAAGTGCCACTACTTATACTCCCCTTATAACTCCACCCCACTCCATTTCCTTAGACCAATCCCTAACCACTGACCCTTAGATGCCTGTCTCCTGGCGATGTCAAGGCCCACTCCCCTTAGCTACGCTGCTCCATGGGCTACATGACATGTGCACAGTCGCCTTGTCGGCATCCCCTGCCACAGCTCAGAGCTCGACTCCTCGAGTTCCTGAGCGACACCCCCCCCCCCCTCCAGGGAAAAGATTGCCCTCTGGATGGAACCCACCTCGCCTATAATAACCTGGAAGCATGTCTTCCAACTCCCTTTGCCTAATTACAACCCCCCCTAACCGCTTCACATACGCTGCCATAACTTTATTAACCTTACCAGTGTTGCCAGTAAAACCTCAGAACCATTTCCGACCACACTACCATAACCCCTGGCACTAACTCCCTCAATTTGTCCACATCCCTCTTCATACTCTCAATCAATACCTTTTGAGGTAACGACCCTACATCATTGCCCCCTGTGTGAAGCACTACTATGTCCGGAACCTGACCCAACAGAATTTTGTGAAACATTTCCCCACAGATAGCATTCCAACCCCAACCCCGGTATCCAAACCACCAAAGCTGCACCACGGAACTAGGAAAGCCCAGCTGTAGACCACGATGTTGAACTGCAGCTCTCCGATGCGCCCAGTATATGTATGAGTGGCCGACCACCCATGCTGTCCAACCTGCAAGACATAAAGCAAACATAGACAACCACAAAACAAACATTGAAACAACAACTCCCCCTCAACCACCCATAGGCCTTATACCAACTTGTCTGACCTGACGTAAGACCTGAACCTCAGCGACTCCCACCTGCCGATCCTTTTTACCCGATCATCACCCAATCCCAGTCTCGTCGCTTCCATAGCCGCGCCAATCTGAAAGGAATGAGTCCCGAATTGACCTGGTTCCACTCCCAACTTTGCCAATGCCTTCCGCAAAACCCTGAGGAACTGGAACTTTGATAGCGAAGAGCCATCCTCGTGTTTAAAATATGAACCCCCGGTCGTCGCCCGTACCTCCTGGAAGGCCGTTGCGCACATAACCAGGCACGTTCTCCCACCCGGGAGCTCCCACAACGTAACCAACATCCCCTTCCCCATTATGTCCATTTTGGACCGCCTCAGGTTGATCACTACCTTGTTACTCCACACTTCCACATCCACTGCCTGAAGCCCCCTGGCCCCTTGGCGATTGCCGCTGACCAGCTCGCTGACACGAAATGCCCCGAAAAATGCGAAACTAAAAACCACGGAGAACAGCTTAACTTCGTATCACGAAAAACACACCACGGGCAGCACCCTGACCACCCGCTGGAGGAACTCGAATGACACCGGCCTCCTGGAATTCCCTGACACTTTACCCCTCCTGAAACCTTTCAGTGCCTGCCTCACCAGAAAATATTTAGTGGCATCCTCCCATCCATTAAACTTGAACAAGAAAGCTAGCGCTGCCAGCTTACGCCCTACTACCGTGGCCGAAGCCCCTGTGGTGACCGACCTACACACGAGCCACAACAGCGTGTCCAACCAGGCCTCCCTTGAGACCTGGCCCCCCATCTGTTGCACTAGCTCATTCCATTCCCCCCACACCTTACTGTACGCCATCCAGGTAGCGGGTGCCAGGGAGTCCCTTATCAGTCCGCCAAGCATGATGTCCTGAGCCGCCACATCTCGTCCGGGCAAGACATCCCTTCGTCCTGCGCGCCAGGTGCCGAATGCCAGGTGCCGCCTGGAACCTCTCTCACTGCGAACGAGATAACGCATCGGCAATAACATTCAACAGTCCGGGCACGTGGAGTGCCCGAAAAACAATATTAAAACGCATACAAAACAAGACAAAACGGCGAAGAAGCCGTACCATCACCCCCCTCCCCCACGTTGCCCTGGCTAGGAACCTGTTAAAGACCCTTCCAACCGGAATCACCCGACAGGCGAAGTTTAGCCGACCCAGCAGTGACTGAAGCGCCCGGAGCGTGACCTTCTTAGCTCCCCGTACCTCCGCCACTGCCTGCCGCAGAGCCAGCAAATTGTCCTGTGGCAGCCTACACTCCCCTTTGATCGAGTCGATCTCCAAGCCTACTACCCACGTAGTAGGCCCCACCGTTTTGTCACCCGCCAGGGGGACTCCAATAACGTGCGCCACCCATTCCAATGTCCTCAATCCCATGCGGCATTCCTCCGATCCGGAAGGCCCCATACATAGGAAATCGTCCAGGTAATGGACTATCATCCTAGTGCCCGCTTCCAGTTTCACCACACATTCCAGAAACGTGCTAAATTTCTCGAAGTATGCGCACAATATAGAGCACCCCATGGGCAAACATAGATCCACGTAGTACTCCCCCTCGAAGTGACAACCCAGCAAGTGATGGCACTTCGGGTGAATTGGCATAAGGCGAAAAGCCGCCTCCACGTCCGCCTTAGCCAACAACGCCCCACGTCCTGCTCATTGCACCAGACTCACCGCCTGGTCGAACGAAGCGTACGACACCAAACAAAGGTCCTTGTCAATGTCGTCATTAACGGACGACCCCTTGGGGTAGGACAGGTGATGAATCAGGCGGTTCTTGCCAGGCTCTTTCTTGGGTACCACCCCCAACGGTGATACTCTCAAGTTTGGTAAGGGGGGCTCCCTGAACGGCGCCGCCACCCTGCCCCACTGGACCTCCTTAAGCAACTTTTCCGTGACCACCCCTGGAAATTCCCCGCCAACTTCAGGTTGCGAAGCCGATGAGCCACCTCCCGGTCCCAAAACGGTATCACAACCCTTTAGTAAACCCCTCCTCAAGCAACCCAGCATCTTCCCGGTTAGCGTAGCGGTTTAGCCAAAGCAACATCGCGTCGACCTTCACTGGCGTTGCCCCCAGTGGCAGGGGACGTGGCCGAACCTCCGGGCCCCCTCCGGGCTGACTTACCCTTCTTAAAGCACCTGTGGAGTCCGTGGGTGCCTCCACACCTGGAGCACTCATGCTTGAAGCGACAAGTGGCCCCCCACTTGCACTGCCCCTCGTTATATAGCCAACAATAGCCCGATTTCTGGTTGGCCGACATGGCGGTGGAAGCACCGGTGCCAGCCCCCGTCTGAAAGGGAGACGCTTTCTGCGCCATCATAAGTTTAATCCAGATCGGTAGATCCATCTGGTCCCACCGCATCCCTGGATTAGCGGCCAGGCGCTGACGAAATTGTTCGTCGTACCGCCACCATGCCAGACCCCCGATACGCTTCCCAAATCCCGTCCAGGTAACAGAAGAGCTGCGAACAGCGCTCCGCCGCCTTTTTGCTCATCACACAGGCCAAGATGCAGAACGCCCTCAACCAGTTCCCAAACAGATCTTCCTATGCCGCCGTTTCTTTTCTTCCTCCTTGAGGTCAATGTATTCCTCAAGGGGGAGAAGCGAAAAGAGCTCCACAAACTCCCCTTTCCAGATCCTCTCCTTCACCTCAAGCTTGAGATGATAGCCCAACGGGCCAGCGAAAGAAACATGCACGTTCTGTCGCGCGGCCTCCAGGACGCCCCCAAGTAAATTCTCCCTCTCGCTCGCCAATCTGGGCACCACTACCGCGGGGGTTGTGCCCCCGTCCCCAACTGTGCTGCCCCCGGCCCCCGAAACCACCACTGGACTAGACCCAGAGACCTCCCCCAGCGGAGCCCAAACCTGGCTGCAATCCCCGTCCCTCCTTTTTCCCACACCCCAAGAATCAATTAACTGCATGATGCCATCTAAAAGCTCCCCCAACTGTTACAACGACAGTGTCTCACCTTCCACACCCCTTGCCGCTGAAGGTCGTGGGGTTGCCGTCCGACTATGGATGTCCTGCCCCAAGCGGTCCACTGCTCCGGGCCGTATTCCCATGGCGCTTGGTCTCACTTGATCCGCGGGCGACCTTGACGACTCCTGTCCTGCAACAGTGTCCACCTTGCCTGCCGGCGACCGTCCTGATGTCCTCAACGCATGGGATCGCTCCCTCCCGAAGGGTGACCATCTTCGAGACCTGCAAGGAGAAGACATCCTGGGTAGGCTGGCCGTGGAAACCCTGCCCTGTCCCCTCTCGTCCTGGGAACTGTAACCCATTGTCAGACCTTCCGGCATTCGCTAACCGTGGACTTCCGGGTAGACGGAGCGCGGCCACTCCCCCTCCTCTGACGCGGTCGCTCCCAGGATACATAGGGAGACCGCGTCAACACCACAGTGCTGGATCAACTTGAAAGCTCCCGCGAAACTTCAAAACTGAATTACTTATTACCTCTACTGTGTATCGGACCCGGACTGTTTAATCGTTTACCCTACTTCTCCTCTCCTACGACCTCGGAACTGTTATTGGATATTCTCTTGCCTGCTGTAACTCGATCCCCTGTGGGAATCTATCTCACCGAATTGGACTATCACTCCTACAAAAGCTAAGTAAAACAAATTGGCTCAAGCTGGATAATACCTATCTTACATCTCTGCTTGCTCACTATCACCTCCACCTAAACTAATAACTCTGTTTCCAATAATTACTAATCAATCAACTGCCAATTATTATATCTATTTGGGAACTCCTCTCTGGTTGGACTAATTCTGCTTTATCCTAAACCCACTGCAACTCTGCTGCTGCTTATTTCCTGCCAGGAATTAAAGAGACAGTTCGAATTGATTATTTCTTTATTTATGGCAATAAAACATTCTCAGTTACAGTTATCTGCAGTTGTGTTCCATCTTGTCAATAATTGAGCGTTACACCCATCTCCCCTCAAGTCGTCCGCCCTCAAGGGCCAAGAGCATGCGCAGCAGCCCTCATTCCCTCCGGGGAACTCCCGCTCATGGAACTGTCGTCCCACTGCCTCCATCCCCTTGTCCTGACAGGGGGCACCCTACGCTGCCCCCGGGTGTGGTCAGTTCCGCAGGGGTCCCTGTCGTCTCCGTCCACCCCCTCCGATGGCTGCTCCGTGACCGGTGTCTCCTAGCACCCTGCGCGCCCTTTGCTAGAGCCTTGCGCGCTATCCCCTTGGAGGGTGCCGACCTCCTGTGCTGTTCCTCGCTGGCGCTCCCCTCTGATCCGTCCCTGACTACCTGCACAGCCTGTCGTCATCCCCAGCCCTGTCATATGGGAGACCCTGGAGAAGTGCTGCGCTTCCACACGCTGACTAGGGACACTCTATGGCGTCTTGTAGCGCTAAACCCTTCCGGTCCGCTCCGTGCCCTAGCAGTCCCCTGCCTGCCACCTGCCACCCTGTCATCAACAACCATGCCAACACCGGGACCCATCCCCGGGGTGACCCGTGGGCCAGCGACTGAAGGGGCAGCAGCGTCAGAGGGCGACTCCAACAGCACTTTCAGCGTTCCTAGGACCTGCTGCCAAGCCTGCCGTACCGCTCCTCCTTCTTCCGCTGGCCTGTGCCTGTAATGGCCCTTTTCCGGAACTCCTGTCACCAGCAGCCACTTTTCCTTCCTTTCCTGCAAAAGAGGACACAAGAACTGAATGTTCGGTAGTTTTTCTGCCTCCCCGTTCGGCAGCCGAACGGCCGGCGGTATGGCTACCTCCCCGTCCAACTCCTGAACGTTCGGCCGTATTTTTACCTCCCCGTTCGGGAAACGAACGTCCGGCAGTAGCATTACCTCTATGTTCGTCTCCCGAACGTTCGTCAGTTTCCGTCCATTCGCTAGATCTCCTACCTCCACGTTCATCACCCGAACGTTCGGCAGTTTCAGCCCGTTCGCCAGTACTCCTACCTCCACGTTCGCTCCCCGAACGTTCGGCAGTGTCAGATTCGGTTCCCGAACTAGCAGCCTGTAGATCCAGCCTCGCCTGACGACGTGTTTGTGCGACCACACTGTGACGCCTCCTGCGACCTCCTCCACTTGCGGCCTTCCCGCCGGCAGCCTTCCCGCCGCCCTGACGAACTCCAGAAGGGCTCCTCGGACGCTAGGAACCCGGAACCAGCCAATCTTCCATCTTGCTGACAACCTGCAGAGGAGACAAAAGAAAAAGCCACACAAATCCTGCCACAACAACAGGTAAGTGCAACTTTAGATTAAAGTGATCCTTAGATCTAAAATGGCCACTACTTATACTCCCCTTATAACTCCACCCCACTCCATTTCCTTAGACCAATCCCTAACCACTGACCCTTAGATGCCTGTCTCATGGCAATGTCAAGGCCCACTCCCCTTAGCTACGCTGCTCCATGGGCTACAGTCTCCCCTTCTGATTTTCCTCTGGTCCTCTCATTTGCAATGAGAGTCATCATGGGGGGAGGTAAAACAGATAAGTGTTATTCGGCTCTTACTATCTACAAATAAGCAGCAATACATGACAAGGAATTCCCACAAACTTGTGAAAAATCAAATGTACACACAATAAAAATAGTGAACTGCACTAAGTATCAATGGATAGGAAAATAATTAACTAAATCAATCTTGTACAGGGTATATACCATATTTTTGCAAGTATAAAAAATGTTAATCTAAAATTGGGGGTCGTCTTATACACGGAATCTCACTGCAGGGGTTAAAAAAAGAAAACACTTGTGGGCGGGGCCCAAGTTAAGATGGCGCCTGCCACATTTCAATGTGCCACGGCCCACACACATGCCTGGCCTTCCTCCCACTGATCCACGTCTGAATGCTGTGGCACGGAGCTAGAGGTCCCTAAATGCGTGGGAACTGCAGCAGTCATCAGTACTTACCATCAATGGAGCTCCATAAAAGGAGCAGCCATATTAAGGTTTGCTCCACTTCAGGTAGGTCTTGCTTCCTGATTTATATTTATGGGGGGGGATGGGGATCATGGAGCAGAGGGAATACTAATGTAAAGTCCCAGCATGCCCTCACACCATCTGCTTTATTGTGGGAGCTGTAGTCTCCCAGCAGTCACTATAGAGCCATTAACTTCACAGAGTACCGTAGCACAGGGAGGCATGAGAATCAGACGTGTGTTGTTCTCCTCAGAAGTCACCTCTAAAATGTCAAAGTTGTTCTATTTGATGTTTAAAATATTGATTTCTTAATTTTAGGCTAAAAAAAATAGGGGGCGTCTTATACACAGAAAAATACGGTACTTAAAAGGGCTAAAAGAGCTCTTCTGTAATAGGCGTACAGTTGTACTCAAAAGTTTACATACTGTGGCAAAAATTGTGAATCTTTGGAATTGAATTTGAAAATATGACTGATCATGATGTAAAAAAATTGATATTCTAGAGAGAGTTCAGAGAAGGGCTACTAAACTTGTTCGTGGATTGCAGGATAAAACTTAAAGATAAGGCCCAGAGGAGGCGGGCTGAAAGCTAGCCGGATAGGAGGCATGTGTGGGTGTGGTGGGTGTGGGTGTAAAATGGGTGTGGCATTTAGGTTAAGGGCTTGGGTGGGGTTGTATAAATAACGGACATTTTGTCCCCTTCACCTCAGCCATCTTAAAAATAACGGCAAGGTGACAATCTCTCCCCCTGTTTCCTATCTTTGTGTTGCTTTTGCTTACCCCACGGCCAGAAGCATGGATATAGATGGAATCCTTGCTGCTCTTCGGGCTGAGGCCCTCCAGGACGGTGGCCGGCACCTGCAGGCCCAGCTGGTAAGGCTGCAGGGTGCCTCCTTGGTAGCTGCTCCCTCTGTCGGCAGCCAGGGTACTCCGCGCCGCCGGGCGCGTCCCCCTACCCGTTACAGCCCCTCGCGGGAGGGTAGGGTGAGGGGTAGGAGCAGGAGCCCTGTTGCCGGCCCGCGCGCCAGGTCCCCCGCGGCCGCGGGCGGCAGCGTGTCAGTGCAGCCTGTCGCCTCCTCCCCGAGGCGGTCTAGAGCTACCCGTGCGGCTGCCGCTTCTCGGGGAGGTGAGGGCCATCCCGCGCCGGTTCCTGCTCCTGTGATCTCGCGGGCCTCCAGGAGGTCGTCCGCGAGATCACTTTCCAGCACAACGATGGCGACAACCCGAGCACCTGACAGGCGCTCGGCTCATGGTGGATCTCAGGCGGAGCGCGAGCAAGTGAGGTCGGCGGCCGGCTCTTCTTCAGGAGTGGTGAGTAGGCCGCGAGGCGGCAGGGCAACCAGTAGGGGGTTGGGGGTTCGGGGGGTCGGGGTATGGAGCCAGGTCCGGCTACTCGTGGGCACAGCCCCCCCCCTTCTCATCCTCCCCGCTCTGTCTCCCCTGGCCCGGCCACTACCACACTCCCATCAGCCTCATCCGTTCAACAGGCACTCCCATCAGCTTCATCCGGCCAGCATGCACTCCCATCAACCTCATCCGGACAGCATGCACTTCCATCAACCTCATCCGTCCATCCTGCATTCTCATCATCCTCAGCCGCCCATCAAGCTCTCCCAACACTATCTCCTGCCCATCCTGCCCCCCTTGGCCCCCTCCCTATGGGTCTGATGCCCTCTGCATCTGCCCCACCATTAACCACGGTCCATGCTGCCCCCTCTGGGGCTCTTTCTGCCATGCCAGTTTCACACACAGTCTTTACCACTTCTGCGGGTCCCCAATTACCTGGGTTGGGTGGGCAGGGTTCTTTTTCACCTGTCCTGTCTTCACAGGTCACCCCTGGTCGGCTGACAAGTCGGTTCCCTGATGCTGTGACTGGTGCAGTGCTTCCTGCGGTCGCAGTTCCCTTGGGGCCGTTGCAGCCTGGTGGGCATGTTGAAGTCCCGCTGCTACCTGCCAATTCAGCTCCTGCAGGTGAGTACTCCGGTATAACGGGGTCGGGTTTGGGGGGCGCTGGCGCAGGGGAAGTGCAAGAATGGGGTTCTGTACTCCAGGCTATGAAGCAGGTTTTGCTAACCCTTGAGCGGGGATATCGCCCCGGGGCTTCCCCCCCGGTGGCTTTAGATAACCAACTTCGGGCGGGTTGGGCAGGTTCCGCAGGGTCGGATCCTTCAGCAGTCGCGGCGTCAATGCCCGCCAATATGGCACAGGCCCCCAGCCCCTCAACCTCGGCGTTACTGCCGGTGACGCCGGAAACTGCAGGGGGCACGGCCGGGGATGCCGCTGCTCTCTCGGGTTTGGGGGTTGCTCCGGCTGCGCACGGTGCGGCGTACATGTGCTGGTCAGGTCCTCTGGGCCTCCATCTAACGCCGGAATTGCGCGCAAAAATAGACAAGGGGGAATTTGTTGAAATCTTTTCTCTCCTCCCTATGGAAGATCTTCCCCGGGTTGACGCTGACGCTAAAGAGTCCGAAAAGGACAAAGAAAAGTTTCGGTACCGGAAGATTCCGAAAACTTTCGGAAACTGGATCCGAGCCTTTTCGATCTTAGCCAGCGTGATAGGTGAGAAGACTCCCGCCAAATGTTCTTCCCTATTCTGCTACCAGGACGTGATATGGACCGCTTGTCGGGTGTACGGCGGGTTAGGGTGGTGGCGGTATGATGAGCAGTTCCGCCAACGTTTAGCGGTTCGGCCTTCCATGGGCTGGGATCAAATGGACATTGGCTTGTGGTTAGCTATCATGACCCGCCCAGCCTCACATCAAGGGGGCCTGTCGTCCTTTCTTGGGGGGGCCGGCGCGGGTTCTTCAACCGCAGCGTCGGCCGGTCAACGTAAAACAGGCTGCTGTTGGCAATATAACGATGGCCAATGCAAATTCGGGTCTAGTTGTCGCTTCAAGCATGAGTGTTCGGGGTGCGGTGGGTCCCACCCCGCTTCAAAATGCTTCAAACGAGCCAAAACTGGCGACAAAGGGGACTCTGTGGGCGCTAAGGGCGAAGACGCCGGTGGACGTCGACGCGATGCGCCCATGGCTAAATCGTTATAAGAATAAGAAGGCGGCTGCCTTATTGCTGGAGGGATTTGGGCAGGGGTTTTGGATCCCTCACCGGCCTCGGCAAGTCTCCGGTTTTTGCAGAAACCTGAGATCTGTTTCTGAATATCCAGGGGTGGTCAGGGAAAAACTGGCGAAGGAAGTAGCGCTGGGCCGAATGGCGGGCCCATTTCGGGATTCGCCACTCCCCGATCTAAGGGTTTCACCATTGGGAGTGGTGCCCAAACGGGAACCGGGAAAGTTCCGGCTGATTCATCACCTGTCGCACCCTCATGGGTGCTCGGTAAACGATGACATTGCAGCTGAATTATGCCGCGTTTCCTATGCGTCCTTTGACGCTGCTGTGGGCATAGTCAGGGCCGCTGGCCCCGGAGCACTCATGGCAAAAACTGATATCGAGTCTGCTTTTCGCCTCCTACCAGTTCACCCAGAGTGTCATCATCTCTTGGGTTGTGCATTTGAAGGTCATTATTACGTGGATATGTGTCTCCCCATGGGTTGTGCAATATCCTGTTTTTATTTTGAATGCTTCAGCTCTTTTCTGGAATGGGTAGTGAGAATGGAGTCCGGTTACGATTCCCTGCTTCACTACTTAGATGACTTTCTGTGTGTGGGCCCCGCGCATTCCCCGATATGCTCCCAGATCTTACAAGCAGTGTCGGATGTGGCCTGTATGTTCGGCGTGCCGCTGGCACCTGACAAAACGATTGGCCCTTCCACGTGCTTGTGCTTTCTCGGGATCGAGATTGATTCGGTCGTCGGGGAATGTCGGCTTCCTTTGGACAAGTTGGCTGATCTACGTGGGGTGGTCCAGGAGGCGAGCTCCTTGCGGAAGATCACGCTGCAACGACTTCAGTCCTTGTTGGGCAAATTAAACTTTGCCTGTCGGATTATGCCCATGGGTAGAGTATTTAACCGACGCCTGGCGGCTGCCACGTCAGGGATACTGAAGCCGTTCCACTTCGTCCGCCTGACCAAACCGCTCAGGGAGGATTTAGCGGTTTGGGCGGTTTTTCTGGAAGAGTACAATGGTAGGTCTTACTGGCAGCAGCCCGAGGTAGCAAACTCAGTGCTGCACCTGTTTACGGATGCCGCGGGTTCGTCGGGTTTTGGGGCTATCATGGGAAAACAATGGTGCGCAGAACCTTGGCCAAGATCGTGGTTCGACTCGGGCCTGACCAAGAACATGGCGTTCTTGGAGCTTTTTCCCATTGTGGTGGCTCTCCATCTTTGGGGGCCGGAGATCAAGGACAGGCGTGTCGTGTTCCACTGTGACAATTTGGGCGTTGTCCAGGCCATTAATCGGTTGACAGCCTCCTCTCCTCCGGTGGTCAGGCTCCTGCGGAGCTTGGTTCTGCGTTGCCTGTCTTTGACCGTTACATGTCGCGCTGTGCATATTCCCGGTGTAGAGAATACCACGGCTGACGCCCTTTCTCGTTTCCAATGGCAGGTGTTTCGTCAGATCGCGCCCGAAGCAGATACGAAGGGCCTTCCCTGTCCCAGAGAGCTATGGTCCCTTGGCCTGAGCGAATAAGGGAATGGATTCGGTCTTCAGTGTCGGATGCTACTTGGGCCCGGTACGGTAAGGCATGGAGTGACTGGGTCGCTCTGGAGCAGGACCAAGGTGGGTTTTCTTCATCTGCGGAGAGGGTTCAGGGGGTTTTACGGTTGCTCTGGTTTTGGGAGGCTAGTGGTTGTTCCCCAGCCACGGTAGCGGGGAAGCTGTCAGGTCTGAGCTTCTGGTTCAACCTGACTCGCGTGCCGGATGTGACCAAAGACTTCATGGTCCGGCTTGCAATGCGTGGCTGGCGTAGAGGTCCGCAGCCTCGGGATTCCAGGAGACCGGTTTCTGGCGCACTGCTACTTGGTATCGCGTCGGTCTTATCCAGGGTCTGTTTGTCCGATTTCGAAGCGCGTTTGTTTCGGGTGGCTTTCTCTTTCGCCTTCTTTGGTGCTCTGCGGATTGGGGAACTTGTGAGCCCTAGCAAGCGGATTCCAGGCGGCTTGTTGTTCCATGATGTGTCTGTCGTGGATGATACGGTGCGTTTTTTGGTGCGAAAGTCGAAAACTGACATTTTTGGTAGGGGGGCATGGGTGTCCCTTCGCGCCATTCCCGGCTCGGCTGTCTGTCCCGTCGCAGCTTTTCAATCTTACCTTCTGTGTCGCCCGGATGTTGTAGGCCCATTGTTAATCCATGGGGATGGGTCTTTCTTTCTCGCTTCCAATTTCTCCGGGTTTTCCGTTTGGCACTCGAACAACTGGGTATTTCGAGCACAGACTTTGGGGGTCACTCTTTTCGGATCGGGGCCGCTACGGAAGCCTCTCGTTTAGGTTTCTCGGACCAGGCCATTCAAAGGATTGGTAGATGGGAATCGGGGAGGTTTCGGTCCTATGTTCGGCCCACTCGTCTGATCGGTCTCCCCCTTGTGTTTTCTCCACAGGGCCCGGCCGACGGATCTGGATAATCGGTCATTCCTACATCTACTGGGCCCACCTGCGGGCTGGGGTTCGCCCGGATGGGACAAGGCTTGGAATACCTCGGGAACTGGCGGAGGTCCGGTGGTTCGGGTTCCGGGGCATGAAATGGGGTCAGCTGTTGCCTGAGGTCGTGCAGTTATCCACGTTATTAGGAATCCCGGATATCTTAGTGGTGCATCTGGGAGGGAACGATTTAGGTTCGCTGCCTGCGTGGGGCTTAGGGGAGCTGATCAGGCGAGACTTGGCGCGCTTGCGAGTACTTTTTCCAAGAATTTGCCTAATATGGTCAGGAATAGTTTCCAGGAACTATTGGAAGTGCGCACGCGATCAGGGTGCTATGGAGCGCTGTCGAATAAAGATTAATAAGCGGGTTTCCAAGTTTGTGCTAGGTGTCGGGGGCTTGGCAGTGCGACACCGTATTTTTGAGCGGGAGGCAGCTATCTTTTTTCGCCCGGATGGGGTCCATCTCACTGATGTCGGTTTGGACTTGTTTAACCTAGAGCTGCAGGATGCGTTGGAGCAGGCCATGGCGTTGCTTGGGGGTCGCGCCCGCTGATTTAGGCGTAAATGCAGCGGGGCTAGTGGCGGGTATGGTCCTTGCCGAACCAATTGGGAAGAGGAGTACAGGAAAAGAAGGATGCTGGGTCGGGCCCCCTCCCCTAACCTCGGGAAAGGTTTGGGTATTTGCGCGTGCCCTCTGTGCCAGGAATGGTGGCCAGGGGTTGGCATGTGGTATTGGAAGGCCAAGGTGAAGGCCAGGTATCCTGGACGAGGGGGGAGGGCTGATGCCTCGGTAGGGCGTGTACCCTAGAGGGTTGGTGGTACGGTTGGCAAGGACTAGTTCAAGTTAAATAATGCTTATACCTTGTTTTATTTATGGTTGGTTTTATAAATATGTTTGATAAATTATAAATAAAAGCTGTGGCCTTTTTTATACCACACATATATGTTTCCTAGTTTTGATTGGGTTAAGGGTTTGAATGGGGGTGATGTATTGTGTCGCACCACACGTAACCGCTACCTACACACAAGGTTAAAGGAACTTAACATGTATAGCTTGGAGGAAAGATGAGACAGGGGGGATATGATAGAAACATTTAAATACATAAAGGGAATCAACAAAGTAAAAGAGGAGACTATATTTAAAAGATGAAAACTACCACATCAAGAGGACATAGTCTTAAATTAGAGGGGCAAAGGTTTAAAAATAATATCAGGAAGTATTTTACTGAGAGGGTAGTGGATGCATGGAATAGACGTCCAGCTGAAGTGGTAGAGGTTAACACAGTGAAGGAGTGTAAGCATGCGTGGAATAGGCATAAGGCTATCCTAGATATATGATAAGGCCAGGGATTAATGAAAGTATTTCTAAAACTGGGCGAAAACTAGATGGACCGAATGGTTCTTATCTGCTGTCACATTCTATGTTTCTATGGGATTGCCCAAGTCAGGAAATTTCCCACATCATGTGTACCCTTAAGTTTTAGTCTAAACACAGATAAGATGTTCCTATGTGAAATTGCCAGGTTATAGCCTTGTATCTTTGTCAAGTTAAGGTAGGTCCTAACATCACCTAATTAATAAATATGTGTACTTATTAATATTAGAACACAGACAGGGCCGGCCTTAGGCATTTGGGCGCCCTGTGCAAAAAATCTTCACAGCGCCCCCCCCTTCCCGTCCCCCCCTCCCCCACTCCTTACCCCTTCCCACACACCCTGTCACACACACACATGCAGACAGTCCCACACACACACGCGCAGACAGTCACACACACACGCGCAGACAGTCACACACACACACAGGCAAACAGACACACACACAGGCAGACAGCCACACACACACACAGGCAAACAGACACACACACACACACAGTCAGACACACACACTCACTAACAGACAAACACACTCACAGACACACACTAACAGACACAGACACACACACTAACAGACACAGACACACACTAACAGACACAGACACACACTAACATACACAGACATACACTAACATACACAGACACACACTAACATACACACACATTAACATACACACACACTAACATACACACACACTAACATACACACACACTCACCCACATTAACACATTTTTTAAAATTTATTTAAACCCCCCCCCCCCAGCCTCCTTACCTTTGGGAATGCTGGGGGGGTCATCTTTTTTCCCTGGTGGTCCAGTGGCTGCTGGGCGGTCGGGCGGCGCTGCTACTGCTAGGCTGTCTGCTGGGCGGGCGGCTGGCGAGGGAGCACTTCCCCTGAGCTGACTGCTCAGCTCCCTCGCGCGCCGCACAGTGAGGCTGGGAGGCGGAGCCGGAATATGACGTCATATTCCGGCTCCGCCTCCCAGCCTCACTGTGCGGCGCGCGAGGGAGCTGAGCATACAGCTCAGGGGGAGTGCTCCCTCGCCAGCCGCCTGCCAGCGCCGCCCAACCGCCCAGCAGCCCGGCATGTCTGTTAGCCGCAAGTCTAACAAGACATTTGCCTTGGGCATTTGGGGGCGGCTTTTTTTGCCGCCCCCTGGAAAATGCCGCCCAAGGCAAATGTCTTGTTAGCATTGCGGCTAACAGACATGCCGTGTGAGCTATGCGGCCGCAGGGCGCCCCCTGCACCATGGCGCCCTCTGCGGCCGCACAGCTCGCACACCCCTAAGGCCGGCCCTGAACACAGAGGAGAGATTTTGGTATATCTGTATGGTTAGCCCTGCTAAATTCTATGCTTTAAGATGTTATAGTGGTAAATAGGGGAACCGGATGCGGTTACAGATCTCTTCATATCAAGCCAAGGTCAGGTAGACCAAGAACGATTTAAGCCTCAACTGCAAAAAGAATTGTTCGGGATACAAATAAAAACCTCAGGAAAAACCTCAGGAAAAATACAGGATGCTCTGGGAAAAAACGGTGTAGTTGTTTCAAGGAGCACAATACGATACTTGAGCAAAAATTAGTTGAGTTGCCAGAAAGAAGCCTTTACTGCGCCAATGCCACAAAAAAGCCCGGTTACAATATGCCAGACAACACCTTGACACGCCTCACAGCTTCTGGCACACTGCCATTTCGAGTGACGAGACCAAAATAGAGCTATATGGTCACAACCATAAGCACTGTGTTTGGAGAGGGGTCAACAGAGCCTATAGTGAAATGTATACCATCTCCATTGTGATGCATGGTGGTGGCTCACTGATATTTTAGGGGTGTGTGAGTTCTAAAGGCACTGGGAATCTTGTGAAAATTGATAGCAGCATGTTATCAGAAAATACTGGCAGACCATTTGTATTCCTCTGCATGAAGGCTGTGCATGGGATGGGACCCTCTTGGACTTTCCAGCATAACAATGACCCTAAACACAAGGCCAAGTTGACCCTCCAGTGGTTATAGCAGAAAAGGTGAAGGTTCTGGAGTGGCCATCACTGTCTACTGACCTTAATATCATCATGCCACTCTGGGGAGATCTCAAACGTGCGGTTCATGCAAGACGACCAAAGACTTTGCATGACCTGGAGGCATTTTGCCAAGATGAATGAGCAGCTATACCACCTGCAAGAATTAGGGGCCTCATAGACAACTATCACAAAAGACTGCACACTGTCATTGATTCTAAAGGGGGCAATACACAATATTAAGAACTCAGGGTATGCAGGCTTTTGAACAAGGGTCATTTCATTTTTTTTTATTCTGTTGTCATGTATTGTTTTATGATTGTGTCATTCTGTTATAACCTACAGTTGAATATGACTCCCATAAGAAATGTGTTTTGCCTGCTCACTCATTTTCTATAAAATATTACACAAATTGCCAATTCTCCAAGGGTATGCAATCTTTTGAGCACAACTGTAGATGGTTTAATCCCCGTCTCTGGATTTGGTGGATGAAGGTCAGCAGTCTCAACATCAGGTAAGTAACTCCAATATATATGAAAGGAGTGAAGCAGTGAAAGGAACCCAAGAGTGTAATAAATAGTGTAAAATATGCAACAGATGCAAATAAGGGGTCATAGGTTGAATCCAAGGAAAAAAAGTTAACGAAAAAAGAATACTAGAGGATAAGTCAAAGGAAAAAACCTAACCCTATCCCTAACCCTAAGAAACTCCCTATGGTAATATCAGCACTAATATCACCAATGGAGAACAGTATGTGAGAACATTAAAAACACTGAATATGCATGTAATGGCTCAATATTATGTAAGGTGTTTCAATCTTCACGTCATGATTTGTCTGTAAATGACTGACTTAAATGTTTAAAGCCATCATTCATCTTAATTGGACACTCTATGTCTATGCTGTATATGGCCTGTGTTTTTTTCAATGCATTACATAGGATAAACAATATACCAACAACAACAAATGAAATGGGTACTTCAAGCACCATGATCACTACATGGCCACTGTAGTGGTTATGATGCCAAGAGTCCCATAGAGTTACTGCACACTAAGCAGTCAAGAAATTTGTCTGCCTCTGCAGTTATTTCCAAAGTGGAAGTTTATACTTCCACATTAGTGACATTAATGCTGCCATGTCTAGATGGCATTCATTGAGTGACAGCGCCTGCTTTTTTTTTATTATTATTATTCAAAATTATGGTAAGGGAACTTTCTGGTTTACTTATGTCTAATTCTGGGGACTTGCATCAAATGCAACTTTAACCCCTTAAGGACCGGACTGTTTTTGCGATGTTGTACATTTGCGACCAGGCATCTTTTTACACTTTTGTGGTGTTTGTGTTTAGCTGTAATTTTCCACTCTCTCATTTACTGTTCCCATACAAATTATATATTGTTTTTTTCAGGACAAAAGGGGCTTTCTTTACATACCATTATTTATATAATCTCATGTAATTTAATTTTTTAAAAATGAAAAAATATGATGACAAATTGAAAAAAATACATGTTTTTTGACTTTTATGTGAAAAATGTTTTACTCATCTACAAAAGCGAATGAAAAAAACTGCTAAATAGATTAAAAATTTTGTCCTGAGTTTAAAAATACCCAGTGTTTACATGCTTTTTGCTATTTTTTTGCATGTTATAGGGCTATAAGTACAAGTAGGATATTGCGGTTTCAAAACATACATTTTTAAAATGTATCAATAGTGACATTGTAACACTATTATCTGTCATAAATCGCTGAATAACACCCCACATGTACATATTTTTTTTAAAGTAGACAACCCAGGGTATTCAATATGGGGTATGTCCAGACTTTTTTAGTAGCCAGTTAGTCGCAAACACTGGCCAAAGTTAGCGTTCATATTTGTTTGTGTGTGAAAAAAGTAAAAAACGAAATTGAACACTAATTTTGGCCAGTGTTTGTGACTAAGTGGTTACTAAAAAAGACTGGACATACCCCATTTGCAATACCTTGGGTTGTCTTCTTTTGCAAATGGTTTGCCATCATGGGGGTAATTCTCATTCCTGGGCTACCATACGCTCTCAAAGGCAACGTAACCAACCTGGCCATTTTCAATGTAAAAATATTTGACCCATTTATTTGACCCTGTAACTTTCAAAAACGCTATAAAACCTGTACATGGGGGGTACTGTTATACTCAGGAGACTTTGCTGAACACAAATATTAGTGTTTCAAAACTGGAAAATGTATCACAACAATTATATCATCAGTAAAAGTGCTGTTTGTGTGTGAAAAATGCAAAAAAAGTCACTTTCACTGACAATATCATCGCTGTGATATGTTTTACTGTTTTGAATCACTAATATTTGTGTTCAGCGAAGTCTCCCGAGTAAAACAGTACCCCCCATGTACAGGTTTTAGGGTGTCGTAGAACGTTACAGGGTAAAATACAGTGATAGCAAATTAAATTCTCTGGACTTTCAGCCAGGGTTGGCAGGCAGGTCCCTTAAATTGCAATCAATAAAATAACTTAATTATGTAAAAATATTACATAAATACGCACGTAGAATTTAAATATATATGCATATTTATATATTTGAAGTCTACGTGTATATTTATATAATTATTTATGTAATTTTGTATATGGACATATGAATAGTTCGTATTCTTTTTATTTATTTATATATACATAGATATATATACAATTTCATTCTAAGTGTATTTTGATATAAATATATATTAATATCAAAATACAGTTAGAATAAAATTTCGTATAGATATATAATTTTTTTTAACATTTTTATTATTATTTTTACATGTTTAATTTAATTTAAATTACTTATTATTTGTATTTTATAATAATATATATATACAATATATATAGTTATTATATATATATTATATATATACGTGTGTAATTTAATTATAAGTGTATTTTTATATTAATATATGTACATATTAATATAAAAATACACTTAGCATGACATTATATATATGATATATAGACATATATTATATAGGTATAATATATGTCTATATATCATATATATATACACATATATAATAATAATTTTTTTTTATTAACTATAACTTTAATTTTTTTTTTGATTTTACACATGCAGGGAGACTGCCTGTCAGCACAGACAGTCCCCCTGCAGGCAGACACTAGGACACCTATTGTGACCATGTGGTCGCCCTGTTGGGCGATCACATGGCCACAGGGGTCCTAATTCGCCATGGGGAGACTGTCTGTGCTGCAGGCAGTCTCCCCACAACGGGAGCACCGCCGATCGCTGCCGGGGGAACGACGGCGATCGGGTAAATACATTTTAAATTTAGGACGGTTCAGGACCGTCGTCGGTCGGCAATGGAAAAATGCCGATGACGGTCCTGAACCGTCCTACGTCCTTAAGGGGTTAAAAACTCTATTTATTTATTTATAGACAGAATTCCATTTTTAATGCTATATGTAATTCATTAAAAATGGAATGAACTGACATTTGAAGCCATTTAAAGGGTTACTAAAAACCACTATGACCACTGATTTGAAGTGTGAATTGTATAGGGTCAGTGGCGGAACTAGAGCCCAAGTGCAAGAAATTTATTTGGCCTCCTATTGCAAGGATGGGAAAAAGGTAGATCTCCGTCTGTCAAACAACTCCCACAATGCTTTTCCAGCTGGGGATCTACAATTTCCTCATCCTTGCAGGGTTGTACTTAGCACTGAGCAGTGTTTGTATGTTTGAATGTAAGTATGTTTTTGTATGGAGTATATTTGTGTGAATGTAAGCATGTATTTGTGTGTAATGTTGTCTTGTGTGTTTTTATGTACTGTTAAATCAAAAATGAATGCACACCAACAAACCTTAAGAAATCTCTATCTAGATGTATTCAATCAATAATAAATATACATTGCTACTACAACAGTCAGTGACACAATATAGGCTACAGATAATAAACAAAGTAATTACCGCAATTAACAAGCCTAATCGGCCAGAAACACGAATCAAACAAACAAACCCCCCAACGTTTCGGCTCCTCCTGGTAGCCTTTATCAAGGGTGTCTATAAGACCATCTGATTGCAATAGCCAAGTTTAGCATTCGAAGTATTTAAACCCTGTAATGTACAGATTGCTTTTTGCAGGAGAGCATTGGTTTGCATTTCGGTAAAAAGGAGAGGGGCATGACACCCAGACCACTTCTTTGAGATGAAGCGATCTGGGTGCCTATAGTGTCCATTTAAAGGTCAACTGTCACCATAAAACAGGTTTTTATATAATAATCCTTTAATCAAGTTTTAAAAGGAAATAGATTTTTTTAAAAATGTATATGTAAAAAATTGAGAACTCATTCCTACATTTTGTACATGACAGCATCCTTCAGCCATATACATGTACCTTGAGATTGTATGAAGTTTATTTTAATGTAATAATCTTTTCATCTATCTTTTCAGCTTTGCGGGTCGCAGTAACCAGGTGTGGGCACCGCTGGAGTGGGAAAGTCGTTTAGGGCGACCTTTCCGGGCATTGCCACAGTGTAGGTCAGCGGTATGGATTATGAGGAGCTCCGGTGAGGCGTGCTCAGTTAAGGTAGGCGCTGGGTCCTCTGCTGGTGAGTAGGTCTGCTTGCGGTGTGGGTAGCCAGCAGAACCGCAGGTCTCTGTCGCTGCCCCGTCATTGTTACATTGAAATGCCTTGGGTGGTCATCGCTCTGGCCTTGTATTGTGGGAGCTCTCCCTCAGCTTGCCCTCTTCAGCGGTTTACAGGTTAGGTGCATCACTGTCGGCCATTTTGTAAGAGCCACATGGTAGCTGATGGTGGTGAGTCGCTTGGGAGCACTGCCAAGATGTTGCCTGCCCGGTGGAGGCCGGGATAACCCCTGCCGGCCCAAAGACGGGAGTAAGCGGGGCTGGGGACCCCAGATTCGTTGTGGATCTCGGTAGTTGCCGGGGCGGAAAGCGAGGCAGCGGCCATCCGCCCCACTCTCCTCCCGGGTAGGCCTCAGTCTCTCCAGCCCCGGAGCATCTCTCCAGGACCCGGTCCACCCGATATCAGGTGCTCCAGCTGCACCGGGACACTCCAGGGCCAGGTATCACGCACTTCCAGGGGGTTCTAAGCTGATTATAGTGGGTTTTTACCCATTTTTAGTCGAGTTCCCCAGGAGCCATAGTGACTTGCAGCCTTCATCTTTGAGATGAAGCGATCTGGGTGCCTATAGTGTCCATTTAAAGGTCAACTGTCACCATAAAACAGCTTTTTATATAATAATCCTTTAATCAAGTTTTAAAAGGAAATAGATTTTTTTAAAAATGTATATGTAAAAAATTGAGAACTCATTCCTACATTTTGTACATGACAGCATCCTTCAGCCATATACATGTACCTTGAGATTGTATGAAGTTTATTTTAATGTAATAATCTTTTCATCTAGGTGGTGCATGGGTCAGACAGGGTTTGAAAACCTACAGTCTTTCTAGTATTGCCTGCTTCTGTGCAATGAGTAAGGCAAGGAAGACCACTGAGACTGTGGGTTTTCAAACACTGTCTGTCCCATGCCCCTTGGTAAATAAAAAAAAAAAATCTATTTTCTTTTAAAACTTGAAAAGATTTTTATATTAAAATAGTTTTGAGGTGACGGTTGTCCATTTACAGGCTAGTTAGACAACAGAGGCCCAAATTACAATCTGCGGTGTTTGTGTTTAGCTGTAATTATCCTTTTACACATTTACTGTACCCACAGATATTATATACTATTTTTCTAAAGATACCATTTGTTCATCATATCATATATTTTACTATAAAAAATTATAAAATATGGTGAAAATGTTTTGAAAAACACACTTTTTCTAACTTTGATCCCCAAAATCTGTTACACATCTACAACCGCCAAAAAACACCCATGCTAAATAGTTTCAAAATTTTGTCCTGAGTTTAGAAATGCCCAGTATTAACATGTTCTTAGCTTTTTTTGGAAAGTTATAGGGCTATAAGTACAAGTAGCACTTTGCTATTTACAAACCATTTTTTTTCCCCAAAATTAATGCAAGTTACATTGAAACACTGATATCTGTCAGGAATCCCTGAATAACCCTTCACATGTATATATATTTAAAATAAGTCAACCTAAGGTATTAAACTTGGGGTATTTTGACCCTTTTTATGCAACCATTTTACCACCAATCTATGCCAAATTGAAAAAAAATAATAATAGTGTTGGTGATTTTCTTGACACATATAGCAATTTAAGAATACATGTACAGTGAACTTTAAGGGTTACTGCCAAAGAACACCCAAATATGTGTTCAGCAACATCCTGAGTACAATGATACCCCCCATGTATAGGTGTGTCGGGTTCCCTGGGGGCTAAAAGACCTTATTTGGAGGTTGCACATTTCAATTTTCCAACTTGGGATTTTCACAGCTGGTCATCATGCACCCATGTCCAATTTTTGACATTTTTGAAGCCAGCCAATGTAATTTACCCCATCAGAGCATATATTTTTTTTTAAAGTAGACACCCTAGGGTATTTTAAATGGTGGTATTTTTATTTTTATTTTTTTCAATTCTTAATTTTTAGTTGTGCAGGTGGTTACAGGGCATTAACCCCTTAAGGACCAAATTTCTGGAATAAAAGGTAATCATGACATGTCACAAATGTCATGTGTCCTTAAGGGGTTAAACAAACGCCACAACAGCATGATTCAAGAGTGACAAAAGGTTAGACAGTGGCATGAGAATACGCACATTTTTGTAAATTTATGAATAAAACAAGCTTAATTAAATTGATACTAACGAACAAGTCGCTGGCTTCTTTACACATACATCCATACCTATGCTGTCTAGTGATTTTACATTTCAGAACGTTTCATTATGAAGTTGCTTAAGACCTAGGGTTAATTAGTAAAGTGAATAAAGTATGAGTATAGACACATGTTCATATGAAAACAAAAGCTTATCTACAGATGATTACTCAGGCAATCAAATGTTGTGCCACCAGGCAGGTTGTGGCACATTGGGTTGGTATCTGCACTAATCAGGGCATTAAAACCATCAAATACTGTTGCCTCAAATATGGTGTCAGTTGCAGATATGTCTGTTTGAAAGGTACCAACAGCCAGGGTTTCTGCTTTGCGGGTCGCAGTAACCAGGTGTGGGCACCGCTGGAGTGGGAAAGTCGTTTAGGGCGACCTTTCCGGGCATTGCCACAGTGTAGGTCAGCGGTATGGATTATGAGGAGCTCCGGTGAGGCGTGCTCAGTTAAGGTAGGCGCTGGGTCCTCTGCTGGTGAGTAGGTCTGCTTGCGGTGTGGGTAGCCAGCAGAACCGCAGGTCTCTGTCGCTGCCCCGTCATTGTTACATTGAAATGCCTTGGGTGGTCATCGCTCTGGCCTTGTATTGTGGGAGCTCTCCCTCAGCTTGCCCTCTTCAGCGGTTTACAGGTTAGGTGCATCACTGTCGGCCATTTTGTAAGAGCCACATGGTAGCTGATGGTGGTGAGTCGCTTGGGAGCACTGCCAAGATGTTGCCTGCCCGGTGGAGGCCGGGATAACCCCTGCCGGCCCAAAGACGGGAGTAAGCGGGGCTGGGGACCCCAGATTCGTTGTGGATCTCGGTAGTTGCCGGGGCGGAAAGCGAGGCAGCGGCCATCCGCCCCACTCTCCTCCCGGGTAGGCCTCAGTCTCTCCAGCCCCGGAGCATCTCTCCAGGACCCGGTCCACCCGATATCAGGTGCTCCAGCTGCACCGGGACACTCCAGGGCCAGGTATCACGCACTTCCAGGGGGTTCTAAGCTGATTATAGTGGGTTTTTACCCATTTTTAGTCGAGTTCCCCAGGAGCCATAGTGACTTGCAGCCTGCTGGCATGGGTGCCCGGCCCTGCCCCCCCCAAATGGTGGTATTTTAACACTTTCCATGCACTAATTCTACCACCAGTCTTTTTCAAACTTTTGGGTAGTCATTTTTTTATTTTATTTTTTTCTCACATTGTACTTTAGGCATGGATTTGCAGTTCCTGTTATGTGTTACTGACAAAGAACACCCCAATATGTGTTCAGCAACATCTCCCGAGTACAACAGTGCACCCAATGTACAGGTTTCATGGATTTTTGCTAACTTACAGGGGTCAAATGTAGGGCTTTCCCCTTTTCCATGTTTGCACATTGAGATTTGCCAGATTGGTTTGCTGGGCCTATGTTGCCTTTGAGACCGTATAGCATCCCAGGAATGAAAATTAACCCCATCATGGCATACCATTTGTAAAAGTAGACAATGCACGGTATTCATAATGGGGAATGTCCAGTCTTTTGTAGTAGCCACTAAAGCTTTCCAAAGTTAGTGTTCATATTTGCTTTTTGAATTTTTTTACACAAAAACTGCACTTTTTCTGGTGATTTCATCGTTGTGATTTGTTTTACTGTTTTAAACACTCATATTTGTGTTCAGCGAAGTCTCTCGAGTATAACAATACCCCCATGTACTGGTTTTATGGTGTTTTGAAAAGGTATAGGGTCAATATAGGGCTTTCCCAATTCAGTTTGCCAGATTGGTTTGCTGGGTCTGTGTTGCCTTTTGAGACCATATGGTAGCCCAGGAATGTGAAATAACCCCATCATGACATACCATTTTCAAATGTAGACAACCCAGAGTATTCCAAATGGGGTATTTTCAGTCTTATAGTAGCCACTTAGTCACAAACTCTGGCCAAATTTAGTTTTTTATTTTATTTTTATTCACACAAAAACTGCACTTTTACTGGTGATTTCATTGTCGTGATAAGCTTTACTGTTTTAAACACTCATATTTGTGTTTAGCAAAGTCTCCCGAGTATAACAATACCCCCTATGTACAGGTTTTATGGTGTTTTGGAAAGTTACAGGGTCAATATAGGGCTTGCCCAATTCAGCTTTCCAGATTGGTTTGCTGGGTTTGTGTTGCCTTTTGAGACCATATAATACATTTGTGTATATATATATACATATATATGCACATACACACACATAATACACACGTATACATATAATAACTTTTTCAAAACTTTTTCCATCAGCAGGGGGACTGCCTATGGTGGCCATGTGACCACCCCCCCTTGGAGAGGGGGACTGTCCCTCCTAAGAAGAAGACCAATCGCCGGTGGGGGAACGGCGGCGATCGGTAAGTACATTTTTCTGAGTGCCTTGATCCCTCGAGGCACTCAGTACAGGCAGAGCATCGGAAGCCTGCCTGATGGCTTCCGATGCTCTGCTTCACTGCCAGGCTCCACGTGGAGCAACCCAGAAGTGATCCCTCCGGGGGGAGCAATCACCCGGTGTTCTCCGGGGGCCCCCGGCAGGGAGTTGGGTATTGCAGCGATGCCTCAACATCAAGGCATCACTGCAATACCTTTAGAGCTGCTGCAAGCAATCTTAAGGACCGTTATTTGTCGTACGTACCTGATACGTCCGCGGTCACTAAGGGGTTAACAAACATTCATCAAAGCGATCACAAGCGATCATAATCCAAATGTCACAATCCATTTATCTGCCAGCAATCCCACTGAATTCAGAAACATGATTCTCTTGAAAGCGGGCCTAACTCGTAATGTCAATGCTAATCTCAAGATGTTGCGCTCGATAGGCTAATAATGCAAGGGTAACAACAAAATTAAAAAACACTGATGAGTTTCTGTCTACATCACAGCTTGAAGATTACAGATAGCCATAGAGCAGAAAAGAGGAAATAATGTTCAAACGAACAGTGTGCCCATCTACCCTTATTAGTAGTATGAGAGATGCAGACTTCATAAATATACCCTATGAAAATTGCTATATAACACCATGATGATGGTGGGCCAGATGGGATTTCCAAAAATATGTTTGAGAATTCAGAATTGAAAAATAGAGAAAATAGGCCTGATAGAAAGCTTTTACTTTATAACAACCCAATTACAGTCTATTTGGAAAGTGTATACACTCATGGCTCAAAGTGTATTAATTAACCAGTTAGCCCAATGCAAAGTGACTATTTCAATATATAATAAATATAATCTTGTAGTTATTATTAAGGCACTGAATCCTGAATCCCTTAATCTGTATGCCGCTGTCAATTTCTGAGTGCTTAATAACTTTCAGCATAAAACCTCAGCAGAACACTTGTTTCTATTTATTGCAATCTTTTCAGCGGCTGGGAACAATTACGAACGATTTTACTTTTTTCCACTGTGAATAATATAAATCTGAAGAGTCCTCAATTTCTAGCTTTTTATTTTTCTCTCAAAAAACTATTAATCACATTTCCCACATAAATTACACCACTTTTGTATAAAAGTACAGTTGGTTTGTTAGCTTAAACTTTGGCTGTTGATCTGAATCATACAATTTATAGTTTTTTTATGTGACATATTTTTGCTTCTAAATCCCATTTTATACAGCTTTGGGGTCTCATTCCCTCTATGACCGTATCCTCCCATCCGAGGTATGCCTCAACATTTCCATCTCCTCTATGCCCCAATCCTGCCATCCCCTCTTTGCCTGATTCTGCCATCCTCTATATGTCTTTATCTTCCATTACTTACATGCCTCCATGCTGCTGTCATTAGACATGTGCAATTCGTTTCGGTCCGAATATGATTTCGGACAATTCGGACATTCGGGTACTTCCGAATGTCCGAATTGCTGAAGTGCCGAATTGCCGAGGTCCAGAGTGTTCCGAAATTACCGAATTTCCTAAGTGTCGAAGTGTCGAAGTTGCCGAAGCACAGTATTGCCTAAGTACTAATATACTTACCCAGTGAAAGAAGAAGAATGTTACATTGTAAACAATTTTAAATAAAGAGTATACAAACATATCCAGGATTAAGCTGTAAGCATTTGCAACACTTACAACAATCAAGTAACATACATTCATATAAAATGTAAGTTACTTGGCCAGTCAATGTAATGACAAGAATGAATAAGTAGATAACTCCCGAATTCCCACAGTATTAGGGAGCTATCTACTAAAAGGCTGAAATACCTAAATTGGTCTTTCAGACAAATTTACTAATACTAAGTAAAGATTACTTAGTATTAGTAAATTATGCCCCTACTCGCTATACCGCAAGTAGGGGCATGTCTATTACACAGTGAGCAGTGTGTGGCTGCTCTCTGTAAAAAAAAAAGGTCCCCCAGCCTGAGCGGCAGGTGGGGGCCCTAAATCAGAATAAAAGGAGGGGGACCTAATGAGCGGTGGGTGGGGGCCCTATATAAAATAACGGGGGGAGACCTATTGTCCTCCCCCCGGTCCCCCACCCCTGAGCGGTGGGTGGGGGCCCTAAATCAGAATAAGTGGGGGGACCTAATGTCCTCCCCCTGGCCCCCACCCCTGAGCGGTGGGTGGGGGCCTTTAATTATAATAAGGGGGGGACCTAATGTCCTCCCCCTGGCCCCACCCCTGAGCGGTGGGTGGGGGCCCTAAATTATAATAAGGGGGGGACCTAATGTCCTCCCCCCTGGCCCCCACCCCTCTGCGGTGGGTGGGGGCCCTACAGTAAAATAATGGGGGGGACCTAATGTCCTCCCCCTGCCCCCACCCCTGAGCGGTGGGTGGGGGCCCTAAATACTAATAAAGGGGGGGCTAATGTCCTCCCCCCTGGCCCCCACCCCTGAGCGGTGGGTGGGGGCCCTACAGTAAAATAAGGGGGGGGGACCTAATGTCCTCCCCCTGGCCCCCACCCCTGAGCGGCAGGTGGGGGCCCTAAATTGGAATAAGGGGGGGACCTAATGTCATCCCCCATGGCCCCCACCCTTTAGCGGTGGGTGGAGGCCCTAAATTGGAATAAGGGGGGGGTACCTAGTGTCCTCCCCCTGGTCCCCACCCCTGAGCGGCGGGTGGGGGCCCTAAAACCAATGTCCCCCCCAGGTGACTAGGGGTCCCCAAACCCCTAGTCACCTCTCCCCCCCAATAAAAATGATACCCCTACCTACCCCCCTCACCCTAAAAATAATGAGGGGGGGGACCTTTAACTAGGTACCTGTAAAAAAAAATTACCATTCGATGTTTTCTTTCTTCTAAAATCTTATTTTTTCAGCCCCAAAAAAGGCCAAATAAAAAACCATAATAACCGACGCAAAAAAAAATAATAATTATCCTTCTTCACCCATGGAGGGCTCCGCGCAGACTGAGCTCTGCAGGGCGGGGGAAGGCTTATAAAGCCTTGCCCCGCCCTGCAATTAGGCTCAGAGCACTCTGATTGGTGGGTTTAAGCCATCCAATCAGAGTGCTCTGACAGGTAAATTAAGAGACTGACAGGTAAGTCTCTACATTTACCTGTCACAGCACTCTGATTGGTTGGTTTGAAATCCACCAATCAGAGTGCTCTGTGTCATTTTACACAGCGTGGGAAAGTTCTTTGGAATTTTACCACGCTGTGTAATTTGACTCATAACACTCTGATTGGTTACTTAACTCCTTAAGGACGCTGGACGGAAATTTTCCGTCATTGCAGCACTCCCCTTAAGGACGCTGGACGGAAAATTTCTGTTGAAAATGAAAATTAACCCCTGATTGCCACAATCGCGGCAATCGTGGGGTTAATCTTCCTGTACTGTGTCTCCATATCGGAGGCACACTAGCATGGGCAGTTTCACTGATTCAGCCCATGTGATCGCTCTGACCGGGAGTCAGAACGATCACAAGTGCTGCAGTGAAACCCGATCTGTTTCCCTGCAGCTCCATGTGAGCTGTGAACTGCAGAGAGACAGATCAGTGCTGATCTGTCTCTGGCTGTAAAAAAAACCCAGTTAGTTACAAAATCCCACCCCCCCTCACCTCTTTCAAATAAAATGTAACCCCTTCCCTGCCCTTTGATCACTGCCTGCAGTGATATAAATACAGATCACAGTATTTCACTGTGATCTGATTTTTTTTTTTTTAACCCCAGAGGGTTAACTTTTATTTTTTTTACTCCTCAGGGGTTAAATGTATTTAATTAATTCATTTAAATATTTTAAAATATTTATTTATTTAGCTAGGGTGGGTAGAAGTTGGTGGGGAAATTGGGGGATTTACGGTTAGGCTAGTTAGGGGTTAAAAGTAAAAAAAAAAACTATTAAAAGTGGAAAAAAACTTTTGAAAAGTTTACACAAAGTTTTAAAATAGTAAAAAAGATTGTTAAAAGCTAAATAAAACTTTTTAAAAGTTAAAAAAAACTTTTAAAAAGTTAAAAAAATTCTTAAAAAGGGGGAAAATGCGTATTACCTCTACACTTGGTACAGGCTAGCGAAAAAATGATACCACGTTAAGGTTTCAAATATGCCTTTTGAAACACCCTGGGGTGTCTTCGTTAGGAAATAGTATACCTTTGTGAAGTAATTGGAATACACAACCTATTAAAAAAATTCCAAAGTGGGGCATGGACCCAGCGTAAAAATTCTAACTTAAATGGCTGTGTCTCAAATGTGCCCCTTCAACGTTGTCATATACCTGGTAAAAGTACATACGTGGGTATTGCTGTACTCAGATGACATAGCGGAGCAACATATGATGTATTATACTGCTGTAGCACATATAAGGTTTGCAAAATATATATTACAAACTCATTGAGTATGTCAAAAAGGCATAAAAAATGCGTATTACCACTACACTTGGTATAAGCTAGCGGAAAGATTATTTCACGCTAAGGTTCAAAACACATCTCTTTAAATACCCTAGGGTGTCTTCTTAAAGAAATGGTATGCCTTTATAGCTGGTAGCTGGAATAATTAACCTACAAAAAAACCTCCAAAGTGGGGTATGGACACAGCGTAAAAATGTAAAGTTTGAAAAAACTTAAATGGCTGTGTCTCAAATGTGCCCCTTCAATGTCCGCATATACCTGGCAAAGGTAATTTTGGGGGTATTGCTGTGCTCAGACAACATAGCTGAGCAAGATAGGAAGTATTATATAGCCGTAGCAAAATATACAGTACAAACTCACTTTGTGTGTCAAAAAAGCAGAAACAAATGCTTATTACCACTACACTTGGTACAAGCTAGCGGAAAAATTATTTCACGCTAAGGTTCAAAATACGTCTTTTGAAATACCCTAGGGTGTCGTCTTAAAGAAATGGTATGCCTTTATAGGTTAGCTGGAATATATAGCCTGCTAAAAAACTCTAAAGTGGGGTAACAACACAGCGTAAAAATTCAAAGTTTGAAAAAAACTGCAATGGCTGTGTCTGAAATGTGCCCCTTCAACGTCCACATATAACTGGCAAAGGTACATACGGGGGTATTGCTGTACTCAGACAACATAGCTGAGCAACATATAAAGTATTCTAAAGCCGTAGCACACATAAGGTTTGCAAAATATACAGTACAAACTCACTGTGTGTCAAAAAGGCATAAAAAAATGCTTATTACCACTACATTTGATACAAGCTAACGGAAAAATTATCCCACGCTAAGGTTCAAAATTTGCCTTTTGAAATACCCTCGGGTGTCTTCTTTAAGAAATAGTATGCCTTTTTGGGGTAGTTGGAAAAAGCAGCTTGCTTACTAGTGATGTACCGAACGGTTCGCTGGCGAATAGTTCCTGGCGAACATAGCGTGTTCACGTTCGCCACCGCGGGCGAACATATGCCCGGTTCGAGTAAACTTTGACCCTGTGCCTCACAGTCAGCAGACACATTCCAGCCAATCAGCAGCAGACCCTCCCTTCCAGATCCTCCCACCTCCTGTACAGCATCCATTTTAGATTCATTCTTAAGCTGCATTCTTAGTGAGAGGAGGGAACGTGTAGCTGCTGCTGATTTGATAGGGAAATGGATAGCTAGGCTAGTGTATTCAGTGTCCACTACAGTCCTGAAGGACTCATCTGATCTCTGCTGTAAGGACAGCACCCCAAAAAGCCCTTTTTAGGGCTAGAACATCAGTCTGCTTTTTTTTCTTCCTGTGTAATCTAATTGCAGTTGCCTGCCTGCCAGCTTCTGTGTCAGGCTCACAGTGGATACTGTGCCCACTTGCCCAGTGCCACCACTCATATCTGGTGTCACAATAGCTTTCATTTAAAAACAAAAAAATGTTTTCACTGTAATAGATTGAATAGCAGTTAGTTGTCTGCAAGCGTCTCTGTGTCATGCCTACAGCGTGTACTCTGCCAAGCTCTGCCAGTGCACAGTGCCACTCATATCTGGTGTCACAATAGCTTGCATTTAAAAACAAAAAAGTTTTTTCACTGTTATAGATTGAATAGCAGTTAGTTGTCTTCAAGCGTGTGTGTAAGGCCTACAACGTCTACTCTGCCAACCTCTGCCAGTGCACAGTGCCACTCATATGTGGTGTCACAATAGCGTGCATTTAAAAACAAAAACTTTTTTTCACTGTAATAGATTGAATAGCAGTTAGTTGTCTGCAAGCGTCTGTATGTCAGGCCTACAGCGTCTACTCTGCCAACCTCTGCCAGTGCACAGTGCCACTCATATCTGGTGTCACAATAGCGTGCATTTAAAAACAAAAAAATTTATTTCACTGTAATAGATTGAATAGCAGTTAGTTATCTTAAAGCAGGTGTGTCAGGCCTACAGCGTCTACTCTGCCAACCTCTGACAGTGCACAGTGCCACTCTTAGCTGGTGTCACAATAGCGTGCATTTAAAACCAAAAAAAAGTTTTTGACTGTAATATAATAGCAGTCAGTGTCCTTCATAAGTGTGTGTCAGGCCTACAGCGTGTACTCTGCCAACCTCTGCCAGTGCACAGTGCCACTCATATCTGGTGTCACAATAGCGTGCATTTAAAAACAAAAAAAGGTTTTGACTGTAATATAATAGCAGTTAGTGTCCTTCATAAGTGTGTGTAATGCCTACAGCGTGTACTCTGCCAACCTCTGCCAGTGCACAGTGCCACTCATATCTGGTGTCACAATAGCTTGCATTTAAAAACAAAAAATGTTTTTGACTGTAATCTAATAGCAGTCAGTGTCCTTCAAGCGGGTGTCAGGCCTACAGTGTGTACTCTGCCAACCTCTGCCAGTGCACAGTGCCACTCGTATCTGGTGTCACAATAGCTTGCATTTAAAAACAAAAAAAAGTTTTTGACTGTAATCTAATAGCAGTCAGTGTCCTTCAAGCGGGTGTCAGGCCTACAGTGTGTACTCTGCCAACCTCTGCCAGTGCACAGTGTCACTCGTATCTGGTGTCACAATAGCTTGCATTTAAAAACAAAAAAAAGTTTTTGACTGTAATATAATAGCAGTCAGTGTCCTTCATAAGTGTGTGTCAGGCCTACAGCGTGTACTCTGCCAACCTCTGCCAGTGCACAGTGGCACTCTTTTCTGGTGTCACAATAGCTTGCATTTAAAAACAAAAAACTTTTTTGACTGTAATATAATAGCAGTAAGTGTCCTTCATAAATGTGTGTCAGGCCTACAGCGTGTACTCTGCCAACCTCTGCCAGTGCACAGTGCCACTCATATCTGGTGTCACAATAGCTTGCATTTAAAAACAAAAACACGTTTTTGACTGTAATATAATAGCAGTCAGTGTCCTTCAAGCGGGTGTCAGGTCTACAGCGTGTACTCTGCCAACCTCTGCCAGTGCACAGTGCCACTCATATCTGGTGTCACAATAGCTTGCATTTAAAAACAAAAACACGTTTTTGACTGTAATATAATAGCAGTCAGTGTCCTTCAAGCGGGTGTCAGGTCTACAGCGTGTACTCTGCCAACCTCTGCCAGTGCACAGTGCCACTCTTATCTGGTGTCACAATAGATTGCATTTAAAAACCCAAAAACTTTTTTCACTGGTATAGATTGAATAGCAGTTAGTTGTCGGCAAGCGGGTGTCAGGCCTACAGCGTGTACTCTGCCAACCTCTGCCAGTGCACAGTGCCACTCATATCTGGTGTCACAATAGCTTGCATTTAAAAACAAAAACACGTACATGGACGTACGGTTTGATGATGATGATGTTGTACCCGCTGCTGCTTGATTTGCTGAGTTGTCAGATACAAGTGAAGCGATTGTACTCTGCCAACCTCTGCCAGTGCACAGTGCCACTCTTATCTGGTGTCGCAATAGATTGCATTTAAAAACCCAAAAACTTTTTTCACTGGTATAGATTGAATAGCAGTTAGTTGTCGGCAAGCGGGTGTCAGGCCTACAGCGTGTACTCTGCCAACCTCTGCCAGTGCACAGTGCCACTCATATCTGGTCTCACAATAGCGTGCATTTAAAAACAAAAAAAACGTTTTTCACTGTAATATAATAGCAGTCAGTGTACTTCATAAGTGTGTGTCAGGCCCACAGCGTGTACTCTGGCAACCTCTGCCAGTGCACAGTGCCACTCATATCTGGTGTCACAATAGCTTGCATTTTAAAACAAAAAAGTTTTTGACTGTAATCTAATCGCAGTCAGTGTCCTTCAAGCGGGTGTCAGGCCTACAGCTTTCATTTAAAAACAAAAAAATGTTTTCACTGTAATAGATTGAATAGCAGTTAGTTGTCTGCAAGCGTCTCTGTGTCATGCCTACAGCGTGTACTCTGCCAAGCTCTGCCAGTGCACAGTGCCACTCATATCTGGTGTCACAATAGCTTGCATTTAAAAACAAAAAAGTTTTTTCACTGTTATAGATTGAATAGCAGTTAGTTGTCTTCAAGCGTGTGTGTAAGGCCTACAACGTCTACTCTGCCAACCTCTGCCAGTGCACAGTGCCACTCATATGTGGTGTCACAATAGCGTGCATTTAAAAACAAAAACTTTTTTTCACTGTAATAGATTGAATAGCAGTTAGTTGTCTGCAAGCGTCTGTATGTCAGGCCTACAGCGTCTACTCTGCCAACCTCTGCCAGTGCACAGTGCCACTCATATCTGGTGTCACAATAGCGTGCATTTAAAAACAAAAAAATTTATTTCACTGTAATAGATTGAATAGCAGTTAGTTATCTTAAAGCAGGTGTGTCAGGCCTACAGCGTCTACTCTGCCAACCTCTGACAGTGCACAGTGCCACTCTTAGCTGGTGTAACAATAGCGTGCATTTAAAACCAAAAAAAAGTTTTTGACTGTAATATAATAGCAGTCAGTGTCCTTCATAAGTGTGTGTCAGGCCTACAGCGTGTACTCTGCCAACCTCTGCCAGTGCACAGTGCCACTCATATCTGGTGTCACAATAGCGTGCATTTAAAAACAAAAAAAGGTTTTGACTGTAATATAATAGCAGTTAGTGTCCTTCATAAGTGTGTGTAATGCCTACAGCGTGTACTCTGCCAACCTCTGCCAGTGCACAGTGCCACTCATATCTGGTGTCACAATAGCTTGCATTTAAAAACAAAAAATGTTTTTGACTGTAATCTAATAGCAGTCAGTGTCCTTCAAGCGGGTGTCAGGCCTACAGTGTGTACTCTGCCAACCTCTGCCAGTGCACAGTGCCACTCGTATCTGGTGTCACAATAGCTTGCATTTAAAAACAAAAAAAAGTTTTTGACTGTAATCTAATAGCAGTCAGTGTCCTTCAAGCGGGTGTCAGGCCTACAGTGTGTACTCTGCCAACCTCTGCCAGTGCACAGTGTCACTCGTATCTGGTGTCACAATAGCTTGCATTTAAAAACAAAAAAAAGTTTTTGACTGTAATATAATAGCAGTCAGTGTCCTTCATAAGTGTGTGTCAGGCCTACAGCGTGTACTCTGCCAACCTCTGCCAGTGCACAGTGGCACTCTTTTCTGGTGTCACAATAGCTTGCATTTAAAAACAAAAAACTTTTTTGACTGTAATATAATAGCAGTAAGTGTCCTTCATAAATGTGTGTCAGGCCTACAGCGTGTACTCTGCCAACCTCTGCCAGTGCACAGTGCCACTCATATCTGGTGTCACAATAGCTTGCATTTAAAAACAAAAACACGTTTTTGACTGTAATATAATAGCAGTCAGTGTCCTTCAAGCGGGTGTCAGGTCTACAGCGTGTACTCTGCCAACCTCTGCCAGTGCACAGTGCCACTCATATCTGGTGTCACAATAGCTTGCATTTAAAAACAAAAACACGTTTTTGAATGTAATATAATAGCAGTCAGTGTCCTTCAAGCGGGTGTCAGGTCTACAGCGTGTACTCTGCCAACCTCTGCCAGTGCACAGTGCCACTCTTATCTGGTGTCGCAATAGATTGCATTTAAAAACCCAAAAACTTTTTTCACTGGTATAGATTGAATAGCAGTTAGTTGTCGGCAAGCGGGTGTCAGGCCTACAGCGTGTACTCTGCCAACCTCTGCCAGTGCACAGTGCCACTCATATCTGGTGTCACAATAGCTTGCATTTAAAAACAAAAACACGTACATGGACGTACGGTTTGATGATGATGATGTTGTACCCGCTGCTGCTTGATTTGCTGAGTTGTCAGATACAAGTGAAGCGATTGTACTCTGCCAACCTCTGCCAGTGCACAGTGCCACTCTTATCTGGTGTCGCAATAGATTGCATTTAAAAACCCAAAAACTTTTTTCACTGGTATAGATTGAATAGCAGTTAGTTGTCGGCAAGCGGGTGTCAGGCCTACAGCGTGTACTCTGCCAACCTCTGCCAGTGCACAGTGCCACTCATATCTGGTCTCACAATAGCGTGCATTTAAAAACAAAAAAAACGTTTTTCACTGTAATATAATAGCAGTCAGTGTACTTCATAAGTGTGTGTCAGGCCCACAGCGTGTACTCTGGCAACCTCTGCCAGTGCACAGTGCCACTCATATCTGGTGTCACAATAGCTTGCATTTTAAAACAAAAAAGTTTTTGACTGTAATCTAATCGCAGTCAGTGTCCTTCAAGCGGGTGTCAGGCCTACAGCTTTCATTTAAAAACAAAAAAATGTTTTCACTGTAATAGATTGAATAGCAGTTAGTTGTCTGCAAGCGTCTCTGTGTCATGCCTACAGCGTGTACTCTGCCAAGCTCTGCCAGTGCACAGTGCCACTCATATCTGGTGTCACAATAGCTTGCATTTAAAAACAAAAAAGTTTTTTCACTGTTATAGATTGAATAGCAGTTAGTTGTCTTCAAGCGTGTGTGTAAGGCCTACAACGTCTACTCTGCCAACCTCTGCCAGTGCACAGTGCCACTCATATGTGGTGTCACAATAGCGTGCATTTAAAAACAAAAACTTTTTTTCACTGTAATAGATTGAATAGCAGTTAGTTGTCTGCAAGCGTCTGTATGTCAGGCCTACAGCGTGTACTCTGCCAACCTCTGCCAGTGCACAGTGCCACTCATATCTGGTGTCACAATAGCTTGCATTTAAAAACAAAAACACGTTTTTGAATGTAATATAATAGCAGTCAGTGTCCTTCAAGCGGGTGTCAGGTCTACAGCGTGTACTCTGCCAACCTCTGCCAGTGCACAGTGCCACTCTTATCTGGTGTCGCAATAGATTGCATTTAAAAACCCAAAAACTTTTTTCACTGGTATAGATTGAATAGCAGTTAGTTGTCGGCAAGCGGGTGTCAGGCCTACAGCGTGTACTCTGCCAACCTCTGCCAGTGCACAGTGCCACTCATATCTGGTGTCACAATAGCTTGCATTTAAAAACAAAAACACGTACATGGACGTACGGTTTGATGATGATGATGTTGTACCCGCTGCTGCTTGATTTGCTGAGTTGTCAGATACAAGTGAAGCGATTGTACTCTGCCAACCTCTGCCAGTGCACAGTGCCACTCTTATCTGGTGTCGCAATAGATTGCATTTAAAAACCCAAAAACTTTTTTCACTGGTATAGATTGAATAGCAGTTAGTTGTCGGCAAGCGGGTGTCAGGCCTACAGCGTGTACTCTGCCAACCTCTGCCAGTGCACAGTGCCACTCATATCTGGTCTCACAATAGCGTGCATTTAAAAACAAAAAAAACGTTTTTCACTGTAATATAATAGCAGTCAGTGTACTTCATAAGTGTGTGTCAGGCCCACAGCGTGTACTCTGGCAACCTCTGCCAGTGCACAGTGCCACTCATATCTGGTGTCACAATAGCTTGCATTTTAAAACAAAAAAGTTTTTGACTGTAATCTAATCGCAGTCAGTGTCCTTCAAGCGGGTGTCAGGCCTACAGCTTTCATTTAAAAACAAAAAAATGTTTTCACTGTAATAGATTGAATAGCAGTTAGTTGTCTGCAAGCGTCTCTGTGTCATGCCTACAGCGTGTACTCTGCCAAGCTCTGCCAGTGCACAGTGCCACTCATATCTGGTGTCACAATAGCTTGCATTTAAAAACAAAAAAGTTTTTTCACTGTTATAGATTGAATAGCAGTTAGTTGTCTTCAAGCGTGTGTGTAAGGCCTACAACGTCTACTCTGCCAACCTCTGCCAGTGCACAGTGCCACTCATATGTGGTGTCACAATAGCGTGCATTTAAAAACAAAAACTTTTTTTCACTGTAATAGATTGAATAGCAGTTAGTTGTCTGCAAGCGTCTGTATGTCAGGCCTACAGCGTCTACTCTGCCAACCTCTGCCAGTGCACAGTGCCACTCATATCTGGTGTCACAATAGCGTGCATTTAAAAACAAAAAAATGTATTTCACTGTAATAGATTGAATAGCAGTTAGTTATCTTAAAGCAGGTGTGTCAGGCCTACAGCGTCTACTCTGCCAACCTCTGACAGTGCACAGTGCCACTCTTAGCTGGTGTCACAATAGCGTGCATTTAAAACCAAAAAAAAGTTTTTGACTGTAATATAATAGCAGTCAGTGTCCTTCATAAGTGTGTGTCAGGCCTACAGCGTGTACTCTGCCAACCTCTGCCAGTGCACAGTGCCACTCATATCTGGTGTCACAATAGCGTGCATTTAAAAACAAAAAAAGGTTTTGACTGTAATATAATAGCAGTTAGTGTCCTTCATAAGTGTGTGTAATGCCTACAGCGTGTACTCTGCCAACCTCTGCCAGTGCACAGTGCCACTCATATCTGGTGTCACAATAGCTTGCATTTAAAAACAAAAAATGTTTTTGACTGTAATCTAATAGCAGTCAGTGTCCTTCAAGCGGGTGTCAGGCCTACAGTGTGTACTCTGCCAACCTCTGCCAGTGCACAGTGCCACTCGTATCTGGTGTCACAATAGCTTGCATTTAAAAACAAAAAAAAGTTTTTGACTGTAATCTAATAGCAGTCAGTGTCCTTCAAGCGGGTGTCAGGCCTACAGTGTGTACTCTGCCAACCTCTGCCAGTGCACAGTGTCACTCGTATCTGGTGTCACAATAGCTTGCATTTAAAAACAAAAAAAAGTTTTTGACTGTAATATAATAGCAGTCAGTGTCCTTCATAAGTGTGTGTCAGGCCTACAGCGTGTACTCTGCCAACCTCTGCCAGTGCACAGTGGCACTCTTTTCTGGTGTCACAATAGCTTGCATTTAAAAACAAAAAACTTTTTTGACTGTAATATAATAGCAGTAAGTGTCCTTCATAAATGTGTGTCAGGCCTACAGCGTGTACTCTGCCAACCTCTGCCAGTGCACAGTGCCACTCATATCTGGTGTCACAATAGCTTGCATTTAAAAACAAAAACACGTTTTTGACTGTAATATAATAGCAGTCAGTGTCCTTCAAGCGGGTGTCAGGTCTACAGCGTGTACTCTGCCAACCTCTGCCAGTGCACAGTGCCACTCATATCTGGTGTCACAATAGCTTGCATTTAAAAACAAAAACACGTTTTTGACTGTAATATAATAGCAGTCAGTGTCCTTCAAGCGGGTGTCAGGTCTACAGCGTGTACTCTGCCAACCTCTGCCAGTGCACAGTGCCACTCTTATCTGGTGTCGCAATAGATTGCATTTAAAAACCCAAAAACTTTTTTCACTGGTATAGATTGAATAGCAGTTAGTTGTCGGCAAGCGGGTGTCAGGCCTACAGCGTGTACTCTGCCAACCTCTGCCAGTGCACAGTGCCACTCATATCTGGTGTCACAATAGCTTGCATGTAAAAACAAAAACACGTACATGGACGTACGGTTTGATGATGATGATGTTGTACCCGCTGCTGCTTGATTTGCTGAGTTGTCAGATACAAGTGAAGCGATTGTACTCTGCCAACCTCTGCCAGTGCACAGTGCCACTCTTATCTGGTGTCGCAATAGATTGCATTTAAAAACCCAAAAACTTTTTTCACTGGTATAGATTGAATAGCAGTTAGTTGTCGGCAAGCGGGTGTCAGGCCTACAGCGTGTACTCTGCCAACCTCTGCCAGTGCACAGTGCCACTCATATCTGGTCTCACAATAGCGTGCATTTAAAAACAAAAAAAACGTTTTTCACTGTAATATAATAGCAGTCAGTGTACTTCATAAGTGTGTGTCAGGCCCACAGCGTGTACTCTGGCAACCTCTGCCAGTGCACAGTGCCACTCATATCTGGTGTCACAATAGCTTGCATTTTAAAACAAAAAAGTTTTTGACTGTAATCTAATCGCAGTCAGTGTCCTTCAAGCGGGTGTCAGGCCTACAGCGTGTACTCTGCCAACCTCTGCCAGTGCACAGTGCCACTCATATCTGGTGTCACAATAGCTTGCATTTAAAAACAAAAAAAGTTTTTGACTGTAATATAATAGCAGTCAGTGTCCTTCATAAGTGTGTCAGGCCTACAGCGTGTACTCTGCCAACCTCTGCCACTGCACAGTGCCACTCATATCTGGTCTCACAATAGCGTGCATTTAAAAAACCCAAAACTTTTTTCACTGTTATAGATTGAATAGCAGTTAGTTGTCTTCAAGCGGGTGTGTCAGGCCTACAGCGTGTACTCTGCCAACCTCTGCCACTGCACAGTGCCACTCATATCTGGTCTCACAGTAGCTTGCACGCATAGTACCACTAATCCCCAAAAAAATGACAGGCAGAGGCAGGCCACCCCTCAGGGGCCATCGTGGTCGTGGTGCTGTGATTCCCTTTTGCCTTAGAATAATGCCCAGTTTTCAGAGGCCACGTACCCTGAACTTGAAAAGTTCTGAGGACATAGTTGACTGGCTAACACAGGACACCCAATCTTCTACAGCTTCCGCTCGGAACCTTGACGCACCATCCTCCTCCCGCTTAGCTTCGGGCACCTCTCAAAATACCACTCACCCGTCTGCCGCCACCACCAACACTAGCACCACAGCCGCTTCACTTTACCTGTCAGAGGAGTTATTTACACAACCGTTTGAAGAAATGAGTGATGCACAACCATTATTGCCAGAGGATGTAGATAACAGGGATATGTTTCAGTCAGGCAGCATTACACACATGGACGTACGGTTTGATGATGATGATGTTGTACCCGCTGCTGCTTGATTTGCTGAGTTGTCAGATACAAGTGAAGCGATTGATGATGACGATGCGTCCATGGATGTCACGTGGGTGCCCGCTCGGCAAGAAGAAGAACAGGGCGAAAGTTCAGATGGGAAACAGAGAGGAGGAGGAGACGAGTTGGAAGCAGGGGGAGGTCGTCGCAAGGAGCTAGTGGCACAGTCAGACAGCATGCATCGGCACCCGGGGTCAGCCCGACAGCACGCCAATCAACGCATGCTGTGTCCACCACCAGAATGCTGTCATTGCAGAGCTCAGCAGTGTGGAATTTTTTTGTGTGTCTGCCTCTGACAACAGCGATGCCATTTGCAACCTGTGCCAAAAGAAACTGAGTCGTGGGAAGTCCAACACCCACCTAGGTACAACTGCTTTGTGTAGGCACATGATCGCACATCACAAACGCCTATGGGATCAACACATGAGTACAAGCAGCACACAAACTCAAAGCCGCCATCCTCCTCCTGGTCCAGCATCTTCAGCCACATCAACCACTGCTGTCCTCCTTGCCCCCTCTCAACCATCGGCCACTCCGTCTCTCGCTTTAAGCAGTTCCCGCTCATCTGCCCACAGTCAGGTGTCTGTCAAGGACATGTTTGAGCGTAAGAAGCCAATGACAGAAAGTCACCCCCTTGCCCGGCATCTGACAGCTGGCTTGTCTGAACTATTAGCCCGCCAGATTTTACCATACAAGCTGGTGGAGTCTGGGGCGTTCAAAAAATGTGTAGCTATTGGGACACCGCAGTGGAAGGTACCCGGACGAAATTTCTTTTCACAAAAGGCAATCCCCAACCTGTACTCGATTGTGCAAAAGGAAGTAATGGCATGTCTGGCACACAGTGTTGGGGAAAGGGTCCATCTGACCACTGATACCTGGTCTGCAAAGCATGGTCAGGGCAGGTATATCACCTACACTGCGCATTGGGTAAACCTGCTGACTGCTGCCAAGCATGGAATGCGTGGCTCTGCAGAGGAGTTGGTGACACTGCCACGACTTGCAGGCAGGCCTGCTGCCACCTCCTCTACTCCTCCTACTCCATCCTCTTCCATAACCTCCTCGGCTGAGTCCTCTTCTGCTGCTGCGTCTTGCTCCACATCAACGGCACCCCCCAGCTCCCCAGGTACTATTCCACATCCCGGATATGGCAGTGTCACGCCGTCTTGGGTTTGACTTGCTTGAAAGCAGAGAGTCACACCGGACAAGCACTCCTGTCCGCCCTGAACGCACAGGTGGAAAAGTGGCTGACTCCGCAGCAACTGGAGATCGGCAAAGTGGTTTGTGACAACGGAACAAATTTGTTGGCGGCATTGAAGTTGGGCATGTTGACACATGTGCCGTGCATGGCACATGTGTGTAATCTGATCGTACAACGCTTTGTGCATAAGTACACAGGCTTACAGGATGTCCTGAAGCAGGCCAGGAAGGAGTGTGGCCATTTCAGGCGTTCCTACATGGCCATGGCGCACTTTGCAGATATCCAGCGGCGAAACAACATGCCAGTGAGGCACTTGAGGCGGTTGGAATTCAACACTCCTAATGTTCGACCGCCTGCTCCAACAAGAAAAAGCCGTTAATTAATATTTGTATGACCGGGGTGCTAGGACAGCCTCTGGGGAGCTGGAAATTTTTTTGCCACGTTACTGGACGCTCATGCGCAATGCCTGTAGGCTTATGCGTCCTATTGAGGAAGTAACAAACCTAGTCAGTCGAACCGAAGGCACCATCAGCGACATCATACCATTTGTTTTCTTCCTGGAGCGTGCCCTGCGAAGAGTGCTGGATCAGGCCGTAGATGAGCGTGAAGAGGAAGAGGAAGAGTTGTGGTCACCATCACCACCAGAAACAGCCTTATCAGCATCGCTTGCTGGACCTGCGGCAACGCTGGAAGAGGATTGTGAGGAAGAGGAGTCAGAGGAGGAATGGGGCTTTGAGGAAGAGGAGGAAGACCAACCACAACAGGCATCCCAGGGTGCTCGTTGTCACCTATCTGGTACCCGTGGTGTTGTACGTGGCTGGGGGGAAGAACATACCTTCATTGAGATCACTGAGGAGGAGGAACGGGAAATGAGTAGCTCGGCATCCAACCTTGTGCAAATGGGGTCTTTCATGCTGTCGTGCCTGTTGAGGGACCCTCGTATAAAAAGGCTGAAGGAGAACGACCTGTACTGGGTGTCCACGCTAATAGACCCCCGGTATAAGCAGAAAGTGGCTGAAATGTTACCTAATTACAACAAGTCGGAAAGGATGCAGCATTTGCAAAATAAATTAAAAAGTATGCTTTACACAGCGTATAAGGGTGATGTCACAGCACAACGGGAATCTAACAGGGGAAGAGGTGAAAGTAATCCTCCTCCTCCCACGACCACGCCGGCAAGGACAGGACGCTTTACAGACGTGTTGTTGATGGTGGACATGCAGAGCTTTTTAAGTCCTACGCATCGCCACAGCCCTTCGGGATCCACCCTCAGAGAACGACTCGACCGACAGGTAGCAGACTACCTCGCCTTAACTGCAGATATCGACACTCTGAGGAGCGATGAACCCCTTCACTAATGGGTGTGCAGGCTTGACCTGTGGCCTGAGCTATCCCAATTTGCGATAGAACTTCTGGCCTGCCCCGCTTCAAGTGTCCTGTCAGAAAGGACCTTCAGTGCAGCAGGAGGTATTGTCACTGAGAAGAGAAGTCGCCTAGGTCAAAAAAGTCTAGATTACCTCACCTTTATTAAGATGAATGAGGGATGGATCCCGAAGGGACTGACAGTGGGCGATACATTCGACTAAAAAAGGCCTGATGAGATGAGCTGCCTTGGGCTAAAAATGGTCCACACGCTGCTGTATTTTAGCTCTGAATGCCGGTTGACTTGCGTGACTTATCCGCCACCAACTTGGGTTCAAGCCGCAATGTTTTAGGGCACTTTCTGCCTGGGAAACAAACATCAATTTTTCTGGCCGCTGCTACAGCAGCGGCTACAACAATAACTAATTTTTCAGGCATGTGTACATGCCTAATTTTTCGGGCCTCTGGTGCTGCACTGTGGCTTCAAAAACCAAACCAAAAAAAAAGGCACATAACAGGGATTAAACTGATAGGAACAGTACTACTTAACACACCACTCCTATCTGGTGGCACATTAGATTGCACGCGCAGTGCCCCAAACTTGAAGTAGGAGGACCGACCAAGCATCTTTTTCCATCTCCCGGTTCCTAAAATCGATGCCATATACACGTCCCTTGATAGGGCGCCAGCTCGTTATTCTCTTGAGCGCCAGCTCGTTATTCTCTTTTTCACTTCACTAGGGACACTTTACTGCACTATGGGCACTTAGACCCACTCTTTGTCTTGCACAGTGTTATTCCTAGCCAGCATCTGTGATGGGAAATCAGGCAGTCATCTAAACGTTTAGATTGAGCTTTAGCTTAGAACACCCTTGAAGGTGTTTAAGGAGATTAGGGCTAGTTTAGAGGATTCTTCTTAGACCTCTCTGAGTCTTTATAGCCCTTCTACCTATCCAGCATTTCTGGAAACTAGCTAAGAGAAAGGGTGGATGTGTGTCTGTGATACATTTAGCTTTATATCACTTATTGACACTTTTTATGACAGCATCACTCCGGTCTCCATACTCTCTGCCTATACCCATCTATTTAGAGGGAATTTCCTTGCCCCTGGCAATATTATATAATAGGTAATAGTATTACCATTATTACACAATTAGCCACTATAGGGGAATGAGTATAGTATGCCTTTGTTATTTATAAATGATACAATAAAGATTTTTGTCCATTACTCAATTTACTTTAACAAAGGGTACTAACCACGGTATTAGGAAGCATTACTCTGCTTTCCCTTTCTCCCTCTATTATACACCTATGCTCACTAGGATTTGTAGGTATCACTTTATTATAGTTGTCTAACCTTTTCCTATGCCAATTTTAGATCTCCTTCTTGGGAGATCTTTTTCTTTTTTCAGTTCATTAGCATACCTGGGTACAAGCCCTCGGTGGGGCTGGCACCACCACCTGACCACATTTCCTTGTTTCTTCCACTCATACCGCTTTTTCCATCTTTGAAGGGGTTTGGTGAAACAAGGAAATAGTCCTCTACCCGTAACAACGGGATTAAACTGATAAGAATAGTACTACTTAAAACACCTTACAATAACGCAGAGAGAGGCAACGCAGAGAGAGGAGTCTGAAGAGGAGGAGTCAGAGGAGGAAGGTGACTTTGAGGAGGTGGAAGACCAAACACAGCAGGCGTCCCAGGGGGCTTGTTGTCACCTTTCGGGGACCCTTGGTGTTGTACGTGGCTGGGTGGAGGAAGAGACCTTTAATGACATCAGTGAGGACAAGGAACGGAACATGGCTAGCTTGGTATCCAACCTTGTGCAAATGGGGAGTTTGCGGTTGTGCAAATGGACTGTTTGCGGTTGTTTGCAGTGCGTTAAACGGGGAGTTTGGTCTGTCACTGTGAAGCGAGCGTAACCCTTACACTACCTGATCGATACAACATCATACAGTAGGTCCCCCCCTCATTATTTTTATGGCCCCCACCCACCGCTCACGGGTGGGGGCGGGCGGGAGGACAGTAGGTCCCCCCCTTATCCTTATTTACTGAATATTCCCCTGTATAACAATGTTTGGCATTTAGTGAATATTCCCTATTCTGCTCTGTGTCAGTGTGTATCAGGGTCTCTGAGGACAGGTGTCAATCCATATCTGCCAAGTGACCCTATGTAGGGGGAACAGTCCCTATTCTGCTCTGTGTCAGTGTGTATCAGGGTCTCTGAGGACAGGTGTCAATACATATCTGCCAAGTGACCCTATGTAGGGGGAACAGTCCCTATTCTGCTCTGTGTCAGTGTGTATCAGGGTCCCTGAGGACAGGTGTCAATCCATATCTGCCAAGTGACCCTATGTAGGGGGAACAGTCCCTATTCTGTTCTGTGTCAGTGTGTATCAGGGTCTCTGAGGACAGGTGTCAATACATATCTGCCAAGTGACCCTATGTAGGAGGAACAGTCCCTATTCTGCTCTGTGTCAGTGTGTATCAGGGTCCCTGAGGACAGGTGTCAATCCATATCTGCCAAGTGACCCTATGTAGGGGGAACAGTCCCTATTCTGCTCTGTGTCAGTGTGTATCAGGGTCTCTGAGGACAGGTGTCAATCCATATGTCAAGGTGTCAATATGTCATATGTCAGGTGTCAATCCATATCCATTGTGATTTAGGAATTTGTGATTTAGGGATTTATGCCCTTTATGGATTAAAACCAGACTCTGCATCAACTGTGTAATTTTCCATGGGAGTTTTGCCATGGATCCCCCTCCGGCATGCCACAGTCCAGGTGTTAGTCCCCTTGAAACTACTTTTCCATCACTATGGTGGCCAGAAAGAGTCCCTGTGGGTTTTAAAATGCGCCTGCCCATTGAAGTCTATGGCGGTTCGCCCGGTTCGCCAACATTTGCGGAAGTTCGCATTCGCCGTTCGCGAACAGAAAATGTTATGTTCGCGACATCACTATTGCTTACATATTTAAAAATAGAATACGGACCCATTAAAACTCTCCATGTAAATTCACACTTAAAAACCTGAACTTGTCACGTCTCTTTCACAGCACTGTAACTTCACAAAATAGTGTCTAGGTCATACATTGGGCTTATTGTTTTACTCAGAAGAGGTAACTGAGCATACTTAGGGGGAATTTATGACAGTGGCACTTATCAAATGTAAGAAATACCCAGCGAAAATGCAACATGTATGCAAAAAAATTTTTACAAAAATTCTCACCACAAAATTTGAAATAAATTGGTTTAAAAAATGGTGGCAAGTTAAGGTATAATATATGCCTAATAACACACCCTCGCGTGTTTGCTTTCTCAAATGGAAGGCCTTTGTGGGGTTATTTGAACAGTCAAATGGCTATAATGCCACAAAATCAGACATATGACAATCTATGAAAATTCCAACTATAGAAACTGAAATAGCATGGTCTCCTATATGGCATTGTAGCTTCACAGAATAGGGGCAAAGGTATACAATGGGGGTATCGTTTTACTCAGCAGATGTAGCTGAACACAATATGGGCAGGCCCGGACTGGTCATCGGGCACACCGGGCAAATACCCGGTGGGCCGCGGTGGCCATGGGCCGAGGCCGGCAGGGGAGGTCCCAGGATCTCCCCTGCCGGTCTATGCAGGGCCGGCACTATCCGAGCGCCGGCCCGCTGTTTGCCATGAAGGGCCGGTGGGGAGATCAAAGATCTCCCTCACCGGCCCACTTTAATAGACCTGCGGCTCCGCCGGGTTCCTCTCGCGAGATCCGGTGCGTTGCCATGGCAACGACCGGATCTCGCGAGAGTGAACTCTAGCCCGCAGGCTAGAGTTCACTCACCCACTGGACCACCAGGGATGGATGGCAGAGTGCCGGTCCCCCCCCACCTCTCCATGGTACCACCATGCCGGTCCCCCCCTCCCAGGGTAAAGGTAAGAAGGGAGGGGGGGACATAATGCCTTATTAGTTTTTTTGTTTTTTTTTACTACCCCAACACAAAATCCCTTTTAACATGCACACACAGCACACACACAGCACTCACACACAGCACTCTCACACACATCACACACAGCACTCACACACACAGCACACACAGCACTCTCACACACAGCACTCACACACATCACACACAGCACTCTCGCACTCACACACACAGCACTCTCACACACAGCACTCACACACATCACACACAGCACTCTCACACACAGCACTCTCTCACACACAGCACACACATCACTCTCACACACAGCACACACACACAGCACACACAGCACTCTCACACACAGCACTCTCACACACAGCACACACATCACACACCGCACTTTCACACACAGCACTCTCACACACAGCACACATCACACACAGCACTCTCTCACACACAGCACACACATCACACACAGCACTCTCTCACACACAGCACACACATCACACACAGCACTCTCACACACAGCACTCACACACAGCACACACAGCACTCTCACACATCACACACAGCACTCACACACAGCACTCTCACACACAGCACTCTCACACACAGCACTCACACACAGCACTCACACACAGCACTCACATACACAGCACACATCACACACAGCACTCTCTCACACACAGCACACACATCACTCTCACACACAGCACTCTCACACAGCACTCTCACACATCACACACAGCACTCTCACACACATCACTCTCACACACATCACACTCAGCACCCACACACACATCACACTCAGCACCCACACACTTAGCACACACATCACCCACACACACAGTACACATATCACACACAGCACACATCACACACAGCACTCTCACACACAGCACACACATCACTCACACACAGCACTCACACACAGCACACACACACAGCACACACAGCACTCTCACACACAGCACTCTCACACACAGCACACACATCACACACCGCACTTTCACACACAGCACTCTCACACACAGCACACATCACACACAGCACTCTCTCACACACAGCACACACATCACACACAGCACTCTCACACACAGCACTCACACACATCACACACAGCACTCTCACACACATCACTCTCAGCACCCACACACACATCACACAGCACCCACACACACATCACACACAGCACTCACAGCACTCTCACACTCAGCACTCTCACACACATCACACTCAGCACCCACACACACATCACACTCAGCACCCACACACACAAATCACACACAGCACCCTCACACACAAATCACACACACTGCACCCTTAAACACAGCAGCCTCACACACAAATCACACACCCAGCACCCTTAAACACATCACACACAGCACCCTCACACACATACACAGCATCCTCACACACAGCACCCTCACACACAGCACCACTCAAACACAGCATCCATCACACACACATACTGCACCCTTCACATACACACTACACCCCTCACAGACACCCACTGCACCCCTCACACATACACACAGATCCCCAACACACACACACACACACACAATACCTCCAAACATATTTATATTTTATATATATATATATATATATATATATACACACAGCTCTCACACACAGCACTCTCACACACATCACACTCAGCACTCTCACACTCAGCACTCTCACACTCAGCATCCACACACACAAATCACACACAGCACCCTTACACACAACAGCCTCACACACAAATCACACACCCAGCACCCTTAAACACATCACACCCAGCACCCTTAAACACATCACACACAGCACCCTCACACACATACACAGCACCCTCACACACAGCACCCTCACACACAGCACCCTCACACACAGCACCCTCACACACATCACACACAGCACCACTCAAACACAGCATCCATCACACACACATACTGCACTCTTCACATACACACTACACCCCCTGCACCCCTCACGCATACAGACAGAACACCAACACACACACACACACACACACAATACTTCCAAACATGTTTATATTATATATATATATATATATATACACAGAACAAATTGAGAGCACTCAATGGATTTGGTTAATAAAAAAATATATATATTAAATAACACGCATATAAATCAACGTTTCGACCGTCTAGCGGTCTTTTATCTTTGATCAAAGATAAAGACCGCTAGACGGTCGAAACTTTGATTTATATGCGTGTTATTTAATATATATTTTTTTTGATTTACCAAATCCATTGAGTACTCTCAATTTGTTCTGTTTATATTACTGCTCAGAGAAGCACCTGGTAGTTGCTATTGAAATTATTTTTGTTTGGGATGAGTGCCAGAAATTGTTGTGTTTTATATATATATATATATATATATATATATATACACACACACACACACACACACACTACAGCACCCCTCACACACATACTGCGCCCCTAAACACATTACATTCCAGACACACACTAGATCCCTTACCCAAATCTGGATCATATACACACACTAGATCCCTATATACACTCTGATTCCGTTATATACACACACTAGACTCCTGTATACACACACACACACTACATTCCTAACATACACACTCTGGATCCCTTATACATACACTAGATTAATTGTAAACAAACACATGCTACACCCCTAAACACACACTCTCTACAACCCCTACAAACACTACATCACCTATACACACACACACACACACACTATAGCCTGTATGCACACACTTACTACATCCCCTATACACACATTCTCTACAGCCCCTAGCCACATATGCATTACATTACACCAAAAACACAACACGACTAAAACCGACCTTATTACACAATACCACACCACAATCAGCTCACTCTACACACACGCAATCCCACAAGCAGGGTACAAACACACGCACAATACTCTTTCCTGGCCCTTTTGTCTCCTGGTATCCATTTATAGAGACACCAGAGACAAGTTGCAAGGAAACACAGTGCAAGCATGTTATTAAATTTGCTTGCACTGTGCAGAACAAATACAGGGCTTTTTTCTCATGCTAGAGCTCTTTAGCAGAGCTCTGCCCTGGAAGAGCATTGACCCAACGCTCACTTTGAGAGAGGGCGTGTTTGTCATTGGTGATGACGAAACACTTCCTCTCTGCCCCGCCCCCTTAGTGGGCCGCTGTGCTAAAAAAATGCCCGGGCCGGGGGGGCGGGGCCTGACCGCCAAACTGAACGGTCGCATACACCAACAGCTCCTGCATTATTGGAACCTTAAGCCTCTAACAAAGCTATTTTTAAGCCCGACCGACGACCTGCAGCTGTGGTCCGACGCACAGGGGTGCACTAGCAGAGAGGAGAGGCTTGCAACGAGTTGTTTAAGTCCCTCGAAGAAGACCCAGTCGTCCCCACGGGATGAGGCCTACTCAGGCGGTGAGCGGGGTGGACGGCCGCCGCCCCGCTATCCTGCCCGACTGTGTCGTGCTGGACCCCCATGGAAGTGCAACCAGGGCTCCGTTCTCCCCCCCCCATGGCCGGTGGGGGTGATCCCGGCCCACATCCTGCAACCTGTACCGCGCCAGACACCGCGCTATCCTCACAACGCGGCTCCACTAAAATGGCGGCAAATACGGACACACCAGCCTGCGACGGGCGCTACACCAATCACCCCCACTCGATAGCTAAGGCTCTGGCAGGGCAGCTATCACATACCTGCACAAAGCAGCCGGTCGGGTGGGATCCTCGTGGCACATTACTCCAGCGCCCGCCAGGGCACAATCGCGGCGATGCCAGAGACCATGGGTGGAGAAGCACACAAGAGGACAGCCGACCGACAAGCCCGGCACAGAACCAGACCACCCAAGGCAACACGGAGCAACCCCTATGCAGGTTTACCCAGCTGACAGGAGCTAACTCTGCCACCAGCCACAAGGCACACCCGGACTTGGTAGATGCAAAACGCCTACTTCACAGCACAGCATGGGCCTTAAGACCACCCAGGCAGTCCCGGCGAGCCACACTATGCCCGCTCTATTACCACACTAAACACATGGGCCCCTACGATGGAGGAGGGAAAGCACTTACAACTACTTCCAGAGTCGTCAAACCTTCTGTCCCATCTTGACAGGCAGCACAACATTCAGACGGAACGCCCGACAAGCCACCACGGACCATCGCCCGGCTGATATTGAGCTAACATGGAGTGGACATTCTAGACAAGCGAAGCGTGCTTTAACAACAGGACTTTGCAAAATTCCAACGACCTTGATAACTAGCACAGTTTTTCTCTTACCTATGCATCCTCTCAGGAACTAAGCCTGGACCTTTGGTTAGCCTGTACTAGAAATGTATATGTATATGTATATGCCTAGACAGAATGTCAGTATTCTCCACAATACATTAAGCTTGATTACCATATATATGTATATATGTCTGTATACATATGTCTGTATATATGTACTCCTGTAGCCTCTCAGGTCCCAAGTCCAGACTTAAGTTTCAGCCTGTTTACCTAGCAATATAGGACCTAGTTACCTTCTTGCCTACTTAAACTAAGGCAGGTCAGCGCACTATCTATAGACATCTTGTGTTAAAGCTATTCTACTACTAGACTACGTTAACCTATGTCAATGCTACCTTAACTCATGCTTCGACTCCACGACGACTTATCTGACAAGTTTATTTCTCATGCATTCCAAAAAAAAAAAAAAACAGCGCAACATTTCATCTTTCCACACCAGTATGTATTTGTGTTTACCCCTGTAATCAGCTAAATGTCATAACCTTACGTTGTAATTGAAAATGCGCTTCAAAAATAAAGAATTTTTTTTAAAAAATGCCCGGGCCAAATTTTTCTCCCAGTCCGGCCCTGAATATGGGGTTCTGTACAGGGATAGCACACACTAGGTTTGCGAAATACACATTACAAAAACTTTGTAATGTGTGTATATGCCAAAAATAGAGAAAAAATAAAATTTTACTCCAATATTTAGCAGAGATTGGCGGTGAAATGGCTACGCAAAAAGTGGCAAACTAACCTTAGGTAAATAGCCTGTGATGTCTACTTTATATAAATATATACTTTTGTGTGGCAATTTTGCTTCCTGTAATGGGTATTAAACTTCCAAGACAAACATACCAACTTCTAAAATTGTTTCACATTGAAATTGTATTTTAGACCTTGTAGTTTGTGACTTGTAACTTTCAAAATCAAGACACGTAAATTAATTTATTTTGAATTACTTTTCCTAAGCTGGACATATTATACACACATTATTATTGCCAAAACTTGGGGAAAAAAGCGTTTTTTTTCCACATTATTTTGCTTTTTTTTTTTAATAAATGAGAATTTATATATGTATATGTCACATCAAATTAAAGCCCTTTTTGTTGTCTAAAAAACGGTATATAATATGTGTTGGTACAGTAGATGAGAGAGATGCAAATTTCATTTGAACACAAACAGCAAAAAATGCAAAAATTGCTTGAGTCCTTAAGGGTATGTCCAGCTTCTGAAGCTGTGTCCTTAAGGGGTTAATCCACCAATCAGAGAGTTATGAGTCAAATTACACAGCGTGGGAAAATTCCAAAGAACTTTCCCAGGCTGTGTAAAATGACACAGAGCACTCTGATTGGTGGATTTCAAACCAACCAATCAGAGTGCTGTGACAGGTAAATGTAGAGACTTACCTGTCAGTCTCTTCATTTACCTGTCAGAGCACTCTGATTGGATGGCTTAAACCCAATCAGAGTGCTCTGAGCCTAATTGCAGGGCGGGGCAAGGCTTTATAAGCCTTCCCCCGCCCTGCAGAGCTCAGTCTGCGCGGAGCCCTCCATGGGTGAAGAAGGATGCCCGGGCCGGGGGGGCGGGGCCTGACCGCCAAACTGAACGGTCGCATACACCAACAGCTCCTGCATTATTGGAACCTTAAGCCTCTAACAAAGCTATTTTTAAGCCCGACCGACGACCTGCAGCTGTGGTCCGACGCACAGGGGTGCACTAGCAGAGAGGAGAGGCTTGCAACGAGTTGTTTAAGTCCCTCGAAGAAGACCCAGTCGTCCCCACGGGATGAGGCCTACTCAGGCGGTGAGCGGGGTGGACGGCCGCCGCCCCGCTATCCTGCCCGACTGTGTCGTGCTGGACCCCCATGGAAGTGCAACCAGGGCTCCGTTCCCCCCCCCCCCATGGCCGGTGGGGGTGATCCCGGCCCACATCCTGCAACCTGTACCGCGCCAGACACCGCGCTATCCTCACAACGCGGCTCCACTAAAATGGCGGCAAATACGGACACACCAGCCTGCGACGGGCGCTACACCAATCACCCCCACTCGATAGCTAAGGCTCTGGCAGGGCAGCTATCACATACCTGCACAAAGCAGCCGGTCGGGTGGGATCCTCGTGGCACATTACTCCAGCGCCCGCCAGGGCACAATCGCGGCGATGCCAGAGACCATGGGTGGAGAAGCACACAAGAGGACAGCCGACCGACAAGCCCGGCACAGAACCAGACCACCCAAGGCAACACGGAGCAACCCCTATGCAGGTTTACCCAGCTGACAGGAGCTAACTCTGCCACCAGCCACAAGGCACACCCGGACTTGGTAGATGCAAAACGCCTACTTCACAGCACAGCATGGGCCTTAAGACCACCCAGGCAGTCCCGGCGAGCCACACTATGCCCGCTCTATTACCACACTAAACACATGGGCCCCTACGATGGAGGAGGGAAAGCACTTACAACTACTTCCAGAGTCGTCAAACCTTCTGTCCCATCTTGACAGGCAGCACAACATTCAGACGGAACGCCCGACAAGCCACCACGGACCATCGCCCGGCTGATATTGAGCTAACATGGAGTGGACATTCTAGACAAGCGAAGCGTGCTTTAACAACAGGACTTTGCAAAATTCCAACGACCTTGATAACTAGCACAGTTTTTCTCTTACCTATGCATCCTCTCAGGAACTAAGCCTGGACCTTTGGTTAGCCTGTACTAGAAATGTATATGTATATGTATATGCCTAGACAGAATGTCAGTATTCTCCACAATACATTAAGCTTGATTACCATATATATGTATATATGTCTGTATACATATGTCTGTATATATGTACTCCTGTAGCCTCTCAGGTCCCAAGTCCAGACTTAAGTTTCAGCCTGTTTACCTAGCAATATAGGACCTAGTTACCTTCTTGCCTACTTAAACTAAGGCAGGTCAGCGCACTATCTATAGACATCTTGTGTTAAAGCTATTCTACTACTAGACTACGTTAACCTATGTCAATGCTACCTTAACTCATGCTTCGACTCCACGACGACTTATCTGACAAGTTTATTTCTCATGCATTCCAAAAAAAAAAAAAAACAGCGCAACATTTCATCTTTCCACACCAGTATGTATTTGTGTTTACCCCTGTAATCAGCTAAATGTCATAACCTTACGTTGTAATTGAAAATGCGCTTCAAAAATAAAGAATTTTTTTTAAAAAATGCCCGGGCCAAATTTTTCTCCCAGTCCGGCCCTGAATATGGGGTTCTGTACAGGGATAGCACACACTAGGTTTGCGAAATACACATTACAAAAACTTTGTAATGTGTGTATATGCCAAAAATAGAGAAAAAATAAAATTTTACTCCAATATTTAGCAGAGATTGGCGGTGAAATGGCTACGCAAAAAGTGGCAAACTAACCTTAGGTAAATAGCCTGTGATGTCTACTTTATATAAATATATACTTTTGTGTGGCAATTTTGCTTCCTGTAATGGGTATTAAACTTCCAAGACAAACATACCAACTTCTAAAATTGTTTCACATTGAAATTGTATTTTAGACCTTGTAGTTTGTGACTTGTAACTTTCAAAATCAAGACACGTAAATTAATTTATTTTGAATTACTTTTCCTAAGCTGGACATATTATACACACATTATTATTGCCAAAACTTGGGGAAAAAAGCGTTTTTTTTCCACATTATTTTGCTTTTTTTTTTTAATAAATGAGAATTTATATATGTATATGTCACATCAAATTAAAGCCCTTTTTGTTGTCTAAAAAACGGTATATAATATGTGTTGGTACAGTAGATGAGAGAGATGCAAATTTCATTTGAACACAAACAGCAAAAAATGCAAAAATTGCTTGAGTCCTTAAGGGTATGTCCAGCTTCTGAAGCTGTGTCCTTAAGGGGTTAATCCACCAATCAGAGAGTTATGAGTCAAATTACACAGCGTGGGAAAATTCCAAAGAACTTTCCCAGGCTGTGTAAAATGACACAGAGCACTCTGATTGGTGGATTTCAAACCAACCAATCAGAGTGCTGTGACAGGTAAATGTAGAGACTTACCTGTCAGTCTCTTCATTTACCTGTCAGAGCACTCTGATTGGATGGCTTAAACCCAATCAGAGTGCTCTGAGCCTAATTGCAGGGCGGGGCAAGGCTTTATAAGCCTTCCCCCGCCCTGCAGAGCTCAGTCTGCGCGGAGCCCTCCATGGGTGAAGAAGGATTTTTTTTTTTGCACTCGGTTCTTTTTTTTTTTTTATAATTGCGTCGGTTATTATGTTTTTTTATTTGGCCTTTTTTGGGGCTGAAAAAAGAAGATTTTAAAAGAAAGAAAACATTGAATGGTAATGTTTTTTTTTTTTTTACAGGTACTTAGTTAAAGGTTCCCGCCTCATTAGTTTTTAGGGTGAGGGGGGTAGTTAGGGGGATAATTTTTATTGGGGGGGAGGGGGTGACTAGTGGTTTGGGGACCCCTAGTCACCTGGGGGGGGACACATTTTTTTAGGGCCCCATCTGCCGCTCAGAGGTGGGGGCCAGGGGGGAGGACCTTAGGTCCCCCCCTCCTTATTAGTATTTAGGGCCCCCACCCGCCGCTGAGGGGTGGGGGCCAGGGGGGAGGACACTAGGTCCCCCACCCTTATTACAATTTAGGGCCCCCACCCGCTGCTCAGGGGTGGGGGCCAGGGGGGAGGACATTAGGTCCCCCCCTTATTAGTATTTAGGGTCCCCACCCACCGCTGAGGGCTGGGGGCCAGGGGGGAGGACACTAGGTCCCCCCTTATTACAATTTAGGGCCCCCACCCGCCGCTCAGGGGTGGGGGCCAGGGGGAGGACATTAGGTCCCCCCCTTATTAGTATTTAGGGCCCCCACCCGCCCCTCAGGGGTGAGGGCCAGGGGGGAGGACCTTAGGTCCCCCCCCTTATTCGTATTTGGGGCCCCCACCTGCCACTGAGGGGTGGGGGCCAGGGGGAGGACATAAGGTCCCCCCCTTATTCTTGTTTAGGGCCCCCACCCACCACTCAGGGGTGGAGGCCAGGGGGGAGGACTTTAGGTCCCCCCCACTTATTAGTATTTAGGGCCCCCACCTGCCGCTCAGGGGTGGGGGCCAGGGGGGGGACAATAGGTCCCCCCCCCATCATTTTACTTTAAGGCCCCCACCCGCCGCTCAGGGGGGCCCCTATTTTTTTTTTTTACAGTAAGTAGTCACCGGCTGCTCACTGTTTACTAGACATGCCCCTACTTGCGGTATAGCGAGTAGGGGCAAAATTTACTAATACTAAGTATTTTTTACTTAGTATTAGTAAATTTGGCTGAAAGACCAATTTAGGTCTTTCAGCCTTTTGGTAGATAACTCCCTAATACCGTGGGAATTAGGGAATTATCTACCAAGCGGCTGCAAGAGAAGTCCCAAGGTGCCGAAGTCCCGAAATTCCGAAATGCCGAAATTCTGAAGTGTCAAAGTGCTGAAGTTGCCGAATTTCCGAAGTGCCGAAGTTCCGAAGTGCTGAAGTGCCGAAGTTGCCGATTTTCCGAAGTGCCGAAGTTCCGAAGTACTGAAGTGCCGAAGTTCCGAAGTACAGAAGTGCCGAAGTTCCGAAGTTGCCGAAGTTCCGAAGTTGCCGAAGTTCCGAAGTCTTGAAGTGCCGAATTGCCAAATGTCCCGAAATGCGAATATCCCGAATTTCGGAATGCCGAACCGAAAATTTTCCCCATGCACATGCCTAGCTGTCATATCTATACCCCCATGTCTCTGATTCCCTCTATACCCAAATCCTCCTTCTCCCTCTCTACCCAAATCCCACTATCCCCTGTATACCCCAACCCTCCCCTTTCCTCTATGCCCCAATCCTGCCATCCCCTCTTTGCCTGATTCTGCCATCCTCTATATGTTTTTATCTTCCATTACTTATATTCCTCCATGATGCTGTCATATCTATACCCCATGTCTCTGATTCCCTCTATACCCAAATCCTCCCATTTTACAAGGCCCATGTTACAACACATTACATGTCTAAATGTCTTGAAAGTAAAATACCACAGCATGTGTGACCTAATAAAATATAATATTAAAGGTAAAATCCCAACGTTGCATTATAGTCACAGTAATGTATTCTATGGTATCGAGGGGCTTTCTTAGTAATTCGGGATACGGACTGAGTATTCTAACTATATACTCCATTATCTCAGTTTTTCACATTCCAGCTTGAACGTGTTTCTGTTTCTAAGAGTTGTGCTAACAGAACATGTTCTGCCAGTAACTCATTATCCTGTGTGATTTTATAAGACACTGTCAGGGTTATTCACTGAACCAGGAAATGTCAGGAATTATCCAGGGAATTGCAAATTTAGCCAAACAGCAAAGTGAAAATATTCTCCAACTCATTTCAGCTATCTTTCCAGCCAAGTTATTTTGGCCTAAATTTTGCAATTCTCAACACTTCCTGGGTTAATGAATATCGCTATGTGTAGTACATGTATGTATAAGTACATTACTTGTTCCTTAGTACACAGGGTCGCCAATAGAATTTTTGGGGTCCCTTAGGAGACTTTTGAATGTGTCCTGTGGTATATGTCGCCAAGACATTATCAGATTCTTTTAGTTGTCCAAGCCTAAAGGTGGGGTCTCAATCGATCGGGCTTGTGTTCCAGGGTTTGTGTCGGATTGAGATCTGGGGAATTTAGAGGCCAAGACAACACCTTGAACTCTTCGTCATGTTCCTCAAACCTTTACTGAACAATGTTGGAGTATGGCAGGGTGCATTATCCTGCTTAAAGAGGCTCCTGCAAACAAGAAACACTATTGTCATAAAGGGGTGTATGTGGTGTGCAACAATCTCTAGGTAGGTGGTACATGTCAAAGTAACATCAACATGAATCCCAGGACCCAAAGTTTCCCAGCAGAACATCCCAGAGCAACTGACAAAACCCTAGGATTAATTGCCTCTGTGAGCCTGCCTTCTTCCCATAATACATCCTACAGGTACATAACACATCTACCTGATCTAAAAGAAAATGTCATTTATCTTCTATTGCTAAATGGTCCAGTTCCGATACTCACGTCCCCACTGAAGGTGCTTTCGGCAGTGGACAGGGGTCACCATGGGAAATCTGACCATTCTGCGGCAATGCATCCCCATACACAGCAAACTGTGAAGCAATGTATTTTCTACCTTTTTATCATGGATTTCTAAGACAAGTTTTTCAGCAATTTTAGCTACTTTAGCTCTTATTTATTTGAGCTTTTAAGAACAGCAGTAACCCTTGTCTTAGACCGGGTTATAAATATGTTTAAAATCCACCTTGGCACTTATCTTGATAAAGCCCGGCATACGCGGGTGAAACACATTTGATGAGTGCTGAGAAGTATTCTAGTAATAGGCTCCAAGCACACCAAGCTATTTCAGCAGCAGGAGATTCCAGCGTTCTTCTGAGGTGCACGTGACTCAGTTTGGTTTGGGTATACAGAGCGGCTTGCAGCACGATACAGACAAGTAATAATCTCACCTTGTACTGTACATTGTGCCTTGTTGGTGGTCCACATGTATTTCGTGGAAGAGTTCCTAAATGGAAGTAAGTGGGGTTTTGAATAAAAAACAATGTTACACTATGCTCTTGCTTTTCTGAAATCTTTAAGGTGGCTACAGTGTATCCATTCTATCGATACAGGAATAACTTTGCTTCACTGGTCATTTAAACTGTGAATATAAAACCCTGATATTTGCCTCCTGGGTGGTGAAATCCTTTTCTAAACACCGTTTAAGTGGACTCTTGAAACTGTCAAATGTATATTTTTGGTACCCCAGTAAAATAGAATAAGTGGAAGATCCACTAAGCGCTGACACTAGTATTGTAGTTATTTATGTTGGGAAAACTTGGGGGAAGATTTTATTGTGTATAGCTGCTTATTAACCTAATTAGTTTATTTTAAAATTGTTTATTTTTAATTTATGCTATTGTTGTTGCGCTCTCTTACAATGTTTTTCTAATTTTAAAAAGCTCTTATTTATTATGGGCATTTGTAAATTGCCAACATGTTCTGCAGCAAGCTCTTCTTTGTTACTCGGAGGAGTCTCAAAATCTTTCTGACCATGAAGGAGCCTCTGTAAATGAGGACCAATCAGGACGCCTCGGAGGCGTGTTTACTTATCTGAACAGGGCATTTAACAGTGCTTCTTTCATTAGCTCATTGCCCTGTCGTGGTTCTAGCTTGTTCTAGTCACTCAGTGCTCGTGTATTCTAGTTATCCCTTTTGGTTTTGACCCGGCTTGTTTGCTCTACTCTGCTTATCTCTGTTACCCTTGATTCGGCTTGTCTCTCGCTTACCTGTCTTCTGTTACCCTCGACCTCGGCTTGTCTTTGACCATTCTCTACTGTACTACTTACGTTAGTCCGGCCATTCTAAGGTCCGGTATACGTATCTGGCTACTGTTTGTACTCTGCGTGTTGGATCCCTGTCCCGATCCTGACATTACGACAGGGCCAATGGATCCTGCAAGTACAAACAGTCAGCTTGCTTCTCCTGATCCTAGGTTTGAAGCCATGGATCACAGAATGGATCAGATGGCGCTAGCGCTACAGGTGTTATTATCTCGTGCCAATAACCCACCAGAGGAGATACGTACTACTCCTATCTCTCCTGTAAGTTCAGGCCTAGAGGTAGCCACAGTAGGTGCTTCTTCTCGCATTACCCCACCAGTACGTTATGGTGGGGCTCCTGAGAAATGTCGTGGTTTTTTAAACCAAATTAGTATCCACTTTGAATTGCAACCTCGCTCCTATCCTACAGATAGGGCAAAGGTAGGATTTATTATCACCTTACTCATTGAGAGGGCTCTGAGATGGGCCAACCCACTATGGGAGAACGATAACCCGTTAGTATATAACTATAACGCATTTGTAGCTGCTTTTAGAAGAACGTTTGACCCTCCAGGTAGAAAGGTTAATGCAGTCAGATCACTGTTGCGCCTGAGACAGGAGAACCGAACACTTGTGGATTATGCACTAGAGTTCAGGTCTCTGGCGTCAGAAGTCAAGTGGAATGAGCAGGCGTATATGGATGTATTTTTGAATGGGCTATCAGATGTAATCCTTGACGAGGTTGCTACTAGAGAACTTCCTGAAAATTTAGAGGATTTAATTTCATTCATTTCTCGTATAGATGAACGTTTAAGAGAGAGACAGAACACTCGAGAGAGGAACCGGAGACCTTCCTTTAGGTTAACCCCCGCATTTCCAAGCCCTGACTCCACGGTCTCTCTGCTTCCTGAACCTATGCAGATAGGCTATACCCGCCTCTCTGAGGAGGAGAGACAGCACAGGAGAAGGGAGGGGTTATGTATGTATTGTGGAGCCAGAGGTCATTTACTCTCGAACTGTTCTAACCGCCCGGGAAACGCTCGCACCTAAGTTTCTCTAGAGGACAGGCCTTGGGTGTTTCTATTTTGTCCTCTACTCCTAATTATAAAGATCACAGGCTTCTGCTACCAGTTTCCTTAACTTGGGAGAAGGAAGTAGTAAAGGCTATGGCGTTGATAGATTCCGGAGCTGCTGAGAATTTTATCGACCAAGCCTTTGCCACTAAACACAATTTCCCATCCCAGTTAAGGGAGACACCCTTGGCCGTTGAGGCCATAGATGGTAGACCACTACTGGACCCTGTTATCTTTCGTGAGACCATACCCATTAACTTAAATGTTGGTATCCTACATGTGGAGAATTTATCTCTTATGCTCATTTCGTCCCCTTCTGTTCCCATAGTTCTGGGGTATCCATGGTTGAAGAGACATAACCCTATTATCGATTGGGAATTAGGGGAGATACTCTCGTGGGGTCAGAGCTGCCAGGAGAGGTGTTTACGCAAGGTTTCTCCATTGGCTAATAATAACACACCTGGTAGTCCTACTCAGTCCACAGAAAAACAGATACCGTTCCTGTACCAAGACTTAAAGGCAGTATTCGACAAGAAGAATGCCGATTCTTTACCTCCACACAGGTCATTTGATTGTAAAATTAAGCTTCTACCTGGGACTATGCCCCCGAGGGGTAATGTATATCCTTTATCTGTTCAGGAGAACTCTGTTCTAGAGGAATATATTCGTGAGAATTTAGAGAAAGGATTCATTAGGAGGTCTTCTTCTCCTGCCGGGGCTGGGTTCTTTTTCGTTAAGAAAAAGGATGGCACGCTGAGACCTTGTATTGATTACCGAGGCTTGAATAAAATAACTATCAGAAATGCTTATCCTATCCCATTGATTACCGAGTTGTTTGATCGTCTTAAGGGCTCCAAAATCTTCACCAAGTTAGATCTCAGAGGGGCATATAATTTGGTGAGAATCCAGCATGGACACGAGTGGATGACGGCGTTCAATACCCGGTATGGCCACTATGAATACACAGTTATGCCGTTTGGACTTTGCAATGCTCCTGCAGTATTTCAAGATTTGATTAATGAGGTACTTAGGGAGTTTCAACATGATTGTGTTATTGTCTACCTGGACGACATACTGATACACTCTAGGGAGATTGAGACTCACCATAGACAAGTCAGAAAGGTATTACACAAACTTCTGCAACATGGCCTATACTGTAAATTGGAGAAATGCAGCTTTGACCAGTCTCAGATAGACTTTCTTGGTTACGTGATTTCTGGGGAAGGTTTTAAAATGGATCCTGACAAACTCCAATCTATTTTAGATTGGCCTTTGCCCAAAGGACTCAAGGCTATTCAAAGTTTTTCCAACTACTATAGGCGCTTCATTAAGGGATACTCTTCTATCATTGCGCCTATTACCAATATGACCAAACAAGGGGCTGATACTAGGACCTGGTCTACGGAGGCTCTTGTTGCTTTCAAGACTCTCAAAGAACTTTTTGCTTCTGCCCCCATTCTAGTCCACCCTGATACGACTCTGCCGTTCTTACTCGAGGTCGATGCTTCTGAGACGGGAGTTGGGGCTGTTCTGTCTCAAAGGTTAGGGGTGGACAAACCGTTACACCCTTGTGGGTTCTTCTCTAAGAAATTATCTGGGCCTGAAAGCAGATATGACATCGGCGACAGGGAACTGTTAGCGGTCATTAAGGCTTTAAAGGAGTGGAGACATTTACTAGAAGGGACATTACACCCTGTTACTATTTTAACGGATCATAAGAACTTGTCTTATATTGGGGAGGCTAAGCGCTTATCCGCCAGACAGGCTCGTTGGTCCTTGTTCCTCACTCACTTTAATTATGTACTTACTTATAGACCTGGTTCTAAGAACTCTAAAGCCGATGCTTTGTCTCGTCAATATGAACCGTTCACTATAACTGAGCCAGTCCTTTCCTCCATGGTTCCTAAGGGTAATATCATCGCTAACACGAATCTCAGGATTCACTCTCCGTTGCTTGCCGAGATCATGAAATTTCAGCATCTTGCGCCCAAACAGACTCCTGGGGATCGACACTTCGTTCCTGCCACTCTCCAACTAGAAGTGTTACGCTGTTTCCACAACAGCAAGGTGGCTGGACATCCTGGCATTCGCAAGACGTATGCTCTGATCTCTAAAGATTTCTGGTGGCCTGAGTTACGTAAAGATATTAAAGAATTCATCGGGGCATGTGAGGTTTGTACCAAGACCAAGCAACCCCATTCGCTTCCATGCGGATTTCTGCACCCTTTAGAGGTTCCTGAAAAGCCATGGTCCTGTTTGGCTATGGACTTCATTGTTGATTTGCCTATCTCTAAAAAGCAGACTGTTATCCTCACTGTGGTGGACAGATTTACTAAGATGGCTCACTTCATTCCCTTACCTAAACTCCCATCTTCGCCCGAATTAGCGGAGATATTCGCTAGGGAGATTTTCCGTTTACATGGGATACCTTCCCAAATTGTATCTGACAGAGGTTCCCAATTTGTTTCCCGTTTTTGGAAATCCTTCTGCTCTCAACTAGGCATCAAATTGAATTTCTCTTCTGCCTACCATCCTCAGTCCAATGGAGCTGCTGAACGCACCAACCAAAAGGTTGAACAATATTTACGTTGTTTCGTTTCTGAACACCAGGACGATTGGGTCGGTTTGATTCCTTGGGCGGAGTTTGCACACAACAATCTCGTCTGTGATTCTACGCATTCTAGCCCCTTCTTCATGAATTATGGCTTTCATCCTTCCATTCTTCCTTCGGAGCCCTCTTCCCAAGGGGTACCGTCGGTGGATGTCCATGTTGCCAATTTAAGGAAGTTATGGGACCAGACTCGACAAATTCTTCTGCACAATTCTATGCTGGTTAAAAAACACGCTGACAAACGTAGAAGGGCAGCACCGGTGTTTGTTCCAGGCGATAGAGTATGGTTAAGTACTAGAAACATTCGGTTAAAAGTGCCTTCCATGAAGTTCGCTCCTCGGTATATTGGACCTTACAGGGTACTGACTCAAATTAACCCAGTTGCGTATCGTCTAGCTTTGCCTAATGCCTTACGCATTCCTAACTCATTTCATGTTTCCTTGCTAAAACCACTAGTATGTAACAGATTCTCCTCCACGATCGCCCCTCCTCGCTCTGTTCAGGTGGAGGGTCAGGAGGAGTATGAAGTCAATTCCATCGTCGATTCTCGAATCTCCCGGGGGAGAGTACAATATCTGGTCGATTGGAAAGGATATGGTCCTGAGGAGAGAAGTTGGGTACCTCAGGAGGAGGTTCATGCTCCCCGTCTCCGCAGGGCATTTCACTCTCGCTTCCCTTCTCGTCCTGGTGCCTTCCGCCCGGTGGGCGTATCTGAGAGGGGGGGTACTGTCAGGGTACCTGAGGTCTCTACCTCCGAAAGAGGTAGAGACTTAGCCGTTCATCCATCCGGACGGTCTGATTTCCCCCTTCCTCGCGGTCTATCCGGTCATGCAAAGCCGGCCGCGAGGGAGTGACTCCCTTTTATAGCATGACGTCCGGAAGTCGACGTTAGGACGCCAACCCGGAACAACCTGTCACTCAATTGCTTCAGGACCAATCAGGACGCCTCGGAGGCGTGTTTACTTATCTGAACAGGGCATTTAACAGTGCTTCTTTCATTAGCTCATTGCCCTGTCGTGGTTCTAGCTTGTTCTAGTCACTCAGTGCTCGTGTATTCTAGTTATCCCTTTTGGTTTTGACCCGGCTTGTTTGCTCTACTCTGCTTATCTCTGTTACCCTTGATTCGGCTTGTCTCTCGCTTACCTGTCTTCTGTTACCCTCGACCTCGGCTTGTCTTTGACCATTCTCTACTGTACTACTTACGTTAGTCCGGCCATTCTAAGGTCCGGTATACGTATCTGGCTACTGTTTGTACTCTGCGTGTTGGATCCCTGTCCCGATCCTGACACAACCCTTGTTTGACCCTAGACTATTCAGGCACCCTAGCTGTGCTGAGTGGGCACCATCAGAGTACATTGCACAATTATGCAGCTTAAGGCTACACAAACCTTTTGAAAAAGAGATTAGAAATAAGGGTGTCCCTGACCCACTATTTTAGATAAGGTTGCAATCACACCTGATTTTGACCGCAGTTTGGTCACATTTTTAAGCAAAAGTGGTAAAGATCCTCGTTTCCTAAAAAGCCATCCAAGATACAGGTGATACTGGAAAAATTAGAATATCGTGCAAAAGTTCATTTATTTCAATAATGCAACGTAAAAGGGGAAACTAATATATGAGATAGACACATTACATGCAAAGCAAGATAGTTCAAGCCATGATTTGTCATTAGTGCGTTGATTATGGCTTACAGCTCATGAAAACCCCAAATCCACAATCTCAGTAAATTAGAATATTGTGAAAAGGTGCGATATTCTAGGCTCACAGTGTCCCACTCTAATCAGCTAAGTAAGCCATAACATCTGCAAAGGGTTTCTGAGCCTTTAAATGGTCTCTCAGTCTGGTTCAGTAGGAATCACAATCATGGGGAAGACTGCTGACCTGACAGTTGTGCAGAAAACCATAATTGACACCCTCCATAAGGAGGGAAAGCCTCAAAAGGTAATTGCGAAGGAAGTTGGATGTTCCCAAAGTGCTGTATCAAAGCACATTAATAGAAAGTTATGTGGAAGGGGAAAGTGTGGAAGAAAAAGATGCACAAGCAGCAGGGAAGACCGCAGCCTGGAGAGGATTGTCAGGAAAAGGCCATTCAAAAGTGTTGGGGAATTTCACAAGGAGTGGACTGAGGCTGGAGTCAGTGCATCAAGAGCCATCACACACAGACAGATCCTGGACATGGGCTTTAGATGTCATATTCCTCTTGTCAAGCCACTCCTGAACAACAAGCAACGCCAGAAGCGTCTTACCTGGGCTAAAGAAAAAGGTCCTCTTTTCTGATGAGAGCAACTTTTGCATCTCATTTGGAAACCAAGGACCCAGAGTCTGGAGGAACAATGGAAAGGCACACACTGCAAGATGCTTGAAGTCTAGTGTGAAGTTTCCACAGTCTGTGTTGATTTGGGGAACCATCTCATCTGCTGGTGTTGGTCCACTGTGCTTCATTAAGTCCAGGTACAATGCAGCCGTCTACCAGGAGATTTTGGAGCACTTCATGCTTCCTTCCGCAGGCAAGCTTTATGGGGATGCGGACTTAATTTTCCAGCAGGTCTTGGCACCTGCCCACACTGCCAAACGCACAAAAGCCTGGTTCAATGACCGTGGATTACTGTGCTTGATTGGCCAGCAAACTCGCCTGACCTGAACACCATAGAGAATCTATGGGGCATTGTCAAGAGAAAGATGAGAGACATGACACCGAACAATGCAGAAGAGCTGAAGGCCGCTATTGAAGCATCCTGGTCTTCCAACACCTTAGCACTGCTTCCAACACCTCAGCAGTGCCACAGGCTGATAGCTTCCATGCCACGCCGCATTGAGGCAGTAATTGCTGCAAAAGGAGCTGCAAACCCAGTACTGACTCCATATGCATGCTTATACTTTTCAGAGGTCCGATATTGTTCTATGTACAGCACACTCCTTGTTTTATTGATTGCATGTAATATTCTAATTTACTGAGATTGTGGATTTAGGGTTTTCATGAGCTGTAAGCCATAATCATCACACTTCACAAATCACGGCTTGAACTATCTTGCTTTGCATGTATTCTCATATATTAGTTTCCCCTTTTACGTTGCAGTTTCCCCTTTTACGTTGCATTATTGAAATAAATGAACTTTTGCACGATATTCAAATTTTTCGATTATCACCTGTAAATTGCTTGATATCGCTTGTCCTCTTATCCAAATATTTATCCTGGCAGAGACGCTTTGGCAGACAGTTAATTTGACCTGCACATGGTTCGCGAATGAGCACAGAGAGCCCTTTGCCTCTTGGCAATGCCAATTTGTCAATTTCAACTGAATACCGTAAAGCCATTCTTTACGAGATTGGTGCTAAGCTGGCAGACTTAAGTTCTAGGGAGCTTGGCCCAGAAGCTAATGGGCTTTTATGTGGAGAAAATTTATATAAACACATGTGTCTGTATTTATTAACTTTACCAAGGCCCAATCATCCCTACGCAGGGTGTTCCGTTCCCAACGTTTTTATGGTAGAGCTGGTCGCCATAGAGGCCATCCAACAGCAGACAAGCCTTCACTTGGCTACAAGCCTGGTCCCTCTGAGCCATGGAACTCGGGTCACAGATGATTTTATCACAGACTACTTTTCCCTGGCAGAGGCCCCATCAGAGGACATGGATTTGCTTCACTCTGCAGTCACACTGCTTGAGGTAATTGACTAATTTTTTTCCCTTCGTGATCTCAACTGACATTAGATACTTTTTTTTTTTTTTTAATTCTTTATTTTTGCGTGCAAATGATTCACAGACATTCTGTCAATGCCCCAACAGCAGTGACAAACAAGTGATGATTAGACATAGCGTAACATTTAGAAGGCATTTAAGTATGTAGCACATTTTTTTTTGTATAATGTAGATATCAGGTGAGATCTAACTTGCACATTTTGTTTATGTAGTGGTTGAGGATCTCCATAGGATTACTTAAGCGAGTATTGGGATGTATGTTTAACTGTTTGTACAAACCATCAGTAGAGTAGTGTAGTCTAGAGTTAATCTTATGTGTCAGGTTAGCGTTGTGGTATACGAGGTGTAACTGCAGATTTACTCACTGACATTTTGTGGAGTGATAGGGTAGCAAGCTTAGCTAAGGTAAGTGTGTAGGTAAGGTACCACCAGGCAGAGTGGAGCGTACTAGGTTGTCAGCATCAGGCATAAAAAGAAAACTAATAGTTAATTCAAGCAGTCCGCAGCAGCATAGAAGATATGTTCAGCGGTGACAGCAGCCTGGGTTAAGAGGAGCTGTGAAGTGGCGTAAGTCCTCGTGGGAAGTGGGTAGTGTTGCAAGATCAGAATGCTAAGGGAGTCTCTGGGGACTTAGAGTTGGTACAGCAGACTCCGAGGTGGGAAGTTGATGTGAGCCCTCTGCCGCCATTTCAGGGGTGCCTCTGTGTGGTTGCAGGGCTGTTAGTCGACAGGCCTTGCTTTGCTCGGCCGGCTTGTTTTCTGCCTAGATCTGCCGCTCCCATCGCGCTGATGTCTTCTCCGCAGGGGTCGGTCAGCCGCTCACCGTTTGCTCGTTTCGGTGACCGGCTTGATTGCTCTTCTCTGGAGCCCCGTCGCGCAGGAGCTGGTGGAGCCGGACTCAGCGCGGCCGCCATCTTAAGGGGTAGGCCTCTGGTGCGCTCCGTTGTCCATCCACCACACCTCTCGGGCCCCTTGTAGTGGGGACCGGGATGACCCTCCCGGTCCAAGGGGGGGGGGAAACGGGGCCGGCAGGCGTCTCATGATGTCGGCTTGCAGTGTCCGGGAAGGGAGACAGGGCAGCGGCCGTCTACCCCGCATCCCACCCGAGTAGGCCGCGACCCCCAAAGCCTCTTACCCCCTTCTGGGGTCCTGAAGCTCCCGATCATGGGGTCCGCCACCCCGTCCACAGCTGTGGGCAGGTCTCCTGGGCTCTTTGCGAGTGTCAGGGCTGTGTTAGTAGCCTGAGAGGCCAGATTGCTCCGGAGCCTCTCCTGCATGCGACCGGTCAGCATGGCGGGCCGGCCCCGCCCCCAACTGACATTAGATACTTGGATTCTTTAAACAATAATGGGATTAAGATAGACTTTATGTCCGACCCACTACTGGAGAGCCATCCTGTACCTCTACGAATGTCTCAAGCAGACAATGTGACACTTCAATAAACACTCTGCAAACTCAGAAACAAAGGAGCTATTAAGCCATCCACCTTTCAGCAATGTCTTGCTAGTCAAGAAACGATCCAGAGAATGTCGCCCTGTCATCAATTTAAAAGACCTAAACGTATTCATTGTATAAAGACATTTCAAAATGGAGGGCATCCACCTTTTCTGCAAGATATTGGTTATCTCAATTCAACCGCAGAGATGCCTCATTGGTGTTACCCACAATTCCTTTGACACAATCTCTTTAAATTCACTTGCCTCCTTTGGTCTCTCCTCGGTCCCTTGACATTTCACCAAGCTGATAAGGCCAGTTATAGCTCTCATTCATTCTCAAGGTGTCAGGTCCATCATATACCCCAATGACATCCTGTTGTTAACTCAGGACACAGAAACCCTTCAACAACACATGGAAATGACCACTGCACTTCTTCAGAATTTCTGGTTTTTGATCAACTTTGAGAAGTCATCACTCATTTCTTCACAAATCGTCCGGTTCTTAAGTTTTCAGATAGACTCTGTTCTGTCTATCCTTCAGCTTCCGTCCTCAAAAATAAAAACTATCAAAAAGGACATTCACAAAGTTCTTTCTTCTCCACACATCTATCTACTCGACTTGGCGAGAGCCATAGGTCTCCTATCAGCTTCCGTTCAGGCCATCTTTCCAGACCCATTATACAATTATCTATGGAAATCCACAACCTATGATTAACTAATTTTTCTAAACGGCTAAGTCAACTTAGAATTGAATTGGTGGGTTTTCTTTTGTTGACTATACTGGTGTTCTGTGCCAATTACCTTTTGTTTTAAATAATTTTGCTTTTTTAAATGTTATTATTCTTTATTTTTGTTGTGCATTGTGAAAACAAAACAGTTTTCAACATGACATTGCAGCATGACATTGTAAATTAATGAAGTAATGATATTGTGAATAACTGCACAATTTTTAAAGTAAGGAATAAAGCAGAGTTGTGGAACAAATCAAGACAGTAACTACAAGACAAGAGTAGTGTGTAAAAGATAGCTTGCCTAAACCCCAGTGTGGCCCCCCTGTCAGGACAAGAACTTAAGCCCGAGGACGATAGGAACAAGGGATTTTTGATTAACCAACATCTGTACAGGGAGCTTCAGGGTGTTATGCCAACAGTAGGTGTACTTGGACTTCATTATAAAATCAGTCCATGCCCTGCCATGGCCATGCGTAGACCCTCTGCGGAAGTCCCACTCAAGCAAGGTGTAGAAGCATTGTGCGGCAGACGGGTAAGTGCCTTGTGGTCAGCGGGAGTTGCATAGCCCAGCTTGGTTCCGAAGGCAGTCCCATCAGCTGTATCTCTGGCCCCACGGTATATCTTGGTTGGTGTCTGTGCTCCAGTTTGGTCTGTGCTAGATAAATGTCGTACTCTGGATGTATGTACACATGTCTGGGACGCTCTGCGTTGATCCCACCCTCCATTGTGGGGGGGGGGGGGGTCTCGGGCTCTTCCCCAGCTGTGCCCAAAAGGACTTGAAATGGCAATTCAGGATGGCAGCACCCGCCATCTTGTGAGCGCTGGAAACAGTTGTGTGTTCAGCAGGTATGCCACACGCCCTCAGCAGTATAAGGGAGCCTCCAGAGGGTAGACCAGGTTGACCCCCTCCGGTCCAAAGGGGGGTTACAGGGCCAGCGCCACTCAGCACGAAGGGTTCAGCTTGCTTAAAACAGGCAGGCTAGCAGGGCAGCGGCCGTCCACCCCACTCACCACCTGTGTAGGCCTCATGTCATGGAGGTTGTAAATTTCCCCACAAGGGACTGAGCAACAAGTTTTTAACCGAACTTTGGGACCAAGACAGTCTAGTACAAGGTACTGTCGCTTTATGGTGTCAAGTGAGGAATTAATCTGAATTTGTAAATCAAAAAAGTCTGGAAGATTGTCTTCCATGCGACTAGTCAGCATGGCGGTCTCGCCCCGCCCCCAAATAATTTTACTTTTTAAAATATACTTACCTCCTGGCTACCTCATATCCTGTCTACTCTAAAGAAATCCCAGGTGGGTATTATACCACCGGTGCATTATCCGTAGAGCAGTTTGCCTGCTCCACCTTTGTGAGTATTTACTATTTTTAATATTTTACCAATGTTTTTTTTTTTTTTTGACAATCTTTATTTTGCATTTTCAAAAACAGGAAGTTACAGAAAGAAGATTATGGTAGCATTGTGTTAGTGACATGTATCAGGGTACATTCAAGAACCATATAAAAATCGCATTTATAACACAGTTCTATCTATAAAACAACTGTGAAATACAGCCCACCTTCCGTTTGCTTCCATTTTTCCCACTCCTATTCTCATTGTTTGTTTTTAACATTCTTCGTTCATCTATTGTTTCTTTGACAAACTTTATCTTCTATTTATCTTTTCATGTTGTACATTTACGCTTCCCCAGCAACGATACAAGATAACAAAGTCAAACTGTAAATATTAGATTGATACATTTTAAGTATTTTCTGTCTAAACAATCGAATACAGGTATATAGTAAATTGGAACTTTTCACTCGAACTTTCGTCTGAACTAGTACTGTGTCCGCAGGGGACAGGCAGTGACATAGTGCGTTACGTTGCATGGGCGTTGTGTGGCTATTCTCACGCTGATATATATTTTTTTTTTTTTTTTTTTTTTGGGGGGGGTAATCAGCCCGTTTTACCGGGGTCAGGTTGGCCTTCTGGCTATGTAGCTCTATGCATCTTTAAGCTGGAATGCAGCTGTCTGCCCATCTTAGCAGTTGCATTGTTCTCAATCTAAGTAGGTTGCAGCGTGTGGGCTGCTTGCCATGCAGTTTCTTGCGCGTGGGCGTGTGGGTCTATGCTTTTGTTCTAGTATATGGGCAAGTCGGTCGTGGTCTTTGCGGTTCTAGGTGGCTTTGGATGCGTCTTGGGTGTTTCCCTGCTCGGTTAACTTAGGGGCGTCCGCCCTCGCTGTCTGCCTATGCGCTTATATTAGTCTGCCTGTTGTGCAGGGCGGTCCTTTCGTCATTAATGCTTATGTCTAGTGGTTGTGCTTGGTGATTTGGGGCCGTTTGGCCTCTAGATCGGGCTCTATTCCCCCTCGTTGTGTTCGTTGCCCCTACTACCTGTCCCTGCTTGTCTTAGATTCAGTTGGTCGGAGTGCACGTATGTGGTTTAGTGTCTCTCTTGCGCTCTGGTATCTCCTTTCGGTAGGGTCAGTGTTATCGGTAGTCTTTCGGTAGGGTCAGTGTTATGTCTGGTGTCTTAATCTTGTAGAGGGTAATTCGCGTACTCCTGTATTTTGTTTTTCAGTGGTATCAGGTGTTGGGAGGTTGGTATGTTCGTGAAGGGTGAGTGGCTACGCTAGGTCTGTGGGGTGTGAATTGTTAGAACAAGATGGTCGTGACTACTGTCGGTCACGGTGGTAGCTAGGTTGGGTCATTGTGTGGACCCGGGCCCGTCTCCAGCCCTCCTGTTGACAAACTCCATCCAAGGGTACCATGTTTGAGCGCATTTGTCAGAGCGTCCCTGCAGGGAAGCAGTCATAATTTCCAAATTGTATATTTCTTCTACTCTGGCCACCCATTGCTGGAAGGTAGGCGTGCTCGTCTGCTTCCAGAGGGTCGGGATGAGTGATTTCGCAGCCGTGAGCAGTTGTATCGTTAGACTTCTCTTGAAGACTGTAATGGGAAGTGTTGTGTGGTTAAGGAGCATCGCCAGTGGCTGAAATGGTATGTCGGCTCCAGTGATGTCATTGACCTTACTGTGTATCATCCGCCAGTATGGAGCTATGAGCGGGCACGACCACCAGATATGAATTCCGGTGCCGACGTCCCCCTCGCATCTCCAGCAGCTGCCGGAGATTGAGTCATGTATGTGTCGTAGAGTGTCAGGGGTCCTGTACCAGTGCGTTAGTAGTTTGTAATTAGTCTCTTGGTACTTTGAGGAAATGGATCCCTTGTGCGTGAGCAGGAATATTTTGCCCCATTCCTGGTCTGTAAGTGTGGTCCCTGTGTCCCGCTCCCATTTAGTCGTGAATCCCAGTGGGGGTCTGCCGTCGTTAGTTTGGAGAGTTGCATATAGTTGTGACACCCCGTGGGGGAGGTGCTGTCTGGTTGTGCATGTGTGTTCCAAGCTCGTCAGTGGTCTATGTATATGTCCTTTTCCTGTAAGTGTCGTGTAGTAGCTTTTGATCTGGTGGTAGTGGAAGTTGTCCAACTGGGTTGCTCTGCGATGGTTGAGCAGTTCTGCTAGTGGTCTGAGTGTGTGTGCGGTGCTCCACTTGTGCATATATTGCCAGTCCGAGGCTTGAAAGTTCTTCAGGGAGGTGGGGTGTAGGCCACCTGCTAGATCAGGATTGTGTGTGATGGGGGTGAGTGGGCTAGGTGAGGTCGTTAGTCGTCTGGTGAATCTTATGGAGCACCACACGCGTAGAGTGGCGTCTATCATCGGGTTGCTCGTGCGGATCTCAGCGTAAGTTGAGCTCCCGTGCCACAGTCTGGATGGAATTTTCCCTTGGGCCTGGAATGTTTCCATTTGCACCCACAGTTTTGGGCTCGGTTTGGCGTGCCAGTCAACTAGTCGTTGGAGATGGGTGGCTTGATAGTATGAGTGTAGTGAGGGGAGTCCTGCTCCCCCTTCGCCTTTGGGTCGCTCTAGGGTCGATCTGCGGATTCTAGTTGGTTTATGGTTCTATAAAAAATTTCCTGATCGCCGTGTTTGTAGATTGGAAGTATGCTTTAGGTATTGGGGCCGGGATAGTTTGGAACAGATATAAGAGGCGAGGTAGGAGGTTCATCTTGACCGCACTGATGCGGCCGAACCATGATAGGTATTGCGTTGTCCATTTGTGAAGGTCCTTTTGCAGCGTTGTTAGAAGCGGGAGGTAGTTCATTCGATACAGGTGGGTGAGGTCGTTCGTTAGCCAGACTCCGAGGTATCGGAGCTTGTCTTCGCAGAGTTTAAACGGGAATTGTGTGATAAGTTGGCATAGCTGCGTGGGGGAGGTCGTCACCGGCATAGCTTCGGATTTGCTTAAATTGAGTTTTAGATTGGACACCGTGTTATATGTTCGGAAGGCTTCTAGTAGGTTCGGAATGGAGGTTCGCGGTTGTTCTATAAAAAACAGCATGTCGTCTGCATAGGCCGCTACACGGTGGTCGGCTCCCCCCAGGGAGTGCCCCGTGATTCCCCCATCCCGTCTGACCGCCTCCAGAAAGGGTTCGAGAGAGAGGGCAAACAGAAGGGGGATAGGGGGCAGCCCTGTCTGGTGCCGTTGTGGATAGGGAACGGTTTTGTCAGGGCCCCGTTGATGCGTATGCGCGCCGTTGGATTGGTATAGAGCACTGCGATCCAGGTCCGCAAGGTAGGGCCGAAGCCCATGTGTCGTAGGACTTCTGCCAGATATGCCCAGTCCACCCGGTCAAAAGCCTTTTCGGCATCGGTGGACAGGAGCATCACCTCCCTCCCGGTATCTCGAGCGTGATGTATGATGTTGAGGGCTTTGATGGTATTGTCCCTTGCTTCGCGGCCCGGTATGAAACCCACCTGGTCAGGATGGACCAGGTCCGGGAGGGTCTGCATGAGCCGAAGAGCTAGCGCCTTCGCGAAGAGCTTCAGATCTGCATTCAGGAGTGAGATTGGTCGATAGCTGGCACAACAGGCCGGGTCCTTGCCTTCTTTTGGGATGACAGTCACTGTTGCGGCGAGAGTGTCGGTGGGGAAATGTCCGCCCGAGCTTATGGAATTGAGCCCCGTCAGGATCCTTGGGAGCAGGTCTTTAAAGGTAGTGATATACGTAAGTGGGAGACCATCCGGGCCTGGCGCCTTGTGGGGTTTAGATTGTTTCAAGGCCGCTGCCAGTTCCTCCAGTGTCAGGGGTTGCTCTAGTTTGGTTGCCAGTTCAAGGGGTATCCTACAGGCTACATGCTGGTTCAGATAGTCCGCAATGTTTTTCCGGTGTCGTGAGGCCGCCGTTCCTTCCTTATTTTGGGTTTGATCGTAGAGGTCGGTGTAGTAGTCGCGGAAGGCTTCCTGGATGCCCACTGGGAGCCTAGTGACGACTTGGTTCTTGTTTCGTTTCATATGGATATGTTGCCTTAGACGTTTTTCCTTCAATATTTTACCAATGTTATCGTAATAGAAAGCAGTCTGCTTTCTATATTTTTTTACATTTTGGGTCTCACAACACCATCTTCTATGGACACTCACCAACACATCCTGTAAGTGGGGATTATACCGCTATAAGCTATCAAAATTGGAGCTGGGGGGGAGGGGGCAGAGCTAGCTAGCTGAACTGATCGGATGCCATTTCCATCAGCTCCTCAGCAAAAATCTTAATCTTGCATATATCTGGCGATCGAAACGCCATCCAGCACCTCACACTACCTGACTGGACCCAGTGAGGCACGCCTCATCGAAAGATGTCCTTCTTTCTGCCCCAAAATCCACGCGAACTGACTCTCCAAAGCCTGGAGGAACTATTGGGAGGTACTGCATCCTCACGCCAGACGGCTTTCAATCCGACGCCGGATTACCTACCAGCCTGTATGCCGGCTATGGGCCGGCGCTCGCAGAAACAGCATGCTGCAGTTGATACCAGGGACATTGGGACTGCGCCCCACCCCATCAAGTTGCCTGTATAGAGTCACACACACAGGCACAGGCAGACAGTCACACAAACAGTTACAAGCAGACAGTCAGACACGCTCAGTTACAGGCAGACAGTCACACACACAGTTACAGGCAGATAGTCACACATGCTCAGTTACAGGCAGACAGTCACAGAGCCAAACACACAGTTAAAGGCAGACAGTCACACGCAGTTACAGGCACACAATCATGAACAGTTACAGGCACACAGTCACACACAGTCACACATACTCCATTACAAGCAGACATACACACTCGGTTACAGGCATGCGCACACACACGCACTCAGTTAAAGGTAGTCACACACAACAGCACAGCTACAGCGACACACACAATTGGAGTCGCACACAGTCAGACAGTCACACACACACAGACAGTCACACACACACAGGCAGGCAGACACACACAGGCAGTCGGACAGTCACACATACAGGCAGGCAGTCACACAGACAGTCACACACACGCAGGCAGACACACACAAAGGCAGGCAGTCAGACAGACAGTCACACACACATAGGCAGGCAGTCACACACACACACAGGCAGGCAGGCAGTCCCACACACAGGCAGGCAGGCAGACAGTCACACACACACACACACACACACAGAAAGACAGTAACACACAGGCAGGCAGTCACACACACAGGCAGGCAGGCAGTTACATACACACAGTCACACACAGGCAAGCAGTCACACACAGGCAGGCAGTCACACAAAGGCAGGCAGTCACACACAGGCAGGTACAGTCACACAGACAGACAGTCACACGCAGGCAGGCACTCACACACACAAGCAGGCAGGCAGTCACACAGAGAGACACACACACAGGCAGGCAGTCTCACAAATTGGCAGTCACACACACACACAGGCAGGCAGTCTCACAAACAGGCAGTCACACACACACACCCACACCCACACACACACACTTACCTCTTTCCAGTGGATGCAGTTGGTTGTTGGAGAAGCAGGGGCTTCTTCCTTCTTCCTGTGCAGCTGTGGAAAGGTATTAGCCCTGCCTCTGCCTCACGATAAGCCCCGCCCACTCATTAAGCCCCGCCCCTGCTGCCTCTAATCTTTTTTAATAGACCCGGGTGGAGAATAATGAATTCCTGTACCTGGGTACCTGTTTTTGCTCCCCTGACACCGGCCATGTGTGAGCTGTGTCGGCTGTCAGGGCGCTTCCTGCTCCATGGCGCCCTGTGCGGCTGCACAGCTCGCACACCCCTAGGGCCGGACCTGGATATGTGTACTCTGATGGGTTGATTCCAATTTAAAAAATTGTAACTGTTTCTTTGCTGCTGGGAAGCTTGCAGTAAAAAAGGTTAAGCAAATATTCGCCTCATCTTTTTAATAAAATTTAGATTCAGGCCTGGATTTGAAGCACTTGGTCTGCTGTTTAGTCTGGCATAAATCCAGACCAAATTCAGGCTGGTTCAAGGCCTGAATTGCAAAATCCAGAAATTGTTGGATAGTGTGAACGCTGTCCAGATTTTGTAGTTTGAATGGCCCTGTACGCAACTGGACAATTTTGCCATTTGGACTTTAGTAAATAATATGTTATTGTTTTAGAAATGTTTAAAATGTAAGCAACCTGACCTTGTATACTGTGCAGTGCATGGCTGTCATACACCTTAACTTCTTTCTGCTAAATGAAGTGTGTCTCTGTAACAATAGCATATTTCCAGTGCTGGGCCTCTGTCCCTCTAGCGAGGTCTATTTATTATTGACTGTGTAAGTGCATCCTCTAGCCTTATGCCCCTGTCACTGAGATGGCTGGTGCTCCTGTGATAGCCTGGTAACTACTACGCCACCTCCTTCGCATCATTGGCCACTTTATGGCCACGCCCACTAGTCATGCCAGCTACCTTTCCTGCTAATTTTACCTTGCAGTGCTGTCTGCCTTGGCTTTGTGGGGAAAATGCCAAGAAACATGCGCACATAGGCATCTAGTGGAGAAATGCTGTGAGTGTGCATCATGGTGAGGAAAGGTTGCTACAACGGGAAAGTGCAGTGGAGGTAAGCAAGGATTTTACAGTTGTCTAGTAAAACAAGCTTCTCTTTTATTTGTATATTTTTTATTATTGAGTATATTTGCATTGATTTATTTTACATGGGTTTTAAATTAATGTTCATTTTTACAGCTCATCTTATTTTAAAACCCAATATAATTAGGTAAATTATCACACAATATAAAAATACAAATATTACATTAAAAAGGAATAGACCTCAAAAACATGAAGCACAACAGATAGGGTTATTTACAAAAGAGTAAATTGTGGAAATTAAATGTGATTTTAAAGAGTATTCACATTTTGGACCAAAGTAATCAAACTGAAAACAACTGGTAGTGGTTTTGGTGCTAAGAGTGTCTCTTTAATAATACTGTATACAGTTTGCATGAATTGGATAGGTATAGTATGCATCAATATGACCTGAATAAACCTTATTTTCGTTCATGGACAGTCCTTTGTCTGTCTGCTACTTCTCCGTTGAATGCAATAGAAAAAAAAAACGAGAGTAAATGTAGCAGAGCAGTTTCCTCATCTCTATAGCAACCGCAGGAACTGCCATGCAAAGATAAAACAGAACACCAGAATTATGTCCTAGCAAAAAGGATATAGCTGACTTTAGGATGCTCTGTTTGAAATACTGCTGGCCAGACTGAGCTTAGAGCTATGTGATTGTGGGGGAAGGGTTAGGCAGGTGCTTCACTTTCAAAGACATCTAGCCAAAAGGCTTCAATGAAAAATATATACAAAATTTGTGTTGTGTTTTTTTAATTTTGTTCTGGGTGGGTTGCTATTTGTATTTGTATTTTTCATTTTGTAGCAAATATTACTACAAGGAATATTAGGCAGCTGCTAATAAGTTATTTTATAATAAAATTGTGTTCAATTTAAACAATAATAGGGTAATCTCTATAAGCATATTGGAACAGTTTTGTAGAAAATTGTTCATGCAGAAAACATGAAGGGTTTTTCCATTTCACTCAACTGTCTAATGAAAAACTAATACACCAAATATTCCGATTTTTTTTTACTCGTACTGCAGTTCACTCAATGCAAAACAGTTCATTTTATTTAACTGTTAATTTTTTTCTCTGCAGTCAAAATTACAAATGTTACGTGGATTACATATCATTTGGGGCATTATAAAAGCCAGTACAAAAATGACCCATGCACAAAATGTATACACTGCTCAGCCACAACATTAAAAGCACTGACAGGTGAAGTGAATAACATTGATTATATCATAACAATAGCAGCAAGTGAACAGTCAGCTCTTCATGTGTTGGAAATTGAAAAAATGAGCAAGCAAAAAAAATTACTTTGATAAGGTCCAAATAGTAATGGCTAGATGACTGGTTCTGAGCATCTCAAAAACCAGCAGTCTCGTTGGGTGTTCTCAGTATGTAGTGCTTAGTACCTACCGAAAGTGGTGCAAGGAAGCTCAACCAGTGAACAAGCATCAGGGTCATGAGACAGCCATGGCTCGTTAATGCATTTGGGGAGAGAAGGCTAGCCCATCTGATCCGTTAACACAGAGGAGCTACAGTAGCTCAAATTGCTATAAAAACTTGATGGAATTCAATTCATGGAGGCCCCACCTTGCAACTTGCAGGACTTAAAGAAACTACAAATAATGCCTTGGTGCCAGATACCACAGGACACATTCAGAGATCTTGTGGAGTCCATGCCTCTAATAGCACGAGGGGGATCTACACAATATTAGGCAGCTGGTTTTAATGTTGTGGCTGATCAGTGTAAGAAATGCACTTGCAGCACAATATTTTGCTGGTGAAGCACAGCACTAGGCAATAGTATTCCAGCCTGAGAATCGAATGTAGACCCCAAGGCCATATTTTGATGTATTAATATTCCTCTAGTGGCATTTACCTATAGACGGCTCCGTTTTGTTTTAAAGGATGAAAATACAGGAATGAATTGATAAGATCTAAACATTACATGGTAAGTTATTTGGGCAATTTTAATTTTTTCCATTGCTTTTATACATACATTAATTTTATTATAGTCATTATATAGGATTACTAGATGTAATATAAGTAACTGTCCATTTTATATGTGGACATTATGTCTGTATACAGACATTATTTTTATATTTGGTTGACCTTTTTTGGAATCATGTTTCTAAAAAACCTCAGGAAAGTTTTTTTTTGGTTTTGTTTCATGTCTGCTATACGTGACAAAAATGTTATTTCTGCTTGCATGCTAATATTTCATACTCTGTTAAATATTACATGTTAACAGATACAATATACTCTTTAAATCATACCCACCTAATGTTTTTTATTGTCATTTAGTTTATATAGGACTCTACAAGAAAGCAATAAACTGCAGTGGGGTTCACTTTTACATATGGTGAAGAGGTGAAAGATATGAAAAAATTATTATTTTTTATTGCACACAGGGGGTTACCTAAATAGTAGAACACTCTAGCAATAAGAATATGTGTTTGTATGTTTTATTCTGGTGAACAGGCTGCAAGTGGATATATCAAATAACTGTGTATAGAAAATGCAGCAAATGTTGCAGCTTTTTCAGACGGCATTGTGTAGAGCTTGTTGTTGGTCAGTGCTAATTTTGAGAGCAAATTTTTATGTGGTTTTAGTCATAGTCTATTGCAGGCATAGGCACAGGGCCGGATTAAGAGCCCAGTGGGCATGGTGCTGAAAATTATGATGGGGCCTAATTACAAAATCTTATTGACCAAAAACACTAAAACAGTCACTAAGCGTCATGTACCTGATGGAGATGGTGCTGGAGAGAAACTCATAGAATGCAGCTATGAGAAAACACATACCCTATGCTAATCTCACGCTTTCATCTTTCAAGTAAACCCATACCCCCTAACAGCAGTGTCCAGTAAAGCAGGAAGTCTATGGATTGCGTAAAAGAGTGGGTCACTGACACAAATCACATAACCAGAACTGCCGAAAGAGGCGAACATACACAAAAAGGGGGCATGTCTGTGTCCCCATGTCTCCCAGTCCCTTAGTGTCTGTGTCCCCAATTCTCCCAGTGTCCCCATGACACTAGGGTACATTGAGAGACATTGGGGCACTGGGAGACATGGGGACACTGAGACACTAGGGACAGTCAGATTTTTGGGGACACTGGGTGACATGGGGACACTGGGAGACATGGGGGACTGAGACACTGTGATACATAGGGGACACTGTGATATATAGGGGACACTGGAGACTTGATAAAGACCTGGGTACAGGTCAAAACGTTGCGGTGTCCAATAAACCTGCTTAAATCTATCACAGTGAGTGCCTGAAAGTCTTTTATACTTGGGGACACTGAGACACTTGGGGGCACTGTGAGACTAGGGGATTCTGAGAGACTAGGGGACACTGAGACACTAAGGACACTGAGACACTAAGGACACTGAGACACTACGGACACTGAGACACTACGGACACTGAGACACTAAGGACACTGAGACACTACGGACACAGAGACACCAGGGATACTGGGAGACATGGGGCACTGAGACACGCTGATACATAGAGACACCAGGGACTCTCTATGTGATACATAGGGGACACTGGAGACTTGAGTGCCTGAGATTTTTCTTTTATACTAGGGGACACTGAGACACTGGGAGACATTGGGACACTGAGACACTGGGAGACTAGGGGACCTTGGGAGACTAGGAAACACTGAGGCACTAGGGACACTGGCACACTACGGACACTGAGAGACACCAGGGACACTAAGATACTAGGGACACTGGCTGGGAGACATGGGGACACTGGGAGTGCCCCATATCTCCCAAGTCTCAAAGTCACCCAGTGTCCCCATGTCACCCTGTGTCCACCAGTGTCTCCATGTCTCTCAGTGTCCCCTAGTTTCTCAGTGTCCCCATGTCGCCCAGTGTCCCCTAGTGTTTGTATCCCCATGTCTCCCAGTGTCCCTTAGAGTCTGTGTCCCCATGTCTTCCAGTGTCCCGATGTCACTAGGGCATTAGGGGACACAGAGACATTGGGACACTGTGAGACATGGGGACACTCAGAGACTGGGAGAAACATGGGGATACTGAGATACATGGGGACTCTGGGAGACTAGGGGACTCTGGGAGACTAGGGACACAGCCACTAGGGAGACATGGGGACACAGAGACACCAGGGACACTGGGAGACATGGGGACACTCAGAGACTTAGAGAAACATGGGGATACTGAGATACATGGGGACTCTGGGAGACTAGGGGACTCTGGGAGACTAGGGGACTCTGGGAGACTAGGGACACAGCCACTAGGGAGACATGGGGACACAGAGACACCAGGGACACTGGGAGACATGGGGACACTGAGAGACTAGGGGCCACTGGGAGACGTGGGGTCACTAGTGTCTCAGGGTCCCCATGTTCCCCAGTGTCCTAATGTCTTACCGTCCCCATGTCTCGCAGGCTCGGAGCTGCTGTCTGGACTCTCTGCGCAGAGCTGCCTTCCCGTGGGTCTGTGAGTAGAGAGAGGCAGGGAGAGAGATGCTGTAACTTCTTATACCTGCCTCTCTCCACACAAACAGCGACCCCTACTGGCCGGTGCTGTTATTGCAGAATAATCTCTGTTTATACTGAGACAGACATTTGTATTGCCGGTATTACTGCAATACCGGCACTGGCTAGGCAGCCTCAAATACCTGAGAAATACTTATGAGAAATACCTGGCAACCCTAAGAAATACATGAGAAATACCTGGCAACCCTAAGAGTAGCGTGTGTAAAAAAAATAAATAAAAATAAATCAAATTATTTTGTTTAAATCAATGGGCCTATTCCATGGGCCTGGGCCTGGAGCTGCAGCTCCATCAGCCTCTATGTTAATCCGGCCCTGCATAGGCAATCTTCGGCACTCTAGATGTTTTGGACTACACTTCCCATGATGCTTTGCCAGCATTATGGGTGTAAGAGCGATATGGGGGATGTAGTCCACATCATCTGGAGTGCCAAAGGTTGCCTATCCCTGGTCTATTGACTGAAATGCCATTAACATGGTTATTCACTAAATTCACAGGGTTATTTATTAAGGTGAGAATTCAAAGTGAATTACAAATTTTAGGCCATAATAGCCAATCAGGGAACATACCAGGCGTCGAGAATTTTTCCAGTTGAGATATTTTGTCCTGAAATTTGAATTCCACTTTATTGAATATGCCTGTTAGTTTTAGTCATACTTTAGTGATCTGAAATGTTTTAGTTGGCTAACTATCATAAGATACTAGTCAACTAAATCTACAGGAGATTCAGTCAACTAAAATCTAATGGGTTTAGTTAAAGTGTAATGCACTATTTAAGCATTTCGGTAGAATTTCCAATCTCTTCAAATATTGATAAAATCGTCCCACCCTAACATTCTAAACATCTAGTTTCCATTAGTTGATGGAAATGTCATTAATTAATTTCTGACAATCTATTGCGAAACGTTTTCATCAAAAATTAAATTAACACTGTTGTTGATTTGAATTACATTTTAAATGTTAAATCCATGGAAAGTCACTGAACATGGCAGAAATGAATACTTGGGGCGCTCATTGAGAAGAAATCTAAGGCTTCCTTTTAGACAAAGGTTTTATTTCAATTAGATATTATGTCACAGATTAGATAGGAGATTATGACAGATACAACAAAATAATATATTTATACTGTCCTAAAACAGTCACTTTATTACTTTTTCTTACTCTTACAACTAATCTCATAGCCAAAACTCCCATTTACGCATGGATTATTTGGTCAGATTTCTCGCAGCTTGTTTTCCGTGGAAATGTGATTTATTGTTTATTTTTTTTATCAGCAAGGGGTTGATGTGTGCAATTAAAATGCTATTATCTATAGAGGAGGAAGCATAATTTTGAAGACTAATATTTTTCACATGGTACATTTCCTTAAGTGATTGACCATATTGAATAAACACTGCCTGCGGAAAGAGAATGTTTCTTCTTAATACGAATATATTCAAACATTCAAACTCCGATTACTTAAGTTTATAATTTATATATATCTCAAACAGGGAAGTAATTTGAACAAGGTTGGATGAGCACTAAGGCAGTGAATTGCATCAAGCACAACTACTAATGGAGCACTGGGTAAATCTCTGCATGTAAATGTACCCCCTATCTACAGACATTAGCAAATATTAGAATTACTGCAATTATAAGTTAAATACTTCAGCTGAATAAAATAAAGATATAATATCCTAAAAGCAACATATTAATGAGAGTTTATCATCTTTGAAATTCTTGAAGAATCCTAATTTCTAATGAAGTTCTAAATATTTTTAGCGGGGGGGGGGGGGGCAGGGCCTGACCGCCGGCGGGAACAGACGCGCTTCGTCTGAGCTCCCGCTCCAGGGCCTGAAAGATGGCGCAAATTGGAGGCAAACAGCGACCACCAAGCCACGCCGGATCCACACTGGCCCCCAGGAGCCCGATGGGGCCCAGAGCTGGATGGAGCTTGAGCCGGGTTGAGACGGCCGCTCTCTCGGGTCTCCGGCTGTGGCCGTGCTCCCCCCCCCCCCTCTGGACCGGGGGGGTGATCCGGTCTGCAAGGGCATTGAGCAGTGTGTCAACTTGGGGCCTAAACACCCGCCCTGGCGAGGAATATTCACCGGTGACGATCCACAAAATGGCCGCTGCACACCAGCCATGTGCGTGAGCTGCTGGAACGATCAAGCTGACTGGGGGGAAACCATCACCAGACCACCAGGATAGCCTAACCCAGGCCTCTGCTGACGAACTAAGCTGGCAAGACTAAGGTACAGGCTGTGGGCAAATAATAAGGGGAAAAGAGGCATCCACAAAACCGGACCCTATTGAACCGCCCCTATACAGCAGATCCACAGGGGTCACCAGACCTTGGCACTGCCAAACCTGACAAGACAAGTCAGAGGGAACAACGAGACACCCACCCTGCATCCAGCTAGACATGGCACACCCTACCAGCCCACCAGCCCTACTGTCCCACAAAACCACGACTACCGCTACAAGCCAACGAACAGCGCAGGATGACTAAACTGCACCACCAGGGCACAAGCGGCACTCACCAGGCAAACGAAGAGCAGCAAGAGCCACAGGAGAACTTCCCGCTGGCCAGCCTCGGTGCCGACGCAAGCACAGATGACCCCACAAACCCTGCTCAACTTAGCGGACTCATGCAACTTAGCTGGAACCCAGGGACATTGAACTACGCTCATTCTTAGTATCACTAACTTCAACTGTGCTCAGCCAGACGCACTGCATTCAACCCACACAGCATGCTTTACACACTATATTAAGCGAGGAAAACAATCTAGAATGCCACACTAGCAAACTTTAGGGCTCAGACACCCACTTTAACTCATGACAAGCGTCACCAAACTTAACCCTAATGTAAAGATGTATAAAACATTGAATTTGAGGCATTCCAATAATCTGCTAACATGTTCAAACTAGAGCCAATCACTCAGTGCCCAGGGCACACACGTCAGTATAGATAACCTGAGTGCTAAGCTATGGTGATTTTCTCAACTACTGACAAATATCACTCTACTAGTGTTATCCGTTTGTTGTTTGTTACTCATGCCATACCATTGTATTTACCTGTCTACTAAATTCCTGGCGATAGCTATTGTGGAATGTCCAGAAAATTTTTATCTGTATAATCTATGCACACAAAAAATAAAGAATTTAAAAAATATATATATTTTTAGCGTAGTTGTCACCTAGAGGTTATATGACAAACTGCACCCTCTTCCACAGTATGAGTTAGGACTTAAATCCAATGTGCATACCCCATACAATATGAGCTTGCTGATTATACTCTTAGGTAAAATAACAAGATATTCAGAAATGCAAAACCATGGTTCTGTTCATAACTGCAATAGTTTCCAAGCTGTACACCCATGCTCTACCCAAATATATATCAAGTGGTCATGTAATAAGACAGAACATCAAGGTCCCTGTAATTAATGCATAATGACACTAATAGTTGTATGCACCTAGCATGTGTGATGGTATTTTTTAAAGGACACAAGACAAATTAGGTGGAAAGCATATATATCAGTCATCAGGAATCCAGATGGGATAATAACTTGGTCAGGAGAAAAGCTGGAAACCGTGGATATCAAGACCTAAAAAACACTTACTATTATTGAACAATTACAAACAAAATCCTTATGAGTCAGGGCTTGATGAGTGTCAAGAACAAAGTCCAGGATGAAACACATAGCATCCATAAGTACATCATGAAGATGGCTGAGACAACAACAGATAGAGGATGCAGAAAAGGATAAACATCTCCATGGGATGTACCACTGGCAGATGGTGGACATGGCTCACATAATGAAATTATACCACAGGTTGGAGAAAGTAGGACTGAAAGACAGCACTGAGGCATTCAACATAGAAACACAGCAACAGCTACTCAGCAACACTTCAATTGATGGTTTACCGCATCAGACAGGACCAAGGTGCAGACTAAGCAAAGAGACCTCTAAAACAATCCAGCGCAAAGTAGCAAGGTGCAAGATGCTTGGAGGTTGAGTATACACTGACAAGAACAACCAAATTGCTGAAAAGTGTATGAAAACATCTGCACAGAATATGGGCTGTACATGCCTAAGTCCAGATGGGAGATAACACAAAGGGTAGTTGAGAATGACAGAGCTAAGAACCTGTGGGACTTCCAGATCCAGACAGGCAACCAAGCCCTCATCCTCAGTCCATAGAATTCCTAGGATTCAATATAGAGGCAGTCCAAGGGACCCTAAGCTTACCGCCCACGAAGACCAAAACCATCAAGAAGGAGATTCGCAGAACGTTGGCTCGCCCAACGCTCACCTTGAGATAACTGGCCAGGATAATTGGACTCCTCTCAGCCTCCATACAAGCGATCTTCCCGGGACCTCTGAGACTAAAAGCCTCTCAGCTACACTCAGGTCACTCCTACTCCGACTACGTTCCACTCGATCATACAGCCAAGGAAGAACTCAGTTGGTGGCTGCACCACATGGAAGCGTGGAACGGCAGAGCAATCTTCGGTACCGCCCCAGATTGCATAATAGAATCCGATGCCAGCACACAAGGTTGGGGACACGTTGTGGTCATACCTCCACAGGCGGAAGATGGTCCCAATCGGAAAGGGAACTACACATCAACAGCCTGGAACTCATGGCAGGATCATTCGCTCTGAAAAGCCTCTTAGGTCCCACGACACATTGCTCCATCATATTGAGGATGGACAACATATCGGCAGTACGCTACATCAACCGCCTCGGCGGCACCAGGTCCAAATTATTGGCAGATTTAGCAACAGAATTCTGGCAATTTTGCTTGGAGCGCAACATATCAGTACGAGCCGAATACATCCCCGGGCTCTCGAATACCGTAGCGGATTGGAACTCCGCGGGGCGTTCCTACGGCTACAAACGCTTTGGGGCTCAACATACATAGACCTGTTTGCGTCTCGATTGAATACGAAACTCCCAGAGTTCTTCAGCTCGAGACCAGATCCGGAGGCTTTAGCTACGGACACATTTCTACAACCATGGCCGAACAGACGACTGTACGCATTCCCCCCTTTCACTCTGCTGGCCCGGACCTTGGTACACCTCAACCGTTCATGGACATCCCTGGTTCTCATAACGCCATTCTAGACAGCGCGGCCTTGGTTCCCTTCACTCATGGAAATGTCTATAGACCTTCCCAGACTGCTTCCCGAGAATCCACATCTCCTTTCAGACCCCGAAGGGAACCCACATCCACTGATGATGCAAGGCCAACTCAAGTTGTTAGCGTGGCTCCTTTCCGGGGACCCTGGTTCGTGCAAGACGTTCCACAATCAACTCTCGAACTACTGGCGGGAGCCTTGGCTCCAGGAACAAGGAGATCCTACAGTCGGGCTTGGAACTCATGGAGTGGTTGGTGCATGGAACAACAAGTGGATCCCGTATGTGCCCCTGTGAACTACCTGTTACGTTTTCTTACACTTCTATATGACCAAGGTCTAGCGTACCGGACTATTAATGTCTACAGATCAGCTATCTCCGCTGGACCCAAGGGTATAGAAGGATCCCCAGCAGGTAAATACCTCCTGGTATGCAGACTCTTACGTGGCGTTAGATTTGCAAGACCACCACAACCTTGAGATACATCAGTATGGGACGTGAACCTAGTCTTAACCGTATTGGAAAAATGGCCACAGAACTCAAATCTCACACAACTATCAGCGAAATTGGCCATGCTCTTCTGCCTGATATCATGCAAAAGAGTTTCAGATGTCCGAGCATTGGATGTTGATGCACACTCATTTACCCCAACAGGAGTGACATTCAACATCTCCAGACATACTAAATCAACAATCTCATCAGTGTCATACCCAGCATTCCCTCACAATGCAAACCTATGTCCAGTTGCCTGTCTCAAAGAATACAAGAAACGGACACAGGCATTTCGAAGCACTAGGCATCGTGAATTGTTTCTGGCAATTAACACGCCACACCAACCAGTATCTACGGTAACAATAGCCTGATGGGTGAGATGGATAATGACCTTTGCGAATATAGATACCTCCATATATGGGGCACACTCCACTAGAGGAGCCATGGCCTCTAAGGCTTTTACTTTGGGATGCAGATTAGAAGACCTTTTGAGAACGGCAGACTGGTCCCGCGAATCCACCTTCAAGGAATATTATTTTCATCCTACAGACCATGTATCATCAACCGTTATTGCACAGCTTTAAACTAGCATAATATGAGCCTCCGTGTCCTTTAATAAAATTACCAGATTTTACTAATTACATGACGTAAAGTCACAATTTTTAAAGGACACGGAGGCGAATATTAGCTTACCCGGTAAGTATCTCATTTTCTACCAACTAAAAGAAAATAATTAATTCCCACCCTGGTAAGTCTTAGAATTGAGAGTCATTGTTGGGTTTTGTCTAGATTCAATTTGGTTATGTATGACGTAAATATATTGCATACAGTAGCAACTACAGCATGTAATTTAGTCTGTAGACAATAACATATAGTACGAATTATTCAGTATCACCGTGACAAATAGTCTCTAGACCACATTTTACCATTTCCTTTCTCTATCCCATTTCAGCTTGATGCGCAACAGTCAACGTCATGGATAACCAGTTATCCTCACAGTTCCCGCGGATAAGTTCACCAGATCCATTTCATATGGAGGAGTTCGACACAACGACGACCGGATATGTTGTTCCAGTTTTGTTACTCAAGTTTAATAGTGGATTAAGCTTCGGCCTGACCAAAGAAAGAGGGAGAGTTAAGGTCACATGGGTGGTTATTGATATGTGGACTGTTCCCATTGGTTAAGGGGCTATGATGCTATGTTAAGCCTTTGAGTACTTGTTTTCTATGGATGTCTTATACCTTCTCTTTGCTGCTGAGGTATAATAAAGAGGGAGATAAGCATAATATTCGCCTCCGTGTCCTTTATAAAATCATGACTTTACATCATGTAATTAGTAAAATCTGGTAATTTGCAGAGAGGTTTCTACTGCAAGGGAATCTGGGGATTTGCCTCATTCCATTTTAAACATGGATACTTTAGAGTTTATGTTTGATGTATACAACAGCTTTGAAACACAACTCAGGAAGAGGAGCAAAGCCAGTGAACCACTTATGGACAGCTGTTTTTTTGTTAATGCAACTCATCAGCATGAGGTTGGTTACTGGCTTGACGGGTGTGTGTGCAGGTCTGTGTTTAACAATGTATTGACTAGCCAATGTCTTCAGGTGGAAGGGGTTTTCAATCACAATTTTTCCCCACCATAACTTTCTTGGTTTCTGCTTCGCAAGTAAAGTCAAGCCTCAAAAGCTAGCCAGTATCCAACCTCATGCTTATGAGTTGCATTAACAACGAAACAGCTGTCCATGAGTGGTTCACTGGCTTTGTATCTCTTCCTGAGTTGTGTTTCAAAGTTGTTGCATACAGCAAACAAACTCTCTAACGAATCCATGTTTAAAATGGAATGAGGCAAAAATGTAATTCTTTGTTGAACCAATTTGCATGTGCCCTCCCAGAATCCTTTGCGGTAGTAACATCACTGCAAATGTAAGATTTCTGTGGGAAAAGCAAGTCTTATGGCTTGACTGGTGTGCAGATATGTGTTTAACAACGTATTAACTATAGTATGTAAATGGGGGGGCGTGGCTTGGAAGCCGTCGGAGATGGACGCTTAACTTCGGAGCTCCGACCCGCGCAGCATTGTAAGCAGCACTAAACGCAGCAATACTCTCCCGATGGGGCGCACCAAACGGGCAGACACCCACCAGACCCCCAGGAGACCGCTGAACAGCCCGCACGCCGGATCCCTGGACGGCTACTTACAAACACCGAGCAGCCAGCCACGCGGCGCACAAGGCCCCAAGATGGCCGACAGCCAGTACTCACCGCCGGAGACGGAACCCCATGCCCTATCCCTAGCGGACATAAGAGCAGATATCAGGGCCCTTACTGCAACCATGAAGGACGACCTCAAAAGCACCTCAGACACGCTCCATGAGGCAATTAGAGCGGAGGTCGCCATTTTGGGAAGCGAACTGGCAGCACAAGGCAGCCGCATTCAGACCCTGGAGGCCTCAGAACAGGCAATGTCTAGCCGCGTAGAGGCTAATAACCTAGCAATTACCCGACAGGGGACTATCCTTCTGCACCTTAGAAGACAAGCCGAGGACCTGGATAATAGAGGGCGCAGATCTAATATACGAGTGCGCAACCTCCCTGAATCCAACGGAGAAGAAGACGTAGAGGCTGTACTTACCGCCCTCTTCAAAGGTATATTAGGCCCGGATGCACCGCAACATATCCACTTCGACAGAGCTCACAGGGCCACAAGACCAAGAAACGTCGACAATTCTCCAAGAGACATTATTTGCTGCTTGCGTGAATTTAAACTGAAAGAACTAATAATGTCCAAGGCCCGCTCCAAACAGTCCTGGCCGTTTCAAGGCTCGGAAGTGGCCCTCTACCAGGACCTGTCACCCCTCACTCTTGAGGCCCGCAGGGCACTCCGGCCGGTAACCCAACTTCTGAGGAGCCGCAGCATCCCCTATAAGTGGGGCTTTCCCTTTAGCTTACTGGCCCGTCAAGATAACGAATGGATCCCGGTCCGGTGGCCTGAAGAAGTGCCGATATTCCTGAGGCGACTAGGCCTGCCGCCCACGGAGGTTGAAGACTGGATCCTGCGTCCGACAGAACCACGTCCTGGCCCGATGGCACAAAGACTTGCACGACGCCGCAGAGAAGACTCGCCGCACAGACCGCCGGCGCACCGGCCACGCAACCCGGCCCAGCAGGCTGACTAACGACTTGGCACTAAGGCGGACGTTTTGGCATCTCCCCCGGCTGGTAGGACCGAGGCATCCCTGTGACTGAGATCGTAACAGCTAAGTACATTTATATTATTGCTCTGACACGTATTGACTTTGACCCGGGACTATTGACTTTAATCGCCTAAAACACACACTAGTGGTGCTGGCATGGACTGAATCCTTGAGGACTGACGCCACCCACCCGACGCCATCTCCCCTACCTGATGAGGTCAGGAGTGCCTACACACCACTGAGACATTGACAGCTTGGCTCTATTGAATAGAGAGGGAGGGATCCTAGACGCTCCTTGGGAGGGGGGGAGAGAGTTGGGAAATGGGACCTTGCCGCTTTATACTGTAGTGCCGCTACCCCGCTAACCCAGGGGCACAGCCTGATGCTACTCCAGGCTCTACTAGAGGACTGGGAATGTGGGGGAGGGGGACCAGGGTAATGTTGAATGTTGGAGGGGGGAAAATGCTTGTGGCGGGTGGGCGAGGGTGGGAGAGGATGAAAATGTATAATGGTGGGAAAGGTAGATGTAAGACATGGGGCCCACCGAGCACTGTACTTAGCACAGGAAGGTCACGAGGTCACTGGATAGGACAGGTACCATAGATGGAGTGATCATACCCAGTGACGCCCCGGACACACATCCTGGACCTAGCTTAGACGCCTCAGCCAACCCCACTCTTAACGCAGATTATCCCACACTCTAGACCGCACTCGCACTGCAGAGACAGGCACCCAAGAATCGCGCCCACTATCACTGACCGACGCCTGGACGGCACGCCCCCACCACCAAGACGGCGACGAACTGTAACGACCTGTGCTTAACCTCACTCAACCTGACTGACTCTGACTCGCCCGATGCCACTCGAGAGCCGACTGGCTATGAGACCCTGCGGAGCCCGGACCACCAGACGGGGGAGACTCTACTGACGCAATTTTAGATAGTGCTGATTTAGACCCGAAGGGAGAGTACATAACCGCCAGTAACACCAGCAACAAAGTGCACACAAGACGCTATGTTTTCAGCGGGACAGGTAATCCACCTGAGACTTCCAGACACACCCTTACACCACTTCGACTTGGCAAAGGCCACGACCCGAACCAAGCACGTGTAAACCAGAACCACTGAGGGGGCCACAGCCGCGGCTACTCCGGTATATACCGTGTAGTGGTACGGCTCTGGACACCCACCCAGTTACACGGGACCTCATCATATACAGGAGGGTACACCAACACCCACCACATAAGTTGGTATACACACACACACGGACACACCCCACATAACAGCCGCGCACACACTCTCACCACCACACGCGACTAATCACCCACACACACTCCAGGGGACAACCAAACACAAGTAGGCACACAAGCGCCTACGGAGACACACCCCACAAACGGCTTACGACTGTGACGCTGTGTCACGAGGGACTTCATACCCACAGCGCTCTAACTCATCGCTGGACGCCCCGGGGGGTGCTCACCTGGCCCCCCGCCCCCCCCCCCTTTTTCCTGCCTCTCTCTCTCCCCTTTGTGCTCTTCCTCCTTTCTTTTGCTCCAGCTCTCTCACCCCGCCGCCCTACGGCAGTTGATCCGGCAGGCCCCGGCCCCGTTCTCGCACACAAGAGGTGAAGACCCCTGGCTGGAGGTAGGGATTAGACCGCACACAGCTGACCAACGAGTGAGACACGGCAATGGCCTACTCCCCGGCACCCCTGATCATTACGACTCAGAACTGCAGGGGCCTTAACACCCCTGAAAAGAGATCGCACCTCTTAAGAACCCTCAAGAGACAACACGTTTCGTTCGCTCTCGTGCAGGAGACACATCTGAGAGAGGAGGCAAACTCGCTACTCAAAAACCGACATTACCCACTAAATTTCTATAGCAATCACTCCACAATGCGAAAAACGGGGACAGCTATCCTGATCGCAGCTAACCTCCAGTTCGTGCCCACAGACCATCAGTCGGACGGTAATGGCAGATACATCTTCGTCAAAGGAATCCTGGCGGGAAGGACGTATACAATAGCAAACATCTACACCCCGAACTCAGGACAAGCCAGCTTCCTCCGTAGGACACTGAGAAAGTTAGCCAATTTCACAGAAGGAGTGCTGATAATGGGAGGCGACCTAAATGTCCCACTAGACCCTCTGGTCGATACGTCCATGGGACGGAGTTGTGTCCCCGACTCGGCCCTGCAAACTATTCGAAGATCCCTCAGAACACTTCTCCTGACAGACGCATGGAGGGCGCTCCATCCTGCGGACCGGGACTACACCTATTACTCCACGCTACACCATAGATATTCCCGGATCGACTACATATGCATACAGCAGGAAGGACTCTCATTCCTCCGAAAGGCAAACATCCACTCGACTCCCTGGTCGGACCACAGTGAAGTGAGGGTGGAACTAGAATCACCTCTATATCGCCCGGCTAGGATGACTTGGAGACTCAACGACACCTTACTCCAAGATATACCGTCGAGAACATTGATAGCTGACCACATTCGTCGATACTTCGAAGAGAACTCCACAGAAGACGTTTCAGACATGACCATTTGGGAGGCGCACAAAAGTGTTCTGAGGGGCCACCTCATCAGATTGGCCACACAAAAAAAGAAGGAGGCAGGCGCACAGATTAAAGACCTCACCAAACAGATAGCGGACCTGGAACAGTTACATAAAAGAACCCAACACGACCCAACTTACCGTGAGCTGACCCTGAAAAGAAAACAACTCACAGACATCCTGGAACGTAACCACATGAGACAGGTGCAACGCTCAAAAGCATTCTTTTACACACACGCTAACAAGGGGGGCAAACTTCTCGCTCAGATGCTCAGGGGCCCGCAGAAACAGGCGCAAGTTCACACCCTGCGCACTAGACAGGGTAAGCTTACACAATTCCCAGATGACATTGCTAACGAATTCCGGAGGTACTACTCACAACTATACAACACCCCTGACACAGATGGTGACACCAACACCGCGCAGAAGAGAATCGAAACCACCAGATACCTACAAGGGTTCAATCCGGACGCCCTCACCCCGGAAGAAGCGGATGGACTTGAAGCACCTATCACTGAAGGTGAACTTAAGCTGGCCCTAAAATCGGCCAAAAACGGTAAGACGCCGGGCCCGGACGGGTTCCCGGTGGAATACTACAGAAAGTTTAGTGACGACCTACTTCCAAGATTGGTGAAGGCCCTTAACAACCTACGTGATGGAGCTTCCTTTCACAGGGAATCCCTGGCGGCGACGATCACTGTGATACCTAAACCGGGGAAGAACACGGAACAGGTGGGTAACTACCGCCCAATCTCCCTCATCAACACCGACATAAAACTCTTCTCGAAGATTCTCTCCCTCCGTCTGCAGGCCTTCATGCCTAGACTGGTCCACCCTGATCAGACAGGCTTCATCCCGGGCAGGGAAGCCAGAGATAGTACGCTCCGGCTCTTCATGCTACAACACCTGGCGAAACACCTGAAGAAAAAGCTACTTTTACTATCCACGGATGCGGAAAAAGCATTCGACAGGGTGGACTGGCACTTCATGATGGAGACGCTGAGGAGGGTCGGTGTTGGGGAGGGAATGATGACCTGGATCCAGACGCTGTACCATCAACCAAATGCTAGAGTCAGAGTGAATGGAGCCCTCACGGACAGTTTCGAGATTCGAAACGGAACCAGGCAAGGGTGTCCACTCTCGCCACTCTTGTTCGCGCTCACCCTGGAACCGTTCCTTGATAAAATCCGCAACAACCCCCGGATCCTGGGCCTCACACATAAGACGCAGGAACACAAAGTAGCCGCCTACGCGGACGATATGCTGTTCTTCTTAGCCGAACCCCTTGAGTCGCTCCCACTACTCATGAGCGAATTCCGGATATATGGAGCACTATCGGGACTTAAGCTCAACCAGCCTAAATGCGAGGTCTTGAATGTGACGGTCAGGGGAGAGGAATGCGCCACCCTGCAACACCGGTTTCCGTTCCACTGGTGCACGGAATATATGTCATATCTCGGGCTCCGGGTCACACCTGAAGCTAGGGATATATATGCGCAAAACTACTCACCCCTCCTGACAGACATCCTCAACGACCTTAAGAGATGGAACTTCAACCACATCTCCTGGCAAGGTCGTATAGCAGTCATTAAAATGAACATCCTACCGAGGATATTATACAAGTTCCACACCATACCTCGCACAATCCCACCGGCATTCTTTAAAACCCTCCGTTCGGCGTTCCTCAGATATATTTGGAAGGGAGAGAGAGCCAGGATCAAACACGACACACTTAGCCTTCCCAAACCGTGGGGAGGACTGGCCCTGCCGAACCTCCACAAGTACTACCAAGCCACGGTTCTACAACGCATCAGGGAATTACACTTGGCGTCCCCTCAAAAACGGTGGACCTCCTTAGGCCGGGAACTGGCGAACAACCACCTACACCTCTTCCTATGGTACAAGGAAGCTGACGCCAAGAAGGACCTCGGGGAGGACTCGCCAATCACCCAGACCCTTAAGACGTGGACCCGACTGAGACAAACTTCCTACATCTCACCTACCCCGAGCCCCCTGATCCCCATTGCTCATAACACATACATTGGCGATGGAATACCGCCACCAGCATGGCCGCTACCGAACCAAGACGGGTTCATACCGCTACATATGGCGGTCACAGACAGGGGGATGAAGACGCTACAGGACCTATCGGAAGTAGAGAGACCCACGTTGATGCACCAATTTCATTATGCCCAACTCAAACACTTCTATTACAACTTGCCGCATAGAAATAGACTGCACAGAGACCTATCGTGGTTTGAACAATTATGCTTCCAGACACCCGAGGCGGAGGGAACAGTCTCCACAATGTACCAGCGACTGGCGACAGGCGAGAGGGAGAGGAAAGATACCTTCAAGAGGCGCTGGGAAGACGCACTAGACAAAGAATACACAGAAAGTCAATGGGAGCAAATACTATTGCTACAACATAAGAGCTCTTCTAGCTCACAATACCAGGAGACGAACTACAAATTACTATCCCACTGGTACCGCACCCCATCTCTGTTACACCGAATCAGCTCGGAAATACCAAACACATGCTGGAGATGCGGGACCGAGACCGGGACCCTCCAGCACATCTGGTGGGACTGCGACGGTATTAAGCCATACTGGGTGAATGTTGGGGACGAAATACAAAAGATACTGGGCGATCCTCCGAACCTGACGGCAGACCTAGCCTTACTGCACCACACGGATAAATCGCTCTCAGTATACAAAAAATCGATCCTTCGACACCTCTTGAACGCGTCGAAGACACTGATACCACTGCTCTGGAAGAAGACGCACCCGCCGACGACCGAACAATGGAGACGTAAAGTGGATGATATTCAAAAAGCCGAATCCGTAATAGCAAACCTGCTAGGCAAACAAGAAAAGCACGCGGAACAATGGGGACCCTGGTTCTTATACCGCTCGCAAAACGCAGATGACGACTAGGAGGGATGTGGGAGTGCGGGACCCGGGCTTGCCTGACACGACCTCCCTACCTCCACACTGATCTGCCAATTCCTCACCCAGGGGCCGGGGGACAGGTGGGCAGGGACCCCGGTGGGACCAGAGCGGGGGACTCACCACGGTTGGGAGTGATAATTTGAGGGACGGGGATGAGGGAACGCTATCAGCGCACAGAGTAACCAGCCTTGCATGCAACGCGCGTAGGGAAATAGCCACTATCTTATAACATAGAATACATACGCACTGGTAATCGATACTACACAGGAGAGACTGACACCACACTGAGCCACACAGGAGAGGGTAAGCGGATGGGGAGACGAGGAAAGATGCACATAGGACACGCACCACACCTACCACCACACGCACATACCAGCACCTATGACCACCTGAATAGGCACCCACACACACACCTGAAGCAAGATTAGCCCAGAGATGACTCCCCAGACACTGGGCACCTTAGCAGACAGATGGACAGCGGGAACATACTGGCTATGAACCACAGTGAAAGCATGACCCGACAGCTACCACCTAGACAGCTGGCACAAATAGGGGAACAAGGGGACCACTGACGCTACCCTAGCCCTGTTCCATGCACTGGATACCCTGGTACCAGCAGAACACGAGAACGCACCACTGGTGAGACATATCAACTTCCTAACGCAGAGACATTTCATGGCACCACATAATACCCACTGACGGCTAACGGGGAGGGGGGGGGGGGCAGATGCCTCTTGCACCCCAGGGAACACATGGTATGAAGACCATGACAGCTAACCCCTGACCCCGCCTAGTGGTAATCTACGTCCCGTATTGCTACTCCCACCACGATTGCAACCTGAAACCTACCCACCCAAGCTCAAGTAGGGATATATAGACCCATACCCGAAGTGCTGGACCCACTCTTGAAGCCCCGAACCACGTCATACGCCTAACACCATTAGACCCTTGTGTAAGTTATGGCTGGATAGGCCGCTAAACTGACACCCAGAGCATATACCGCTCGACACATCTCCTTATGAAAAGCAAGGGATACTACACTCAATTGCCCCACTTGACACTTCCAAAGGTTCTCCACGGGATTTAAGTGGCTGCTCACGGGGGGTGGGGGGTGGGGGGGGTTGACAGGGGGGGGGGTATGGAGGGGAAGAAAACAGAAAACAGAATGTTAATATGCTGGCAGTTAGAAACGAGATGCTCATGTTAAGAGGCGACCTGCGTGTCGCTTTAATTGAAATGATAACTTACAGTTCTTACATACTATCGTTGTTGTACTGATCGCCGGGACCTGCGTGTCCCAATTGATGTTTACTTAAAGTTGACTAATTGAACTTAACACCTCAATAAACACATATTTACAAAAAAATATAGTATGTAAATGTACACTAAAATATTCAAATAAATTATCTTAAAATGCTTGTTAAATGTGCCAGAAATCAACACAACTGACAGACAAAATGAAAGTTGTAATGCCTGCTTAAAATATTTAAATGATGCAAGTTTAGTCTATGCTTCTTCCAACTCGCTATCCATCAGCCCCATTATTTGCTTTGCCTAAGTTAAAAGGGTTAACAGCTTTGGTTGCACATGGGACCATTGTCTAAAATTCTGTTTAATTAGAGTCAGAGTTAATCTCTCTTAAATTAAACGATAGGGGGAAAAAAACCTTAAATAAACAACATGCATACAGCCCTTGCTTTTTTTGCATCTCTGTCTCTCTGCATCTGAAAAACCATATAAATTTTAAAGGCATGGATGCAAATATGGATGCCTTATCCGTAAATTTTATTTTCACAATGACATCTTAATGGTACATACATTGCAAAAGGTCACTTAATGCAAAGCATCCCAACAAAAGGAATATATTCCCTGCTTTGTTATTGCGAGACTCCAAATTGTACAGTGCTGTGATTTATCTCAGCTATCATAACACCCACTCTGCTTTTATATCCCATCCTGCCATATAACTAGATTTCATGTTTATACATGAAATGCTCTATTGCTAGCATTTGGTGCTACTGTCTATTCTCTCCTGGACCACGTGAATTGCTTTGCATCTCTCTAGTGATTGATGACCCAGCGATAATACCCAAAGCCATTTCCTAAAGCGTGACCAGACTGTGTCTCTCTGGGGGATAAGAGTACCGGTGGTTTTGAATATGCAATATCCTTTTGTAGATGATAACATATGCCCATTATGCTAAACGGCCATCGTCACATAGGAAAGATGTGTTTTGTGCTTATTTCATTAATTTATCTTAAATGGGCTTTTTTTTAAGCATGATCTGAATTTGAAAACATTGGTGATGTATATTAGTAAAATAAATTAACAAATAAATAAAGATGACCATTCTACAGAGGGTTTAGATATAATATTTAAGGAAGAATGCTAACGGTTCATGATAAATCAAATGCAATCCAGTAATAAATAGAACAGAAAATAGCTAGGAGATCTTTACAAATAAGACTGGTAAATTCTTGTTTCTTTTGACATTGTTTTTCTGTGTCACTGTGACCTTCCATTCTATATTTAGTATCGGTCACAGGACAAGGTATATAAAGAAAGCAATCTCAATAGCGTAAGAATTCCCAGCCTGACTTAATCTTTAAACATATACAGACATGTGTATGCACACACATTGTTATGGTGAAAGTATCTATACTATTTTGAATGATTTGATATAGTACTATGTCACCAAAATCTAAAATTAATTTTCCTGAAATAAATATCAAATGTTAATGTTTTGGTATTTGTGTAGCGTGTAGCTTGATTTACTACAAAGGACTGCAGCACAAAAAAATAACCTAGATAGGGTAAATGCAATAATAATAATGGCATTCATAAGATTATAACTGCTTGTGAAAAAAAATAGCATATTTTCAATATTTTGCTCAGATACCCAGTTTACAAAATGGCTGCCTCCTTCCCTGCACTGTGGTGTAAAAGAATAAAAGGAATATTATGATTGATGGTTTGTGACCATTTAGCCCCAGTGTTATTAATAGTGCTCAGATTAACCAGTCACATTTGTAAATGAGCCAGCGAAGTGAGGTTCTGAAACACTGTCATCTGTTAAGGCGGCAACAGAAAGAAATGCTGTCATAAGCAATACAAGGATATAATTGCTTATTTAATTGCTTTGTGGCCTGAGTGACAGGCTCTGTTTCAGCGACAGAAAAGCTTTATCTAGGCTGTAGATTGTATCATTTGTAGTCATCAGACGCATTGGCCACTGGCTCTTTGAGACCATCTGCACTAAGGTTCCTTACCTCATGAACATGTTGCATTTATTCACGTGGGATTCCATTAACAGACTCTCTGTGACAGATAATAACATTCGGTGGCCATTCTCATCACTTTGAACCAGATAAGAGGCACCGACATATAATTAACATGTGTGGGTCTCTTCATTAACAGTAATTGTGGTAAAAAAAATTTATATATATATATATATATAATTCTTTTTATTTATTTTTTTGCAAAAACTTCAATTTGGGTAGGATTTTTTTCACAACATTGAGAATTTGGTCTACATTTTGTTTGACATTCTGTTAAGAGAATAGACCTTCTAGTGATCTTTTCGGTTTGTGGAGGGGGAGGGGGATTATTTTATACTGATACAAATCCAGGCCATTATATTGATTTGGGAATTAGCTAATTGGTCCCTAATGTCCTTTGTTTCTGGTACATATTTAAAAATACTCCAAGTGTACAATTACATATTAATCATTGTTTTAAAAAAACACAGAACCTCCAAATAAATATATTTAAAAATCTGAGTCAAACAGACAACATTTTGCAGGGTTAATACAAAATAGATGTATGTTAGACAATGTTAAATGTATTAAGCACTCAAATGTTATTTCTATATCTCAAACAAGCAAAAACTTAACAATTTTTGTGTGTAGTAAGGGCCGACATTAGGGTATACAGCATATACACCTGTAAGTGGCCCGAGCACTGTAATACTATGTATATTTGTGTATAGGGAGTACTGTATTCACTATATATAGCCAAAAGGATGGGAGATCAAAGATCTCCTTGATCCATTGCATACTTGAATGGCAAGGTGAGGGAAGTGGGTGTGCCCGGAAGAGACTTCACATCCACCGAGACCTCTCTCTCAGCAGTGCAAGCCTTGGCTGCATGCTTTATATATACACTTACACACACACACACACTTCCTCCATTATATTCCATATACACATATACACTACATCTATAAACACAAAGGTTTGTAGTCACTCCACAGCAAGCAAAAAGTGACTTATATATGTATTATTATTCCAGCAATAACCTTTCCCATACAAGTGTGTAAGAGGAATATCAAGATAAAACTTATCTTGTAATTTCTTTACAATACTGCAGCAATCTCTTCCTGACAAATTGCATGTAAAAATACAAAAAGCAAGCATAGCATAATCCCATTTATTAATAACACTCTAAAACCCAATTAAAATCTCATACACATGGGTTGTTGTGAGCAAGCTTAATTACGTATCCAACATAACAGACAAAAAGTGGGAAGAGATAACAGCTAAAGTGAAGAAAAAAAAAAAAAAAAAAGACACCCACACAAGAGAGGGAGTGAGAGAAAAAATTTGCTTCCGGTCATTACTAAAATTAAGATTATAGGTACACTGAAACTAGTATATTCTTCAATTTTACTACATGGCAGGTGGCTTCATATTTTGCTTCATTCATACATTTTCTAAGACTGCATAAATGATGTGCACTGGTTTTCAGAATCTTTAGAATCTTCAGAATGTACCTGGTAGTGCTATGTCTGTAGTCTTAACCTGCTAAATTATGCTTTTTTTTCGAGCAATTTGGCTAGCAAATAGAGTGCTGAGATGTGATCCCTGTCTTGTAGCACCATGACATTATTTTTATGTCATGTACTTTTAAAGGTATCACCTGGGTATCACTGTTATAATATTCTTCATTACAAAAGAACTTTCTGTAGACGCAGTAAATAGATAACATACACTATGTCTATGAAGGTTATTTATATTGATCCCCTGATGTGCTGTGTTTTGGTATGTCCATATTGAAGCAATAAATACAATGCCCTATCCATTTGACCTTAAAATTTTAAAATCTCCAGGGCTCAGGATTTACTTCAAGATTTATATTCCCAAATCAAAGTTACAAACTCTATACCATAACTAGTGTATCACCTTAGTGATTTTCCTTTATGGCGTGATCATTTCCTTTGAAAGCTGCTCATGACATGTTATTTGAGTGCCAGCAGGCAGATCAGTCACATTGCACACACTCTTCTGACACCTACTTTGCCAAACTTTTTTTTAATAACATTATACATATTCCTGTTTTTGCGCACTGTAGGTGATATTGTAACTCCCTAGCTGGAGAGTGCTGGAGAGTACCAGCATACTGAAAATAAACCCAGCATGTTGGCATCATGAAGGAGGTTTTCCCTGGTAGGGGAAGCATCCCCAAACAGGGCAAATCAATGAAGTCCACAGGAGAAATGTGGGTGGACTGGAGGTGGATACTACAAAAGTATAACATCCATTGAATTTTCTAATTTCAACAAATACTTTTAATTGTGCTTGAATAATGTACAGCAAGCATGTCAAACTCCAAGGCTAGCACAGGCCAAATAAACAAGGTTTAAGTTTATTTGGGCCGCAAAAAACAAATTTTCATAGAAACGTGGTTTATTTAAAAAAGTAAAGTATAAAACAAAACAAAAAAAGAACAAGAACCCCAGCACCCCCTTCTACAAAACCCTTGCCCCTGTTTAACCCCTTAAGGACCAAGCTTATGGAATAAAAGGGAATCATGACATGTCACACATGTCATGTGTCCTTAAGAGGTTAAAAAAAAAAGTAATTTATATTAGCCAACAGGCACACTCCACTCACAGTGCAGCAGCCAGTATCCGACTCCGGAATCCTGCCTTTAGTATACCCCCGATGGTGCCGTCCACACTTTGTGCCAGAGCGAATCCTCCCAGTACACCTTAAAACCCGTGAAGGCGGAAAACGTCAACATCACGTCGGAACATGACATGGCGTTGCTCGCCTCCGTGTGACTCCAGGTCCTCCATTGTCCAGCCGCGGCCATCTGATCGCCCCCACCCACTATTATTTATGAATATCTTTGCTGCACCGCAAACATATTCATTGTGGGCCGCAAGTTTGACCTGCTTGATGTACAGGATCGTGCAATATATTGATTACCGGTATTTAAATAAACTAGTATACATACTATTTTTATTATTGCATATGTCATTTTGTCCCCAGTGCAGAGGACATATTGGAGCCTATTTGTTTTTCGTGTACCTGAATGATCACTATTGGATGCAGTGTTTTGCAGAATTAATTTTAAGATGTACAAGTCCAGAGCTCCTATCTAGCCACTTATTCATCAAGCACTGTACTTACAAAAGGAAAACAAGATGAAACAGTGATTTTTTTTCAAGCTGTGCTGTTTGGTTTATTTCCAGAGAAAGCTAACAGCACAGTAAGGGAGACTTGAAGTGTGCTATAGATGCATGCGTCCATATATCTTTGACAAACAAAAATATAACCCTAGGACTGGACGGAGTGCTGAAAAAATAACACTGTAAGCATGCATAAGTGTTTCCCTCAATAAAAGCCTCTCTCAGCTGATAGGGAACATTCCATGGACAAGACCCAAGTCGTGTGCACAGCTATTACTGGAAATGGAAAAAGAAAGTAACATCATGTTGCAAGAGCAAAATGGCATCTACAAGAGTACACTGGCAATATATAACCACCCAAAGATCTAATCATGCAGCACTAGACATAATTTGCACAGTCTCATCTTAAAAGCTTCTGTTGTTCACATTGGCGAAAGTGATTTTGATAAATAACATTAACAGTAATATTGTATGATCAAAAATTAACTATTTCAAAAAGACTTCCGCACTCCAAAGGCAGTTTACCAGTTTTAGCAGATATGCTATATAATAATAGATGTGTATTACTACTGCTAAGAAACAATTTGTGTATTAACAATGTAACGATGATTGCTCCACAGGCTGGATTCTATAAGCAGGGTAAGGGGGGTTTATACTACTTACTGAATAGCAGTACCTCCACTGGCATCTATAGGAAAATTATTAGTCAGCAAACGGAGTATATACCCTTTACATGCTCGCGGGGAGGGTACGAGGGGTGAAGCAGAGAGTTTGTATTCCTTACACTATAGTATCCCTTTAAAAAATACAAATGTAGCTAAGCAAGGTGCGAAACACACATTTCTGCTCTAATGATAACTAGGTGTATATAAAGGCTTACTTTAAAAACTTAAGCTAATTCCAACTCACTGCCTAGACGTACTTGGACAGGGGGCAGAAAGGGCAGTTTGGCCCTGCATGCAGGGTTATTTAATGAAGTGAGAATTCAAGGTGAATTCAAAGTGAATTTTAAATTTAAAAGGACACTATAGGAACCCAGACCACTTCATCTCATTGAAGTGGTCTGGGGGCAGTGTCCTTGTCCCTGTTAGTCCTGCAATGTAAAACATTTCAGTTTTCTACCAGACAGCCACTAGATGCACTTCCTGTTGTTTCACGTAATTTGACTCCATGAACCGATGCTGGATGTCCTCAAACTCTCCATGAGGCAAGTGAGGTAATGCTTTCCTATGAGAAAGGCGAAGATCCCAGGTACAGTTGAGCATCCTCTAATACCTATTAATAAACTTCTGTAAAAGTAGCTATACTACTTCATACAGGCTATATTTAAAGGAAACATTTTATATATATATAACGTTAGGTCAATAAAACATCCCCACTCCATATTCTTCTAATTCTGTATTTACATGGTATTTTAGATCATTTCTTTAAATAAGTAAAAGATAATTGATTTAATCTTAAATGTACTGGTTTACACAGGTGCAGTACCACAAGGTTAATTTTGCTTGCCTTTTGGAGTTCTTTGAATTTAAAATGTTAGTCATTGTTAACCAAATCACTCATTGATTTAATTTTAAAATAGCACATGTATACTGACACGTTTTCAATTGAATTTGTATTGATATGAAATGTTTGTTAACCTTTTGATCAGGGATCCTCAAACTCCGGCCCCCCCAGACGTTGTTGAGCTACAACTCCCATGATTCTTTGAATTACATAGATAGCTATAGAATCATGGGAGTTGTAGTTCAGCAACATCTGGGGGGCCGCAGTTTGAGGACCCCTGCTTTAGATTGTAAGCTCACGGACAGGACCCTCTTTACCTTTTGTACTGGTCTGTTCATACTGTACTGTCTTTTGACCACTAGTACAGCGCTGCGGAATACATTTGTGCTTTTTAAATGGCAGTAATAAATACATTAAATAAGTATCTAGAGTCTCTGGTTTCTGAGTGGTTAGTGTGGTTCTAAACAGTGAAGTATTTATACTTTTTTTTTGCTACGGTTACAGCACAAGTGCTAAGCAGTGATCGTGTTCTCTCAGTTCAATCACTCTGTTATTCAAGAGGATTTTAGTGCCATTAATAACTTTTTAAAGTGTTATCAAACAAGCGTATTCAGAGCTTTACTCCAACAGAACAACTAAGTTGCTCCCTTTAATAGACATTTGTCCCATGGGCTTTCTCCCCATTATGCTAGATTAAGTGACTCTTCTAACGCACAATAGCAGATTGTGCCTTGTGGTTTAGCTGCTGGCTGTGGTTGACTGATATCCAGCCCTGTGAATCCCTGCTGAGTATATAAGCTGTGTGAGCTGCACTAAATGCATTTAATCTGCATAAATGTGTATGAACCGTGCAGGCTTTTTCCTTTAAACTCCTTGTACGGAGGGTTTTGAAGAAAAAACATGTTACGAAATGGCATACAATGCCTCTCTCATGCCTAAATTCATTTTTACAAGCCAAGTGAAAAGGCTAAAGTGGCAAAACTATAAATCGTAAAAGTGGTGAAAAGATGATACTCTCACAGGTAACAGACAACAATATAAACATGCGGAAAACTATTTAGTAGGACAGCCTAAAGAAAATGCACATTCTGGAGAGAGATATATATATATGCACTGTGTCTCTCCGTAAACAGCATTTTATTTAGGCTGTTCTACTAAATAGTTTTCTGCATGTTTATATCTTTGTGAGGGCCATGATATGCCAGTTTTATTTACTGCAATGCCTGAAGAGGAGACTCGGTCCTGGAAGCAGTGTAGTTTCCACTCTCAGTTAACTAATATAGATTAAAGAACATTTTCTGATAGATCAACATCAACAGAACAAAGGAGAGGTGAACGAAGAAGAGAGGAAGTTACAACGCTAGAGGTTAGGCTGTATTTGTTAGGTGTCAGAGTGTTTGTGTTGTAGGTGTTATGGTTTTTTATGAGTTTGTCTAGATGGGTGCCCCTTTTTTAAATAACTATGAACAGGTGTCTGGATTTAACATGAATGTTTGTAAGTGTAAGTGGGTATGCAGGGATAATACATATAGTTTATGCTTTTTCGCCGTTTTTTGTCAAAACACTAAGACCAACTCCTCCTCATCTGCATTGGTATTGTGGAATTTATATTTCTGCGTTTTTTTCTGGATTTTTTGTGTTTACATGCTGTGTTTATCCCACTGGCTCTATTCATATTACAGGTTTACAAACGAACAGCAAATAATGGCTTTAAAACTACACCTCATGTAATATTTATGCCACAAACATGTACCTTTTTATTAAATTGTCATTTAGATATGGGGAATATGGAGAGCTGTGGGAGGCATAAAGAATAAGGACTGTGGGGGATATGTGTAACTGGCTATAGGGAGACGTGGGGGAATATGACTAACGAAGGACTGTAGGGAATAGTTGGCTTTGGATATGGTTGGTTGGAGGGGGCATTGGATATAAGGGTTGTAGGGGATATGAGTAATAGAGGACTGTGTGATAAATTTGATATAGAATATGGTATGCTTTAGGGGATATGTGGCATTGGATATATGGGACTGTGGAGGGGGGTATGTGACATTGAATATAGAGGTCCGTGGGGTATATGAGTAATGTTGGACTGAGGGGAAACATGTCATTAAATATAGGGTGCCGTAGTACAACATGAGTAATGGAGGGACGTGGGGGATATGGGACAGGATATTGTGGCTGTGGGGAGATATGTGTAATGGAGAGATATGGGGGGCATGTAGAAACGGAAGCTGCTGGAGACATACAGCCTTTGATGTAAAGGCGGTGGGGTACATTTTGCAATGCAACTTGGTGACTGTACGGGTCATGCAGAATTGGTTATAGAAGGCTGTTAGACACGCAGCACTGGATAAGGAGCACATGTGTGACTACATGTATAATTGGATATGAGGGCTTGTGGGGACATCAGGCATTGGATAGAAGGGCAATAGTGATTGTGAATAATATAGGATTGTGTTGACATTGGATATGCATGACTCTGATTGACATTTTGGGACTACTTGACCTGTGGCTGCTCACTGTTAAAAAACAAAACAAAAAAACGGGGGCCCCCTCCTGAGCCCACACCTGTGCCGCGTGAGTGGGGGCTTTTAAACTGAAGGGGGGACCTATTGCCCCCCCCCCAGCTCCCACCCCTGGGTGGCAGGTGGGGGCCCTAAATTACTTCAAGGGGGGACCTATTGTCCTACCCCCTGGCCCCCACCCCTGAGCGGCGGGTGGGGCCCTAAAACACTTCAGGGGGGAGGACCTATTGCCCTTCCCCCCGGCCCCCAACCCTGAGTGGCCGGTGGGGGCCCTAAAGTAAAATAAGGGGGGGGCCTATTGTCCTCTTCCCCGGCCCCCACCCCTGAGCGGTTTGTGGGGGCCCTAAAGCAGTGGGTGGGGATCCTAAATTACTTGAAAGGGGGGATCTATTGTCCTCCCCCCTAGCCCCCACCCCTGAGCGGCTGGTTGGGGCCCTAAAGTAAAATAAAAGGGGGGAGGACCTATTGTCCTCCCCCCAGCCCCCAGCCCTGAGTGCTGGGTGGAGGCCCTAAATTACTGGAAAGGGGGGGGGACCTATTGTCCTCTCCCCTGGCCCCCACCCCTGTGCAGGGGTGGTGGCCCTAAAGTAAAATAAAAGGAGTGGGGACCTATTGTCCTCCCCCTGGCCCCCACCCCTGAGGAGCAGGTGGGGGCCCTAAATAAAAAAGCTACCCCCCAGGTGACTAGAGGTCCCTAATCCCCTAGTCACTCCTCCCCTCAAAAATATTTAAATCCCTACTTACCCCCCTCGCCCTATAAAATAGTGAGGGGGGAACGATAACTAGGTACCTGTAAAACAAAACAAAAAAAAAGAAAGAAAACTTACCATTTGATGTCTTATTTTTTTCTAAAATCTTCTTTTTTTCAGCCCCAGAAAAGGCCAAATAAAAAAACATAATATCCGTCGCACTTAAAAAACAAAAAAACAAAAACCCGAGCGCCACGCCCAGGCTCAGAGCACTCTGCTTGGTTGGTTTAAGCCATCCAATCAGAGTTATCTGACAGGCAAATGAATAGACTGACAGGTAAGTCTCTACATTTACCTGTCACATCACTCTGATTGGTTAGCTTGAAATCCAGCCAATCATAGTGCTTTGTGTCATTTTACACAGCGTGGGAAAGTTCTTTGGAATTTTCCCATGCTGTGTAATATGACTCATAACAACACTCTGATTGGTTGATTGAAAGTAACCAATCAGTTACGAGTCAAATTACACAGCATGGGAAAATTCCAGAACTTCGATAGTTTGAAATTTCGGCACGACAGCACTTCGGAACTTCGGAACTTCGGCAACTTTGAAACTTTGGCAATTCAGCTATTTGGACATTCTGAAGTCTCCGAATGGCCGAATTGCCCGAAATTCGACTGAATTAACATTCAAAAACGAAACGAATTGCACATGTCTAATTTCAAGTGCCATTTACTTCAGGCCAACAATGCTAACATACAATCTACATTACAAGCTAGCTGCTACTCAGTCCTAATTGATTCTGACCTTTCTTCAATTCCCCACATTCAATTTCCAAATCCTGCTGCTTCTGCCTTTAAAACATAGTTCGTGAGGGGCGTGGCTGGCTGAGCTACTGAGCGGTCGTGCTTCTGCAGAGCTCCCGCTCCATAGAGAGAAAACCTGACTTTTAGCCCTAAAGTGCATGATCCACGACGACTTCACCTACCTCACAACCTTTCCTAAGAGAGATGGGGCGGAAAAATAGGAAAATCGCCCATACAGAGGGTGCAGGTCACTCCGATATTCGCCTATCCTTTAACAGGCCGTCCTCACAGGCCAGAGCAAACATGGCGCTCGGAGACCCATGCGGCTCCAGCGACTCTGAGCCGTCACACGATGAGGAGAGAGCTCAAGCTCCCCAGACCTATGGCAGAGTGTACCAGAGGACAGACTCGGACTCGGACAAATCTCCCTCCACTAAAGGAGACATCAAAAACCTCCTCCGAGACCTGAGGGAGGTATGGAAAGCGGACCTCGCCGGGGTACAGGAGGAGATTGGCGGCCTGAGACACCGCATGGGAGCCATAGAGGCCAAAGATAAGGAAAGAGGGGAGAAGCTGGACGACACTAATACCCGGTTAGACACACTCACCCAGCAAGTGCAGCGTCTATCCCGCACTGTGACATCCCTGGAAATCCGGCACCGGAGGAGGAATATCAGGATCCGCGGGGCACCAGAAACGGTGGGACAAGAAGCCTTACTAGGTTTCGCCCGCGAAGTACTTCATGCCCTGGGACTCAAGGACGAAGGCGGAACACCAACCTTGGTCACGGCTTTCAGAGTCCGAAAGGCCCCTACAGCACCCGCAGACGCACCGCGAGACATAATAGCGGTGACCAGGGACATAAACGCGAAATCCTCCATCATGGCCCGGGCCAGGCAACGACCAAACCTGCTGATAGCCAATTGCAGGATCTCTATATATGAAGATCTACCCTTTGCGGTCCTCCTAGACCGGCGCAGATTCGCAGCCGTAACCCGGATCCTAAGAGACCGGGGAATCAGGTACCGATGGGGGCTGTCGGGAACCCTGGTGGTGTCGCTGGGGGACTCCATACACACGCTGACTGCCTCTGAAGACCATACAGAGTTTCTGCGGAACCTCCCGCCACTGGATCCACACACCGCAGCGCAACAGGCGACAACACCCCTGAAGGCAGCAAACCCTGACCCTAAACAGAAACGCGGACTTAAACAACCCGGAGTGACACCATGCCGGGGGCGACAAGACCCCCCAAAGGACTCAGTGGGATGACGGAAGATACCGGCTGGTACCCTCAATGGGCCACCCGATGCCTACAGATGGCCTCACGGCCCATAAGTACCTACTCCAAGCCAAGCACTGAGACTGCATTGCTTTCATCCCCACTGAACTGGATAAGTCCAGAGACTATGCTACCGTAATTTGGTTTCGTTTTATCACGCTCATTATTATTATATTTTTTACTGTTATTAGAATAGATTTATTGCCTAGACCAACACTAACAGGGACAAGAGCGTCCCCCCCAAGAGACACTCGAGCAGCGAGTAACTCTCAGACACACCCTCCAACTAGGCTTACAAACATGGGACACAGGGCGCCACAAAATGACCTAGAGGGAGACTGCAGAGACCTCAGCCACGTCAGTGCGTACACAACACACCAGGAGCCGAACTGCAGGACACCTCATAGACGATATGCACACATGAGTAACTCGCAGACCTACCCTCCACATTAGACGCATGCGGCTCGGAACGCCGCACGCATGCAGAGACGACCCTCCCGGAATCCCACACAGAGCCTGACCTCTCCTATACCACTCCTCTCCTAAACGCCCACACTCATACAACAAGACATACAGGTAGGAACAACAGAAAACACCACAACGAAACGAGGGCGCCCACAGACAACCCAACCCAACAGTCACGTTCTCTATATGAGAACTGAAAGGCACAAAGCGCCTGCAACACCTAGAGCCCACTAAAGACTCAGGCTAAGTAACTCAACAAACTAGGGGCTGACCGCACAAGATACAAGATACAAACTAGGGGCTGACACTGCAGGATATACAATGCAAGATGTTTCATTGTTCCTCCCTTTATTTTCTTTTACGCTTTAACATATTAATGATACTTTAATTTAATCTAAACGCTAAAATGTCTAATCCATATGACTATAAGGTATTCCTTATGCGTACCCATCCAGGTACAGGACACTAATTATTTAACCACTCACTTCACAAAACTGTGCTACTAAATATTATTACGCTGTATATTATGACACACCTGCAACTGCTATCGTGGCACTGCGGGAATGTTTGTTAACTTTTATTGCACAACCAAAATAAAGAATTAAAAAAAAAAAAAAAACATAGTTCGTATCTGCTCCTTAATAATATTTGATTTAACTAAAATGCCTGTACGTGTTCTTATTATTGCACATTTTGACTACTAGAATTTATACCTCGCTGGTCTTACATAAGCTTAGACTGGCCCCTCACAATCCATAAATACTACTTTCAGATTCATCTACCAAACATCACACTCCTCCATACCATATCCCTTTGTCAATCCTTACACTAGCATCCAATAGGTTCATGGATTAAAAATATTCCAACTCCATGCCTATAAAGAATGTCATAACAGTTATTTAAGCTACCTAATATTCCATCTTGGCCTCTCTGCTCTGATGATGACTTACCCTTTTTCTCGATTCGCACCAACAGCAACAACTCCTGTTTCCAAGACTACAAGGTTGTACCACTCTTCTGAGATTCCTTTCCTTAGTCAGTTAGGCTTTCCTTTTTAAGAAAGCCTTAAAGAAATGCCTCTTCCTGAAGACATATATACTAATTAAGTATATAGCCAAGCAGTCATATACAGTTTACAGATTATACTGTAATGCATTTTTAGTTTAAGCAAAAAGTTACTCTAACATTAAAGTTTCTGTAATTTCACATCATTTCCTTTAGATTGTAAGCTTGTTCTTATAGGTGAAACTTATGATGTTGAATTTACTTGTATGCCAAGGCTTTGTTATTGCTGCTTACCAATCCAACGCGTCTCATACTGCGCATGCCTCAAATTTCCCTTTAGGGAAGCATTGAATCTATGCTTTCCTATAAGGGCGTCCGCGCCGTGTGAGTTGTACTTGATCAGTGCTGCTGAAATGCCTCTAGTGGCTGTGAGGAAGACAGCGACTAGGGGATGATTTCACCCTGAAATATAAACATTTGAGCTTCTAAAATGTTTTACATTGCAGGGTTAAACCTGCAGCACCACTTCATTGAGCTGGAGTGGCCTGGGTGACTTTAGTGGTCTTTTGTTTTGTGCGTGTGTGTCAATGAATTTTTTAATTGAAGCCGTTATTAAAATTGCTTTGTGATACAGTGCTGCTGTCATTGTCAAACATTGATATGTGAATAATAAGTAAAACAAGCATGGCATAACATTATTGAGCTATGATTATACCATTAAGTATTATGTAGCATGTCATGCAATGAACTTGTAAGCCTCGTTTTAATTTAAAGTAAAGAAATAAACTAGCAGGGAGTCGTATAGCTAAGAATTATAAAACAGTATGTGGAAAAAAAAAGATAATGAGCAGTGTATAGCCATATCCTGAGCAGTCAAATAAGAGAGAAAACCACACCCACAGCAGGTGCTCAAAAATTCAAGTGGATATTTATAGTATACTCTCAGTACATATATAGCAGCATCAGGCACTTAAACGTAAAATGGAATAAAATAATCTAATCTGCAGCAGTGTAAACAATTTGAAATATAACATGTTGAGCAAGAGAGTTAGAGTCAGTCAATGCCTATGCTGCACAAAGCCTCCATGTGCGTCGTTAAGAGCAGATCAGCCGAGCAGGATCCTGAGGAGGCAGGCTGAAAGCTAGCCGGATAAAGGGCATGTGTGGTGAAGTATAGGAGTAATATGGGGGAAGTGGTAAAATAGGGGGAAGATAGCTGTACTATATATAGGCGGACATTTTGCCATCTTACCGTAAAAATAACTTCTTGGTAACAGCTTGCATGGATATAGAATCAGTTCTTGCTGCCCTCAGGGCTGAGGCCCTCCTGGAAGGTGACCGGCACCTGCAGACTCAGCTGGAGCGTCTGCAGGGTACCCCCGTGCTTGCTGTCTCCCTCACTGGGCGCGGTCCTCTGCCTGTTTCAGTCCTTCTCACGAGGACTAGGCTAGAATCCCTGTTTCGGGCTCGCGGGCCAGGCGCCTTATGGTCGCAGGCCATGGGATGGCTCTCTGCAGTGCTTCTGCTGCCCCAGCTCCTACACTCTTGCGGGCCGGGCACCTCATGGCCGCGATTACTACTGGGGCTGGGCGGTGGAGCGGGAGCCCTGTGTCGGGCTTGCAGCCCATGCGCCATGTGGCCGCGAGCCATGGGATGGTCCCTCTCCCTGCTCCAGCTGCCCCAGCTCCTCCTATCTCGCATGCCAGGCGCCATGTAGCCGCGAGTTCTAATGGGGTCAGGTCTAGGCTTGCCCCTTGTGCCTCCAGGATTTTGCTGGATGCGCAGCAGACCGCTGACACCCGACCAGCATCTCCTCCATCCTCATCCAGCCATTGCTCGTCTCGGCCAGCAAGGAAACGGAGCCCTGGCCAGGCCACTGGGAGGGTGAGTAGGCTTCAGGTTAGCAGCAAGGGGGCTCCTGGTCTGTCTCTGGGGTTGGGGCTTTCGACATGTGCAACTGGACTCACGGGCAAGTGAGTCTGACAGACCCCCTTCCCCTCCTGCTTCCCCTTCTGTCTCCCCTGGGCCTCTCTCTAGGATACTTACCTCTGATACCTCCAGAGCTGGGTCATTGCTGGGGTGGGTGAGATGGGATCACTCTTAACTCTGCTGTCTTCAAAGGTCCCTTTGAGCAGCCTCTCCTCCTGTCCCCACTGCTGCACATGGTGCTGTTACTCCTGTGGTTCCAGTTGCCATGGATACGGCCAGCCTGTTGGTCCTGGCTTGGCTTTGCTGCTGCCCACTACTCCTGCAATTTACGGTGTGGGGGTAATAGGGGGAGGGGCGGGTACAGGCATTCAGGGGGTGCTGAATACGGGGGCTTTCAGGGGGCAGGAATGGGGTAACTTGGTTAGGAGCATGAGGGGGTTCTTGGACTCCTGGGAGCATAGCAATCGGGCTGCATCTCCGCTGCCTGCTTCCGTTTACAGCCAGATAGGGGCGGGATGGGTGGGTGTTCTACATCTACATCTACATCAGCGGGGGAGGTGCCTGTTTTGGGACCCACTGGTCTGCACTTGAAACAGGAGATGAGGGAAAAAATCTGGAAGGGGGAGTTTGTGGAAATCTTTTCCCTCCTCCCCCTTGAGGACTTGCCCCCGACCGATATGGATTCTAAAGAGTCATATAAGGAGAAGGAGCGTTTCCATTGCAGGAAGATACCAAAGACCTTTGGGAATTGGATTTGGGCTTCCTCAATCTTGACCAGTGTAATTGGTGAAAAGGCACCCGATCTGTTAATAAGATCTTATTTGGAACGAGTGCCGGGTCTATGGGGGACTGGTACGACGAGCAGTTCTGCCTGCGGTTGGTGGCTCGCCTGTACACTGGGTGGGACCAAATAGATATCGGTCTTTGGCTGGCAATAATGACTTGCCCTGCCTCACACAGGAAGGCCTCTCGTCCTTTCTCGGGGGGGTGATGTTAGTACTTCATCCTCCGCATTGGCTGGTCAGCACAGATTGGGATGTTGCTGGCAATACAATGATAGCCAGTGCAAGTGAAGCGCTGGCTGTAAGTTCAAACATGAGTGTTCATGATGCGGGCAATCCCACCCCACTGCTTTAAGCGGGGTAATTGTGGGGACAAAGGGAAGGCTGTGGGTGCTAAGGGCGAGGACGCCGGCGGACATTGGTGTGATGCGCCACTGGCTAAACAGTTATAGAAATAGTAAGGAGGTGGCGTTGCTGCTCGCGGGTTTCATGCCCAAGGGTTCTGGACCCCTCATCGGGACAGGGTAGCGCCTTTGTCTTGTTGGAACCTTTGGTCAGTGGGGGATCACCCAGCGGTGGTGTGGGAGAAATTGGCTAAAGAAGTGGTGTCTGGACGCTTGGTGGGACCCTTTCGGGTACCGCCTCTTCCCCATCTCTGGGGTTCACCCCTGGGTGTAGTTCCTAAGAAGGAACAGGAGAAGTTTAGGCTGATTCATCATTTAACACATCCTCATGGGGGTTCGGTGAATGAAGATATCGCATCGGAGCTGTGTCCGGTCTCTTATGCTTCGTTCGATGTGGCGGCATGGATGGTACGAGCGTCGGGTCCGGGGGCGTTGATGGCGAAAGCCGATGTTGAGTCGCCATTTTGTCTCCTCCCAGTGCATCCGGAATGTCATCAACTCTTGGGTTGTACTTTTGAGGGGCAATACTATGTAGACCTGTGCCTCCCAATGGGGTGCTCAATTTCGTGATTCTATTTTGAGTGTTTTCAGGGCCGGCGCTTCCTATAAGGCGAACTAGGCAGCCGCCTAGGGCGCCATATAGGAGGGGGCGCCCTGCTCCCCCATCGCCGGCCCTTTAAATGTTGCAGCCGCCTGAGCGCTCTGTAGAGAGCGCTCAGGCGGCTGCCGCACTGCCTCACCTCCCCTGTAGCGTGGCCGAGCTCCTCTCCGGTCCGCGACCCGGCCGGACTGACAGGAAGTGCACGGGTACAGGACTCCTCCGGAGAGGAGCTCGGCCACGCTACAGGAAGGGGAGGTGAGGTTAGGAGGAGAACTGGGGGGGGGTTAGAAGAACTGGGGGAGGGGAGGGGAGGGGAGGGAGATAAGAAGAACTGGGTGGGAGTAAGAAGAACAAGGGGAGGGGGGTAAGAAGAAGAGGGAAGGTGGGGTAGTAAGAAGGAAACAAGGGAGGGGGGAGTAAGAAGAAAACAAGGGAGGGGGGAGTAAGAAGAAAACAAGGGAGGGGGGAGTAAGAAGAAGACAAGTGGAGGGGGTGTGTAAGAAGAAGACAAGTGGAGGGGGCTAAGAAGGGGGAGGGGGAGTATGAAGAGGGGTGGGGTGAGTATGAAGAGGTGTGGGGTGAGTAAGAAGAAGAGGGGTGGGGGGAGTAAGAAGAAAGGGGGGAGTAAGAAGAAGACAAGTGGAGGGGGAGTAAGAAGACGAGGGGAGGGGGGAGTAAGAAGAAAGGGGGAGGGGGATTAAGAAGAAAGGGGGGAAGGGGAGTAAGAAGAAGAGGGGAGGGGGGAGTAAGAAGAAAGGGGGAGGGGGGATAAGAAGAAGATGGGAGGGGAGGAGTAAGAAGAACACAGGGAGGGGGGAGTAAGACGAACACAGGGAGGGGGTGAGGAGAGGGGGAGGCGAGAAGAACACAGGGAGGGGGGAGTGAGAAGAACACAGGGAGGGGGGTGAGGTGAGAAGAACACAGGGAGGGGGGAGTGAGAAGAACACAGGGAGAGGGGGTGAGGAGAAGGGGAGGTGAGAAGAACACATGGAGAGGGGGTGAGGAGAAGGGGAGGTGATGAGAACACTGGGGGAGGTGAGAAGACACGGGGGAGGTGAGAAGAACACAGGAGAGGGGGTGAGGAGAAGTGGAGATGAGGAGAAGGGGAGGTGAGGAAAACACAGGGAGGGTGGGTGGGTGTGAGAAGAGACCCCCAGGGGAGGGTGGGGGAGAGGAGAGACTACTAAGGGGCAGTGGAGAGCTCTAAGGGACAGAAGGGAGAGCTCTTTCACACTACACGCACACACACAATGCATCCCTATACATACACAGAAACACACAATGCATCCCCTACACACACATGCAAACACACACACACACACACACACACTAACAATGCATTTCTTACACACACTTAATGCACACACTTACAGACACACACCTTGCATCCCTTATGCATACAAACACAGATTCACACAATGGATCCCTTACACACAACCACAAACACACACTGCTTCCACTACACACAAACACACTGCATCACCTACACAAACTGGTATGCCTATACACTACATTCCATAAGCACACACATTAGATCCTCTACAATAACACATAACACATCCCCTACACACTACACTCCCTGTGAGCGAATTTAATGGGTGGAACATATAGGTGGACTTATGGGTGGGCCTTATGGGTATACTCGCCGTCAGGCCCTGGGGCCCAGACCTTGAGCTGCTTCCTGTTCTCCCAGAACATTGAATTTTGTGACCGCAGTTACAAACAGCCTCCAGAGATCCGGTTCTACACCAGACCAGTGAAGCCAAACTGCAGCCAGCGCCCATCACCATCTTCATCTGGTTGTAAGTAGGCAATCTAGTATATTATTAGTGACACTAATCTCTAATTAACCTCACATTAAAGGGACACTATAGTCCCCAGAACCACTGCAGCTTAATGAAGTGGTTCCGGTGTCTATAGCGTGTCCCTGCAGGCTTTTTAATGTAAACACAGTGTGCAGCACTGGCGTTAGTTCATATGGCAGATCATATGGGTGGGGCTTTGTGATGTCACATGGGGGGGCGGCAAATTTTTCTTTTGCCTAGGGCGCCAAAAATCCTTGCACCGGCCCTGAGTGTTTTAGCTCATATTTGGAGTGGGTGGTGTGGGAGGAGTCGGGTTGCTACTCCATCCTTCATTACCTTGTCGTTTTTTTGTGTGTTGGTCCCACTTATTCTCTGGTTTGCGCTCAGCTTCTTTAGTCGGTAGCCGATGTTACGTGTTCTTTTGGTGTCCCGCTGGCTCTGGACAAGACATTGGGCCCCGCAACATATTTGAGCTTTCTCGGGATCGAGATTGACTTAGTTGCAGGAGAGTGCCGCTTATTGGCAGATAAGGTGGGGGATATGCGTAGGGCAGTTGAGGCTGTGAGGGGCCTCAGGAAAATTACTTTACAGATGTTACAAAGTACCTTCTGTCTGCCACTTTGCTACAATGTTTCTGTTTATTTCCCCAGAATAAAACCATGAAAGTAATTCACCATGTCATTCATATGAACGAATGGCTGACCACCGGGCATATGGAATGTGCCGCCTATTAACCGCCCTGAAGCTGTGGTTTGCCTTGTTAACCTTTTTCACCTTGCAATAACTGAACAAACTGCCGAATGACTGACCACCCTGCATGAGGAGTGTACCCCTTATTAGCCGCCCAGAAGCTGCGGTTTGTGGTTAACCGCAGCTTAATTGTCGAGCGGCTAGGTGGTCGTCATTCGTATGAACGAACATGTGGCAGCGGCCATCTTTAACTGCCGAACGCCCAGCAGGGTTTTGTCGTCAACCTCATGGTACTGTTTTCAGTCACTATTCTTCACGAACCCCGCTGGGACCTCCAGACTTTCATCCGTTTATGGATAATCATACGAACGCAGTGCCGTTCAGTATTTTTATACTCCCGAAGGTAGACCAACCCAGTGCCTGAAAACTGTGAAACTAATCCTGCTTTGACTTCTGACGAACGGCCGGGGAGACAAACTTTACCCCCATGGCGATCCCACTATATTCATGAGATCTGAGCGCTTTTTGGACATATTGTGCGCTCAGATCCAAGCTATCTGGGGATATGTTGGACATTTAGGTTAAATACTGTATTATATGAGTTATGTATTTTTATGTGGTTTTTGTTACATGTTGTTAGAATATTTCCTGTACCTGGAGATAATTAAGTTACTACAGCCACTTAAGCCAATTATCTCCGTGGTAGAGGGGAGGGGTCAGAAAGATGTACTTTATTCTGATTGGTTTATGTTTCCTGTATCACTGTGTTCCATCGGGCCCAGAGGTGTGTGCCCCTGGTCTAAAAATGTGTATATAAGCAATGCCTTTCTGCTCAATAAACAAGACTTCTTACCCTCAACTTGCAGCCTTGACGTGTTGTAGGGAAATGCTAATCACTACTCAACACTTCCAGGAATATCGCTAGGTGCTGAAGTGGAACTTTTCATCGCTCTCCAAACTCGGGGACAAGGACATCCAGGTGGTACAACCCTCAGCTAGCCTGGGGCAACCGTAACAACAGCGTCTACAGTTGCTCTTAGGCAAATTGAATTATGCGTGTTGGATCCTGCCCATGGGCAGGGTCTTCAATAGGCATTTGGCTGCAGCAACTTTAGGGGTTGTGAAGCCGCACCACTTTGTGCGCCTTACCCAGCCGCTGCGGGAGGATTTGGCGGTGTGGAGCGCTTTTATCAAAGGGTATAATGGCAGATCCTACTGGCAGCAGCCAGAGGTTCCGAATTCCGAACTCCATATGTTTACAGATGCGCTGGGGTCATTGGGTTTTGTTGCCATCCTGGGTATGCACTGGTGTGCGGAAACCTGGCCGCAGTCCTGGCATTCGGCAGGTCTGACCAGGAACCTGGCATTCCTGGAACTGTTCCTGATTGTGGTGGTGATTTATCTGTGGGGGAATCTTCCTTCAGGATCTGCGGGTCGCAGTGGCGTACATACCAGGGTCGCAGGGGTCGCGGCTGCGACCGAACCCGGCCCACCAGGGGGCCCGGCCGCCCCTGCGACCCGGTATGTACGCAATGGGCCAGCCTCTTCTCCTGGGGGGACCTTTTGGAGTGCTGAGGGGATTCCCTGGGGTCCAGTGGTGCTGCTGGGCTCCTGGGGGGCCGGTCACCCGGCGGGCAGTCAGGCTGGCCGGTGCGCGAGGGAGCACTCTCCCCTGAGTGTTTCTCTTCAGCTCCCTCGCGCACCGCAATGATACTGGAGCCGGAAGATGACGTCATCTTCCGGCGCCGGTATCAGTACGCGGCGCGCGAGGGAGCTGAAGAGAAACACTCACGGGAGAGTGCTCCCTCGCGCACCGGCCAGCCTGACTGCCCGCCGGGTGACCGGCCCCCCAGGAGCCCAGCAGCACCACTGGACCCCAGGGAATCCCCTCAGCACTCCAAAAGGTAAGGAGGCTCGGGGGATTAAATTAAAAAATGTGTTAGTGTGTGTTAGTGTTACTGTGAGTGTTAGTGTGTGTTAGTGTTACTGTGAGTGTTAGTGTTACTGTGTGTTAGTGTGTGTGTTAGTGTTACTGTGAGTGTTACTGTGAGTGTTAGTGTGTGTGTTTGTGTTACTGTGAGTGTTAGTGTGTGTGTGTTAGTGTTACTGTGAGTGTTAGTGTGTGTGTTAGTGTCACTGTGTGTGTTAGTGTTACTGTGAGTGTTAGTGTGTGTTAGTGTTACTGTGTGTGTTACTGTTACTGTGAGTGTTAGTGTGTGTTACTGTGTGTGTTAGTGTTACTGTGAGTGTTAGTGTGTGTGTTAGTGTGAGTGTCAGTGAGTGTGTGTCTGCTAGTGAGTGTCAGTGAGTGTGTTACTGTGTGTGTCTGTTACTGAGTGTGTTTGTGTTAGTGAGTCTGTTTGATGTCTGTTAGTGAGTGTGTGTTTGTCAGTGAGAGTGTATGTTTTGTAAGTGTGTATGTATGTCTGTCGCTGAGTGTGTCTCTGTCAGTAAATGTGTGTGTCTGTTAGCTAGTGTATATGCGTCTGTTCGTGAGAGTGTGTGTGTGTCTTCAGTGCTTACCTTTCTCCAGCGCCGGACTCCCTTGGCGCTGGGGATCCCTCCGCCGCTCAGCTCCAAATGCGCATGCACGGCAAGAGCCGTGCGCGCATTCAAACCGCCCATAGGAAAGCATTACTCAATGCTTTCCTATGGACGTTCAGTGTCTTAGAATCGCGGAAGCTCCTCTAGCAGCTGTCAGTGAGACAGCCTCTAGAGCAGTGATGGCGAACCTATGGCACGCGTGCCACAGGTGGCACGCCGGGCCCTTTCTGTGGGCACGCGGCCATAGGTTCGCCAATAATGCAGAGTAGGCACCTGCCTGCCCGAAACGGCAGGCGCCTACTCTGCTTCCGGGTCGGGAGGCAGGGGAGGGGTCTTTGCAGCAGCTCCCCTGTCCTCCCGCGAGCAAGCTGTGTGAAGCGTTGCCGCGCGTTACCATGGCAACGCTCAACACAGCATCGCGCGGGAGGACAGGGGAGCTGCTGCAAAGATCCCTCTCCCTGCCTCCCGACCCGGAAGACTGCTTGCCACCACCGGACCACCAGGGATTGCTGTGTCCCCCCCTTCCTTCATTAGAGGTAAGAAGGAGGAAGGGGGGGACTAATTTAATATACTATTTATTTTATTTTATTTTTTTATTACTTAAATGCACCCCTACCCCCCCATCCAGCACCCCTACCCCCCCATACAGCACCCCTACCCCCCCACACACAGCACCCCTACCCCCCACACAGCACCCCTACTCCCCCCCATACAGCACCCCTACCCCCCACACACAGCACCCCTACCCCCCCACACAGCACCCCTACCCCCCATACAGCACCCCTACCCCCCACACAGCACCCCTACCCCCCCACACAGCACCCCTACTCCCCCCCATACAGCACCCCTACCCCCCATACAGCACCCCTACCCCCCCACACAGCACCCCTACCCCCCCACACAGCACCCCTACCCCCCATACAGCACCCCTACCCCCCACACAGCACCCCTACCCCCCACACAGCACCCCTACCCCCCAGAGTACCCCTACCCCCCACACAGCACCCCTACCCCCCCACACACAGTACCCCTACCTCCCCCCACACAGCACCCCTACCCCCCATACAGCACCCCTACCCCCCCATACAGCACCCCTACCCCCACACACAGCACCCCTACCCCCCACACAGTAACCCTACCCCCCACACAGTACCCCTACCCCCCACACAGTACCCCTACCCCCCCACACAGTACCCCTACCCCCCACACACAGTACCCCTACCCCCCACACACAGTACCCCTACCCCCCCACAGCAGCCCCCCTACCCCCCCACACACAGCACCTCCCCTACCCCCCACACACAGCACCCCTATCCCCCAGCATCCCTCCCCTCCCCCACACACAGCATCCCATCCCTCCCCCACACCCAGCTTCCCTCCCCTCCCCTACACCCAGCATCGCTCCCCACCCCTACCTCCATACACAGCACCCCTACCCCCACACACAGCAGCCCCACATAGCACCCCTACTCCCCACAGCACAGCACCCCTACCCCTGCACAGCAGCCGTACCCCCCCACAGCACAGCACCCCTGTCTAACACACACACCACCACTCATACACACAGCACCCCTCACACACACACACCACCCCTCACACACAACACCCCTCACACACACACACCACCCCTCACACACACACACACAAACACACACACCACCCCTCAAACACACCCCTCACACACAGCACCCCTCATACACACACACACAGCACCCCTCATACACACACACAGCACCCCTCACACACACAGCACACACAGAAACCCTCAGACACACACAGCACCCCTCAATGCCCCTTAAACTACACCCCTCAATGCAGTATGTGTGTGTGTATTCAGAAGTCTGTGTGTGTGCGTGTGTGTGTGTGTATTCAGCAGTCTGTGTGTGTGTGTGTGTGTGTGTGTGTGTGTGTGCATGTGTATTCAGCAGTCTGTGTGTGTGTGTGTGTATTCAGCAGTCTGTGTGTGTGTGTGTGTGTGTGTGTATTCAGCAGTCTGTGTGTGTGTACTCAGCAGTCTGTGTATGTGTACTCAGCAGTCTGTGTGTGTGTACTCATCAGTCTGTCTGTATGTGTATTCAGCAGACTGTGTGTGTGTATTCAGCAGTCTCTGTATTCAGCAGTCTTGTGTGTGTATATTCAGCAGACTGTATGTATGTATTCAGCAGTCTCTGTGTGTATGTATTGCATTTGTTGGAGATACTAATAAATATAAGCTTAATTTGATCTATTTATATCATTATTTAAAATTTGTATTATTAAACTCTCTGCTGTTGTGTTCTTTTAAAACAAAAGTTGTTAATTAGTTCGGACAACAGTACGAGTTGTTTTTTCTAAACTTAAACCTCAGTATTGAGGTTTAATTGCCGTGTTGGCACTTTAAGGAAAAAAAAGTTGGCATGTATTGCGGTTTGGGCACTCGGGCTCAAAAAGGTTCGCCATCACTGCTCTAGAGGCTGGATTAACCCTCAGTGAAACATAGCAGTTTCTCTGAAACTGCTATGCTTTTAGCTGCAGGGTTAAAACTAGAGGGACCTGATACCCAGCCCACTTCATTGAGCTGATGTGATCTGGGTGTTTGTAGTGGTCCTTTAACCCCTTAAGGACACATGACATGTGTGACATGTCATGATTCCCTTTTATTACAGAAGTTTGGTCCTTAAGGGGTTAAGTGTGTGTGCATCTGCATGCACTGGTGTACATACCGGGGTCGCAGGGGTCGCAACCCTGCGACCAGGTGCCCGCCGCCATGTGTTGCGGCCCCGGCCTGCGCAGAGTAAGCGTGCGGGGGGGGCCCATGGATCAATTTTTGCACCAGGGCCCCCCCCCCCCGGTTCGGCTTTTGTGGCGTCTGGTGTTGCGCTGCTTGTCCTAAATGTTACTTGTAGAGCTGTGCACCTCCTAAGAACATAACAGTGGATGCCCTTTCTCGTTCACAGTGGAAGGCGTTCTGGGGAGATGTGCCAGAAGCAGACGCGGAAGGTTGCCCCTACCCAACGGAACTGTGGTGCCTTGGACTAAACAAGTGAGGGTGTGGATCCGCACATCGGTGTCGGATGCCACTTGGCCTGGGGGGAATAGTTAGCCTTTGAACTGGAACTCGCTGGATGACCGTGCTCGAGGTCTGTTGCGTCTTCTGTGGTTCTGGGAGGCTTTGGGGTGTTCGCAAGTGGCCGTCTCCACAATTGTCAGGTCTCGGTGTTTGGTTTAAGTTAACCAGGGTGCCCGACATCACCAAGGACTACATGGTCGCCTTGGTGATGAGCGGTTGGCAAAGGGGGCCTAGGGTACGTGACTCCCGTAGGCCGGTCTGAGGGGCATTACTGTTGTGTATTATATCGGTCCTACCTCAGGTTTGTTTTTCGGAATTCGAGGTCCGCTTGTTTCAGGTTTCATTCACTTTTGCCTTCTTTGGGGCTCTACTGGTTGGGCAGCAAGTTAGTCCCAATAAACGGGTGCCGTGTGGCATTCTCTTTACAGATGTTGCATGTGTGAACGGGGTAATTTGCTTCCTGTAACGCTGCTCCAAAACCGATGTTCTCGTTCGGGGGGGGGGGGGAGATTTGGGTTACCAATTAGGTGATTCCAGGGTCTATGGCATGCCCTGTTTCTTGTTTCCAGGGGTTTTGTGCTGTTCGCCCGCAGGCTCTGGGCCCCTTTTTAAGCTACGGGGATGGAAGTTTTTTATCCAGGTTTCAATTTATTAGGGTCTTTCGGATGTCGCTGGAGTCACTTGGCATTTCAGGGAAGGAATTTGGGGGTTACTCTTTCCAAATCAACAAATTGGGGTAGCAACAGAGGCCTCTCGTTTGGGTTTCTCTGAGCAGGCCATCCGTAGGATTGGTAGATGGGAGTCTAGGAGGTTTCAGTCCTATGTGCGTCCGTCCGGGCTGATTATGTTTCACCCTGTTTTTTCTCCGCAGGGTCCAGCCGACGGGTCTGGTTAGTCGGACATTCTTACATTCTTCTCATCAAAAAAAGAGAAGGCCTAGTATACATTGATGTGAAGCGGGCACAAGGATTTTGTAAGGAGCATTGCTGAAGCATTTCTAAGGGGGTGCGACAGGGGACCTTTTTTAATTCTCGCACTGGGTGGATGCTAGTTACGCCCCTGATGATAGCAGGTAAAGATCCTATTCCTTCCATGGAATTTTACTCTAAACCCTCTCTCTTGAAACCCTCCCACCTAGATTTATTGACTATATGATATATTAAAGGCTGTCATCCAACCCTCAATTTGTGGAGTTCTGGTAGGAGACAAAGAGATAAAAAAAATAGTGCTATTGCTGATGATATCCTTTTGTATCTCACTCACGCCCAGGAATCCTGACTGGCCCTGGTTCAACTGATCAAAGAATATGGACTAATGTCTTACTATTCTCTCAATACCACTAAAACCCAAGGGTATCAGACTTACTTTTTGAAATAGATAAACAGTGCAACTGTAAAAGAGGTTTCACATCAATCTTTTCCCACTATGTTATTTATAAAGGCAGGGAACTTATGGGACTCATGGAGATCGGCTATATCTATACCTATACCTATTTTTAAGATGGCTGCTAAAGACCCTATTTTGTCCATCAATGCTATACCCATACACTCACTGCCTGACAGCCTGTTTTAAGCTATCCAATGATACGATGGAATGTACCTATTGCCATATCTTGAACGTGACACTATTGTCACGTTCTACCCTCTCAAACCTTGACCTTAACTTTACACCACAAACCGCAGTAGATGGGCGTTCAGTGTTTTTTTATTGCATTTCACAAATTGGAATGGGCCATCACGTCGTTTCTGGGAAGTTGCTACTCCAGTTCCTTACCTTCCAAATCAATCCTACTGATACTATTGCCACTATTGTTAACCCTATTGTGCAACATACGGTTCTCTTTGTTAGTATGTATTTAACAGTTATACTCAATTGTCTATACTAAGTTGTACAGCAAACTGTGACCCTTGCATGGGTTTTATCGACAATGATAATGGATTGTATGTGAGTGATGCTACCCACTTCCTCCTCCCACCCTTCCTTTTTTCCTTTCTGTATCTCTCTGTTTTCTTTTACGCAAATAATAAAAGTTTTTACAAAAAATGAAAATAAAAAATTACTGTCAAAATTAGAAACAAAACAAAACACAAAACTTTATTTCATTTGTTTAAAAAGGCACTCCAGTCCCTTAAAAGACTTCAGCTTGCTATGTGTGAAGTGTGTTTTACAAAAAAGTGCAGATTTTTATAGAAATTGGCATATTTATAAATTAACCTGGTTACACCCCCTGGCTGGCAACATGTCCTGTTACCTCCTGTTTATTTAGCTTAATGGAGCTAAACACACGAGGCAGCAATTGTCCAGAACACATGGCTTGAAAAGATTTCTTATTGAGCTGCATTGGAAAGACTGTATTAGACAGACACAGAAAGTCTGTTTTCATAGGGAGTATACCTGTATCTACTAAAAAAAATATTTATTATTTTTTTTTTTTATACCTGATCAGTGCAGTGTCCTTTAATCCTTTGAGCGCCAGTGATATGACCTCAGGAATTGAATGGGTTAAAAACATATACTTATGTATTACCCAGTATGCAGCAAACTGCTTAGTGTTATGAGTTAGCTATTTTAGCTTACATGCAATATGTTAATATTAAAAAAATAATAATAAGACTACAGGGCAAGAATAAAGAACAAGACAATGATAGAACTGTACCTAGAATCCTTGCATAGGGTAGTCAGTCAGTATGCTTCACCAAACACACAATCAGCATACAGTGCTGGAATTGAAGGACAAATTATCAACAGACACACAGAGCGGGTATTGGATAACACATTATCTGCAGATACACAAGTTTTACAATGCACATGTCACTTCTAGCTTAGTGGTACGGAAATAAAAAATGTTATTTTTTAATCATGATTTTTCGAAAATCAGACAAAAACAATTGTTGTATGAGCAGTCATGCATATCTAATATGTTATTTTACATGGACCCTGTATGCTGTCTAGATGACAGCCACTGGAGGTGTGTTTAGCCCCACATGAAAACACTGTAGTATTTCAGAAACAGTGAGTATTTCAAATGTGTGTTTTATGTGTCAATCGTATTTATTGAAAAGAGGTTTTTATAAATTCCGTAAGCATACGGCAAGTAAGACATTATAATGTACAAGTCATATATGAACAACAAAACAACATCGGGTGTTATCTGCCATCGAACTCTGGGGTCTGCCTGTGAACTATCTAGTGCTTGTAGTAGTGGTCGTATGGGAGGTCGGCCAACCTCAGGCCGTCCTGTACTGTGGTTGTTGTACGTTGACATACCCCGCGTCTACGTGTGCGCCCTAGGGTGCACCCGTTGTGCTTAATTGCCCCCCCCGTCTGGGCAGCCAGCCGTGGAGGTTTTGCTAAGCACCTGGGTTCTCCCTTCAGGTTGCATTCCGGCTCCCTTAGCACTAGGTGGGGAAGTAGAACCGACCGACCTCTGGGTGTTTGAGGTCCACCTTGCGGCTGCCGGCCGCCCCTTATCGTATGTGCCAGGGAGGGTGAAGACCTCCTCTGCTGAGCTAGTCTGGCTAGTCCTTGTCAAACGTGCTGTACGAGTGCTTCTGGATAGTGCGTCAGTCTATGTGTGGTCCGGCCAATGCCGGTAAACCAAAAAAAAACAAACAAAAAAAACCAAAATAAAAATAAAAAAAAAAAACAGAAGGAAACCGGGTGGGGTGGGGGGAACAGGGTGTGTAAGCTGCGCGGGCCTGGCTGGGGCCGCCACCCTACTGGAGCCCCGACACCCCGTGGGCCGCCTAGGCTCCGTATGTTGAGTCTCGATTATAGCGGTCTCGCTGCCCCGGGTAGGTCGGGAGCCCCAGTGGTTCATGCCACCCCTCCGGAGACATACCGCCTCCAGGGGTACCATGTCAGGGCGCACTTCTCCGGGCGCTCTCGCAGGGAGGCCGTCAGAATCTCCATGTCGTAGATGGCCTCCACTTTGTCTATCCATTGGCTAAGAGTGGGGACTGATGGACCCTTCCAGTGCAGGGGTATGAGAGCTTTTGCCGCGTTTAATAGATGAATTGTCAGCGAATTTTTATATGCCTGCGTGGGGATAGGAGTATGGTGCAGGAGCATCGGTAGGGGCTGTAGGGGGATGTCCTCCCTAGTGATCTCTTAAATGTGTGTTTTATATTGCAGTGAGTGAAACTGCATTGTTACTGTACCAAGACCAATGAAATGAAGTGGTCTGGGAGCTAATAGTAGTCCTTTAAGTCAGTAAACCTATTCACTCTTGAATCATTGAATATAAATTTGCTTATTGTCACATACTAGAATAATAAAGAATTGCGATTAGAAGTAAAGAGGAAAACACATCACTATGCTGGGATTAACCTTATAACCTTTACAGTTCTCTACCTCTATGCTACAATTTAAAGTGACACTATAGTCACCAGAACAACTACAGCTTGTTGAATTTGTTCTGGTGAGTATAATCATGCAGTAAACACTGTCATTTCAGAGAAAATGCAGTGTTTACATTATAGCCTAGGGATACCTCCACTGGCCACTCAGATGGCCACTAGAGGTGCTTCCTGGGGCAGTGCTGCACAGTATCTCCGCACTCTGCATGGGGACACTGAACTTTCCTCATAGAGTTGCATTGATTCTGTTCCTGTTCTGCCTTCTTGAAAGCCTCAGTCAATCCAATCCTTTCTATGTGAAATCATTGTGATTGGTTCAGGTCATCACTTCTGGTGATGTCAACCAATAAGGCAGATCAGGGGCAGAGCCAGCAGCAGCAGACTGGTATAAAGGTTAATATATGTAGGGGGCAAGAGGGAGCCAGGGGGACTAGATGGTGTTTTTAACACTATTGGGTCAGGAATACATGTTTTTGTTCTTTACCCTATAATGTTCATTTTAGTAATAACTAGTGCAGCACCCTACCAGTTTTTGTGTGGGAAAAATGTATTTTCAGCAGTCTTAGAAATACTAAGATTTGTTTTCTGGGGGTAAGGAGTTAATCTAAAGAATATGGGAAAAAGTGGATTAACATACTTCAGCATTGCCTATGTATGTAAAAAAAATAATTGATGTCTCTTTATTTCTGAAATAGTTATCAGCTCTGCAGGGACTCTCATTGGTGGCTGTGCGGAGACAAATTCTTGAGAGCAAGTTGTATAAATACATATCGCCAAAACCAGCCAAACAGTCCGCACACATAAGGATCTCAGAATATTTTACAAGGTAGATCATGGAAAGTGCATACTTTATTGTAGAAATTGATTAAGCATCAGGACAGGCACGAAGCAAGTCCAGAGTTACTGTAATTTATTTAACATTTTTTTGTGTCCCCCTCCACTCCACCCTTCTAGCAGGTGCAGATTTTCCCTTTTTTGTATTTTTGTGTCATTGCATTTTTATTTTTTAACCTTGGACTCACTTGAAGGAGATAGAATCTGCATTAATATACATGTGCTTGCAGAGTTTGGATTGCCCGTTATGTATGCACATATTTTTATGACATGTTGTTAACCATTTTTCTATAATAAAGTATGCACTTTCCATGATATACCTTGTGGATTATTCTGAGATCACTATGAGTGCGGACTGTTTAGCTGGTTTTGGTGACTTCTACATTTGAGATTAATCCAGCACCAATATTAATATCTGGATACATTTAATCATGTAAGTGTCCATATTGCCTTATGGAGTCCTAGCAGGGACTCTCCTCCACTGGTTACTCCAAAGTATACTCAGGTACAAGTAAAACAATCCAATAGAACAGTCAGGCACAGCAAAATAATCCAAGTAATCTCCCATCTCATCTCCAGCAACTGAACGACACTCAGCTCTGGGGGTATAACTGAATTTTATTCACACATACACAGCTTTTATGCCAGGCAGAAAATGCAAGGGTTTCAATCACAGGATCTCTAGTGCCTGAGAGATGATTGCCTGAGTAAACTCCTCCAATTTAATTATCTCTCAGGTAAAAAAAATCCCCCAAATATCCCATACCCCAAAAGACCCCCAACCATACATACGAACCCCACAAAAAGTACATTCCCTGATAGCCCCGATCTGAGTGACCAACATATCCAAGAATCACTCAGATCGTTTTGGTAAAACGGGAACGGCATCGTGTGAAAGATTTGACCGGCCAGACACGAGGTGGTAGCCCAAAATAGTTCCAGGAGAATAGGTGCCCTGACCGGTGTCTGTTCGTGAGTTTCCTGTGCGAAAACCATACAAGGGAATCTCTTGCTTTCACAATACGAATGCTCCCCCTGTTTGGTACTTTATATCGGGAACAGGCAGCGGTCGACAGTTTACCGGTGCCAAGCTGAAAATACTCGACGACCAAGTACCGTTGCCCTTGTTCGGGAGACAAGATGGCCACCATTCTCCCAGCCACGTGTTCAGTTATACGAAATGGCGGCCACCCAGGAGAAGCTGTCATTACTTGTTTCCCTTGCAGTTTCGCACATAAGTGGTAGGTGTTAACGTTCTAATGGGGTACAGGGATGGTCCTTGTTTGGGAGATGAATTGTTTGGGGGACTCCCTTCGTATGAAGTCTCCCGAACGGCCCAAGAAGAAACACACGAAATAACCTGGGCAAAATACACAAAATAACAGGGGGATGATACAGACAGCAAATATATGGGCTAAAAGTAGTTTGCAAATGTCCATTCCGCTACACCTTACATAATTCCCCTGTGGAACTGGAGTTGCAGCAACAAGTAACTGAAGAAAGTTTTTTCTGTAATTCAGCTGGTTTTATTGCTTATGTAAGGATACATACCCTTGCATTCTGCCACTCACCTGCTGTCTCTATCTCCCCAAGTAGGCACCACATTAGTTTCACACTTTCAGACACCTTTACCAGCATTTCTGATGACAGTTGCTTTAGCTCTGCCCCTTTTATGACATCATGAAGCCAAATCCACTTTGTGAGATTATCACATTACTGCCTACACTCACTCATGTGTTGGGGGTGTGGCTATCAAGGAAACACTCCCAGACTTATAAATACCTGAGCTTTACATTTGTTCAGTGCATTGTTTTGGTTTCTATTCTGGATATCCAAGAGTGCGTTTTTGATTTCTAGTGGCTTGTTTTAACTATCCTTAATCCCGGACTGAACAGCAGAACACACAGACCACATATTAAGTCAAAGTACTGGAGGAATATAGCTAACTCTGTATGGTTTCCCTCAACACCCCATTGCAAGTATACCTTTGATCACAGCTAACAGGGACGATCCTAGGGTCAGTGGCGCCTGGGCACCCCCAGGTGGGCGTGGTCAGCTTTCTAACCACTCCCCTTTGCAACGACTCCACCTCTCCATCTAGAAACACACTCACTGGCAGTCACACACTCTCACTGAGAGACACACACACTCACTGATTTGACACACACTGACAAAAACATTCTTAGACCGAAACATTGACACACACTCTCAATGACATGCACAATCTCACTGATTTGAAACACTCAATGACAGCCACACAGTGGTACACAAAATAAGGAAGTCCAGCCCTCAATGTTTTAAATCACAACATACATAATCACACAATTACACACACACTGCCCCATGCATACCTAGACAGTAACACAATACAATAAAAAAGAAAATCCAGCGCACTCCCTTATCTACTAAACAGCAACTTTGGTGCCAAAAGATTTTGAGTTTTTAAAAAACACCTATTTAGCCTTGTACTGCAGGGAACTCGAGATGGAATTTTTCACCCAAGTAAGTAGCTCATTTAGCAGACATTTGGCTAGAGTAGGACCTGCCAAAGATGGGGTACATTGATGTTGTGGCAGGTTTATGCAATGTATGATCATATAATGTAACTAAACCCCCATTATTTTTTGCAATGATTAGGTATTTTTTTAAAACTAACAAAATCTGTCAGCACCAAAGTTGCTGTTTACTAGATATGGGAGTGCACTGGAATTTAATTTGTATTGTACTTATTGGCTCCCAACATCACCCTATTTATGCAGGTTTAGGTGAGTGCAACCAGCCCCTTGTTTTCTCACACATAATACAATACACGCACATTCACACTGTCATATGAACACTGTATCAGTCACACACTGACAGAAACACATACTCACTGACAGATACATTTACTGATAAACACACACACACACTCACTGACAGATACATTTAATGGCAAACACACACACACTCACTCACTGACAGACACACACACTGACAGTCACACTGATAAACACAATTACTGACACACACACTCACTGACAGATACATTTACTGACAAAAACACACACACACTCACTGACAGGCACACACACTTACTGATAGACACATACACACTCACAAACACTTACTGACAGACACATACACACTTACACAGTCTAGCACACACGCTCACAAATTAATTGTGTTGCTTGTTGCTCCTACCTTTAATAGTCTTCTGGGTCTGCTCCCCGAGGTCCAGTGGCTTTCATGTTCTTCCTGCACCTCTTTCCTCCCTCGCACTGTTTAGTGATGCAGAGCCGGAATGACGTCATATTCTGGCTCCCCGCATCACCACAGAGGGCGCGTGAGGGAGCAGAGAGAAGCAGGAAGAGCATCAGCTCCTGTTTCGGGAAAACACTGATGAAGCCACACACAGAGAGTCAAGACAAAGGTCAATTCAGGAAGCAAATAGGTTTATTGTAACCGGCCGGGTCTCAGCTGACTCGTGTACATGTCTGAACACTGGAGTTTTGAATTACAGGCTTTTTATAGACTATACATGCCCCAACTGTACCCTTACACCAATCAGTACACAGTATACACAGGATTACCTTATATGGATAGGCAATATAGGACTAGGAGTGGAATGTGGTTTCAGGTCTTGCACAAGCTCGTTACATTCGATTACTGTAACTTGGCTCTGTGTAACTTAGATACAGATAAGAGATGTAGATTTAGGGCCTAGCTGAAATCTTGTCACATTCCCCCATTTGATGCTTCTGGTACTAAGCACTCAGACGCATCACTTATCAGAGATTGCCCATACCAGTCGGGTAATCACAGGACAGGAGAGACCAACAGAACTATTAGCTTGGCCCTGGGGCACCTGTATAAAAATTATCAGGGTTTGAATACTGGATTGCATGTTAACTTTCTCTGGGCTAAAGGTTTATACTTCCATATGGCCAATTATGTAAGGTTTTAGTAGTTATTCTGATTTTATCTCGTAAGTTGGCTTGGTTTGTAAGGTGGGAAAGCAATTATTGACCATTAATTCCAGTATCTAGGTACCATACTTCTCTTACCTCCCATGGATCGCAGGCATTGTCCCATGCCCAAAACATTTCCAGAGAATCAGGGCTTGCAGTCGGTCTAGTTCAGTAGTTTGAAAACAAACAAACTACCGAACATAGTCAATAGTCCTACCCTGGAGCTTTCTCCCTTTATCCAGACAAATGATCCCACCGAACAGTGCCCTTCTAACTTGAATAGAACCGAATGCAGGCGATGATGGAAATCAAGCGGTGTTCGGGAGTTTCTGTATCTGATTTCAGTTCCATGAGATACATGCCCAAACACCGCTGCCTGCGTTCATGCGAAGAAGATGGCCGCCACCTCGTGGTTCTTCATAGGAATTGCGGCCACCCAGACAAACAATTAAAACACTGCGGTGAGAAACGTTCCAAGTTGTTAATAGGTGTTAACAAGCTCCAGGGTGGTCTCTGTTCGTGCGGTTGTTCGGTAAATGAACCATATAGTCCCAATTGCACGAACAGGTCCATTGCAGGGGCCAAAGTCACAGGGTAGGAGGCTGGAAAACAGGCCCCTCCAAAAGCCAATGGTGAAGTTCAGTTTGTCACAGGGATTATACCACCTATGCTGATTACACTGAGCTGGCTATCTGCTGAGTTAAATACAGTCGCTGATCAATATCTTCCATCAATATCACTGAAGTGGGGGATCATTGCTTTATACTAGAACTGGTTTTAGCTCTATTCCATGTGAGTAGGTCATTTGGAGTTCTTTTTATTCAACTTTTTACCTTATTTTGTACATATTGCACTATTGAAGTACTTTTCTTCTCTCTTTTATATTCCTGGATTTTGAACATCTGGAAGGTACACTAACCTTAAGATACAGGCAAACCTTTACAGACTTATCCTTATTACTGTATTTTATCGTGGACTTCTTTGTTTGTTCCTTTTATATGCACAACCTTTTACTTCCATAGGTCAGTGTATATTCTGTTTTATTTTATTTGTTATATCTGTAATCATTCTTGTCCCCAGTCCCTTGGCGCACCCTATTGTTTTGTATTTCTGTATTTTTTTCTTGGGTTTTTAGGAGAGATTAACCTGTTTAGGTGTGCTGCTTTCCCTATAGAAACTTGGCGCTATTCCACTTCTTGCTCTCTCAATTCCTCCAACCGATCGGGTGAGACCACGTGCTACCTCCAGGGACTCCTGCCAGAATTCTTGCATTATAAATTCTCTACAGCCCAGTTTCTCCTCGGCTGACACAGCCTGATAGCCCTGATCTGGGTGACCAACATATCCAAAAATCAGATCAGTTCAGGGGTTCAGAAATTTTATGGAAGTCATAGTTTTGACCGACCGCAGGCATTGTCCCATGCCCAAAACATTTCCAGAGAATCAGGGCTTGCGGTCGGTCTAGTTCAGTAGTTTGAAAACAAACAAACTACCGAACATAGTCAATAGTCCTACCCAGTCGGTTTTACTCCCCAGTGGAAGTGTACCATGCAGGGAGAGGAGACAACCAGTCTCTCTCCCCAGCGGCAGACAGTGTTACCGGGAGAGGAGATTGTCGGTCCCTCATCACAGCAGCAGCAAGCATCCCTGGGAGTGGAGATAGTCAGTGTCACTACCCAGCACCAGGCAGCATCACTGGGAGAGGAGATTGTCAGTCCCTCATCCCAGCAGCAGCAATCAGCACTGGAGGTGGAGACGGTCGGTCCCACCAACCAGCACCAGGCAGCGTTACCGGGAGTCAAGACAGTCGGTCTGACTCCCCAGAGAGGAGACAACCGGTCTCTCTCCCCAGCGGCAGACAGTGTTACCGGGAGAGGAGCTTGTCGGTCCCTCATCCCAGAAACAACAAGCAACACTGGAGGTGGAGACGGTCGGTCCCACTACCCAGCACCAGGCAGCATTACCGGGAGTCAAGACAGTCGGTCCAACTCCCCAGCAGCAGCTTACCTTCAAGGGAGAGGAGACAACCGGTCTCTCTCTCCCAGCAGCAGACAGTGTTACCAGGAGAGGAGATTGTCGGTCCTTCATCCCAGCAGCAGCAAGCAGCACCGGAGGTGGAGACGGTCGGTCCCACTACCCAGCCCCAGGCAGCGTTACCGGTAGTTGAGACAATCGGTCCAAGTCCCCAGCGGCAGCTTACCTTCCAAGGAGAGGAGACAACCGGACTCTATCCCCAGTGGCAGGGCAAGTTACGGTCGGTCTCACTCCACAGCAGCAGTGTGCCTTACAGGGAGAGGAGCATATCGCCCTCTCTCCCCAGCAGCAGCTAGAGACCCCTTGGGAGGGGACAGTCAGCCCCCCTCCCCATCCACAGGGAAAGATACTGGGTGTGGAGACGGTCGGTCCTACCCATCAGCAGCTGGGGCTGTCGTCCAGAGACATGGCCTCTGTCCTACCTGCTCCCTTGTTACAGGGCACGACTACGTACCAGTCCCTCCAGCGGAAGTCCTGGCACCCGGGCAGAGTGCAGTTGGCCTCTGCCCACCCAGTACGAACAACTTTAGGCCTGGGAGCACAAGGGAGATCGGGGGTGACGGACGTTCACTCTGCAGCATGGGACTGCCAGGACAAAGCTGGACACTCGAGAGCTACAGGTCAAGTACTTGGTTAAGGGTGGGCTACTCGACTAGCCCACCAACCCAGGAGGTCAGGTACCTGGCTAGTCTCCCCTTGGGAGGGAAGAGATGTGATGAACTGCACTTCGCCACTGGCTTTTGGAGGGGCCTGTTTGCCAGCCACCTACCCAGTGACTATGGCCCCTGCAATGGACCTGGCTAAAATACCTCAAACAGGCTCTGTTCGTGCAATTGGGACTATATGGTTCAAACAGAGATCACCCTGGAGCTTGTTAACACCTATTAACAACTTGGAACGTTTCTCACCGCAGTGTTCTAATTGTTCATCTGGGTGGCCGCAATTCCTATGAAAAACCACGTGGTGGCGGCCATCTTGTTCGCATGAACACAGGCAGCAGTGTTTTGTCATGAATCTCATGGAACTGAAATCGGATACAGAAACTCCCAAACACCACTGGACTTCCATCATCGCCTGCGTTCGGTTCTATACAAGTTAGTAGGGCACTGTTCGTTGGGATCATTTGTCTGGATAAAGGGAACAAGCTCCAGGGTAGGACTATTGACTCTGTTCAGTAGTTTGTTTGTATTCAAACTACTGAACTAGACCGACAAAACTATGAACTATGACTTCCACAAAATTTCTGAATCCCTGAACTGATCTGGGTGATTTTTGGATATGTTGGTAACCCACATCAGGGCTATCAGGGGGTGTAAATTTTATGGGTGTTTTAAGGTATTTTGGGGGTTTTGTAAAAATGTGTTTTTTGTGTTTGGAGATAATTGAGTTTAGTATAGTGCTTGACTCAATCATCTCCTAAGTAAAAGGGAAGGCTTATTGTATTATGTGTGGGAGTGTCTTACATTGTAAATATGTTATTATTGGTTTGTAAGTTTGTGTCTCTGTCCCAAACAAGGTCCATGTGGGCGTACACCTTGCTTGGGGACTTGCATAAAAGTCCAGTGTGGCTCCCATTAAAGAGATTTGTTTACCTCTTCATGAAGTCTTGGCTCATGTTTAGGGGATTGGAGAACTACATTCACTCTGGGGATTGCTATAATCACTATACTCACCGGAGTATAATCACTAGCCCTTATAAGAGCTGTTCCTGCTACGTTCTGTGGACTAGGAGAGGTCTACCCTCTAGAAGCTGGATCCTGGTCTTGGGTCCAGGGTGGGTGGAGGACGGCGAGATCCCAACCAAGTTGCAGCAGTTCGTGGGGTTTACAGTGGTTATGGTGTTCTTACCCCAAAGATGAAATGGCAGAAGTGCAGACTTGGGGCCCACCATCTGCCTTCCGACCTCGGACTGGAGGAGCTGTTTAGTGGTTAATTGTAGGATAGGGCATCAAAGTCGGACACCGCATCCATCTCTAAATCACCTGAAGTTGTCTCAGCTATGGGACGGCAGTACCAAGAACCATCAAGGGGAACACCCGTTGAGACAAGAGACATTTGGGGATCTTCTCTGGTGACAAATGCCTCCCTGCTATAGAAGGCCCTGATGCCTCAATTACACTAATGATTCATGCGCATCATACAGAAACTGCTGGCAGTGGACATGGAGGTAATTAAAGCTCACGTGCAAGCAGTCATGGACAGGCAGTGTGCCTCGAAGAAGGATATCATTGACCTGCAACAAGATATGTCTTCTGTGATGGATTTTATTCAGGCTAATCACCATGTTATCAGTGCAATTAACTGCTCTGGGCGATAGATCTAGGAAGAATCACCTCAAAATCAGAGACATTCCAGACAACATCACTGTAGAAGAGCTCTCACATTACATAAGGCACCTTGTGGCATCAATACTACCTCCAAACCTGGCTAAGAATCTTACTATCGCTGGAATATACCATATGCCTAATTCGCCCATGGCAATTCCCTCTGCTATGCGGTATGTCATTTCCACTGTTCATCCTCATGTCAGCATAATAGGGCAAGACACCATATTCCTTTGAAGAATCTAACTTCAATTTTTATCATGACCTAACAAAGTCCACTCTACAGTGGTGATGATCTATCAACTCTGTAACATACCAACTGCGGTGAGCTGGAGTGAAGCATCAGTGGATGTCCCCAAGGTCCCTGGTAGTGACTCATAATGGACTGTTCACAAAATATCTTCGAATATAGAGGCACCTGCCTTTCTTAGGGCATTGGGACTTTCAGCATCTGCTATAGAATCAACAAGGTAGCCTGAAACCCACATCTTGGACCTGACTTAATACCCTTTGTACCTAGATGAGGTGTTGAGATACAATCAGACACCTGACTGGGATTGGGGATGCTATGGAAATGGACATTGTTTACTCACATGTTCACTTTAGTTTTCCATTTTCTCACATGCATTTCACCCTCACCCCTCCACCTGCAGCCGCCGTTGTTAGAGCTCTCAAACACACAGGGCCTATTATTTACTTAGCTGATCATCTCTTTGTTTTTCGTTATTAGCTTCAGAAAAATTATAAAAATTGGGGTAACACTCGTTCATGTGTTATATCTTTAATGTGTTGTAACACTCAATATGCATATCTTGCCTTATCTTTTTGTGTGTCACCATGCATAAAAATAGAATTAAAAAAAACATGTATGTGTTTAGTAGCTAGCTCCCTAACTTGACATCCTTAAATATAGCAATCCCATATAAAGATAGCAAATAAGTGAGTTATCTACTAAACAAGTGGAAGATCAAAATTAACAAAAGGACTTTTTTATTTTTGATCTCTCAGATGTATAGTATATAATTATCGCAATCCCACACAAAGATAGCAAATAGGGAAGTTATCTATTAAACAGTTGAAAATTCAAAATTAAGACATGTTATTAGCCAGTCCAGAACAAGAATTTCTTGTGTCACCCCTATGGGAATTATTAGTGTGTCCCCAAGTTTTGACAGTAGTATTTTATGTGCCCCCCTTATACTGTTACTAGAATCACCCCCGGCAACAGCTTAGATGCATGCAGAGAGAATAGCTAATCAGTAGTCTTATATGTTTCGCCATAGAGGAGGAATTTTATTAAAGGGACACTATAGTCACCAGAACAACTATAGTTTAATGTAGTTGTTCTGGTGAGTATAATCATTGCCTTCAGGCATTTTAATGCAAACATTGCCCTTTCAGAGAAAAGGCAGTGTTTACATTGTCACCTAGGGACACCTCCAAGTGGTCACTCCTCAGATGGTCACTGGAGGTGCTTCCTGAGGCAGTGCTGCACAGTAGGCAGCACAGCCCTTCAGCGTCTCCGTGCACTGCATTGGGACGCTGAATTTTCCTCATAGAGATGCATTGATTCATTGCATCTCTATGAGGAGGTGCTGATTGACCAAAACAGTGTCTGGACCCGCCCCCTTGCCGGTTTTAGCCAATCCAATGCTTTCCCCATGGGAAAGCATTGGATTGACTAAAAATCTGCAATTCTGATGATGTCACCAAGGGGGCGGAGACAGTGCCGGCGAACAATATTACAAAAAATACAATATACAAACGATATATATACATACACACATATAAATTTAACACATAACAGGTAATAAATATATTGGTGCCTTCTGTGCTGAGGTATATTGCCATAGATATCTTAAATATTTTAGATTGAATGTGTACCTGAGGTTATTCCATAATTGCGGTGCTCTGTAGGAAAATGAGGATCGAGACACTTTTTTTTTGTATTACGGTATGCTAAATATCATGCTAGTACTGGATCGGAAGTTTATGGAGGATTCTGTGGAACTGCGGCAACCTCCATAGAACCCGCTGTCTCACTACTGACACCTCAGGGAAATTATGAGGCTTGACGACGGTTATTTCACTTAGTGCCAAGCTTTGTCTGGTGTAGGAAAAATACTGAGACAAAGTAGTCCCTTTTAGTGAAATTCCAACACACTCAGTCGGTCTCAATTAAATACTTTTTTGAATGTGGGGATGACAGTGCCGCTTCAAAAGAATAAAAATCGGTTGCTGCATGAAATAGTGAGGCAGGGAAATCCTTAGGATTAATACAGCGCTGGACATTTCCTGTGAGTGTGTAAAGTGGGAACAGAGCAGAGGACAGAAGAAGGTTGTTGTGCGAGCAAAGCTACCAATATCAGGTTGTACTTGCTAGTTAGAAATGATACGTGGTTTGTAGGAGAGTTGTAGGTGAGAACTAGAAATTGTGAAATTAGATCCTTCTGGATATGTGGGAGTCTAGTTAAATAATTTACACAGCGGTCATATGATAGAGAAGCTGATAAGCAAGACAATTCAGTCAGCATGATTCATTATGGGATACATGGAGGCAATAAGGGTGGGTTGTACTAGGCAAAATGGTAACTAATGAGTGGGAAAATAAATGCTTTGGTTCAGTTTTTTTTTTTACTTTAAAAGTGAACTGTTGTTTTTTTAATATAGTTGGCTGATTATTGAGATGAGGCCACGGGTGGCTAGATGTGAGAATACCTCTTGATGGCATTATTTTCCCATAATACATTATCAACGCACACACTCTTTCCCTCTCAATAAAATGGAGAAAATGGTATGACTGATGTTTTCTGTCAGAAGAATCATTTTCTCTAGCTCTTAAAGGAATTATAGTTTAAACAAAAAAAAATATAGGAATAAATACAATATGCCACAAAATGTGCTTTATGTGTGAAAGTATTATTTACCACTAAAAAAATGTTAAAATGATAAATGGCAATGTTACAAAAATTTGCACAGGGGAACAACTTAGAATAGATCAAATAATAGCTATTCTCCCTGACATTACCCATGACCATCCAGAAAGCACAAGATAGAAAATGCATGCAAGGTGTCACAGTCAGGATGATACAGAAATTCTAAAATGAAAGGTGAAAGTGAGCTAATAACATGAAGCATAGATTTTACAGTAAGGAAGAAGACAGGCAGCTTGCTGGTGAACACAATAAAAAAATAAATAATATGGAAATGATGGGGGAAGCAGAGGATCCAGCATCGGATAGAAAGGACAGGGATAATATTTAAGGAGAGCCGCTGAGCCAGAGGAGGGAGACAGCCGCCTGTTGGGCGGTACCAGGGATACTCAGACAGGAGAGAGGGAGGAGCACAGCCTGGCAAGCTCACACTCAGCCATACAGCATCTGCCAGGAGCTGCTGGCTGTGAATGGGGCACCGCTAGGACCCGGGGAGGCACGGCTCTGGCTGGGGAGCTGTGAGCAGGAAGAGGCTCGGTCTGAGGAGAGCAGGGCTGGGATAGGAGTGCTAGCTCCGGGGAGCGTGCCAGCTACAGCACAGGTAAGGCAGGGCACAGCCCTGGGAGAGGACACGGGTGGGCACCCGCTGCAGGGATGGCAGTGTGTACTATAGGGATGGATGGAGAGAGCTGGAGCAATGGAAAGACAGAGTCCATAGAGCCAGCTGTGACAGTGACAGCCAGGAGGTGGGGAGGAGGATACAGGCAGAGCCAGGACACACCGGGGACATGGCTTTACCCTACACCAACACTCACACCCGCTGAAAGGCAAGGGCTGGTGGACTGGACCGCTATCTGCTTAAATCACAGCCAGCCAATCTGGACCTGCTCCGGGGAATCATCCACCGAAAAGAAGCCTGTGTAGGTGTCCGGGAGTCATATCAGTTGACCCAAGCCATAAATATGTATCTGTCGATCTTTCTGCCTATCCCTCCATCCATCATCTATCTATACACATAGATGTGTTCCAAGGCTGCACATATTTGCTGCTGTTGTACGTACAGTGTATATGTGTGTATGCAACATTCTACTGTAGAATCCTGTAATGCCATCTATCGCTTCTATCTGTGAGATATGCTTAAATACATTAGTTTGTCTTTCATTCTTTTTCGTGTGTGTATAGATAGATATATAGATAGATGGATATATTATTTTTTTAAATTTTCAGTGGATTTTTGCTTTACCAATGTAAAGATATTTATTTTTTTTCAAATGCAGCTGATAATTACCTACAGAATGGAGTAACATTTAATTTCACTGCAGTTGTTTAGATTTGAGAATGTTGCCAAACAGCTGCTGCCTTGTGTTTTAAATGCAGAAATCCCTGGAGTATTTTGTTTGGGAGAGACAGATATATTTAGTGGTTCAATAATAAGAGATGGGGAGGAGCTCAAATGAAGATGCCTTCCATCTGATACTATGTATCTCTGCGATTTCGTTCTCATTTCATTAAATCCCAACATTAAGTGAAAACATGGTATTTGGTATTCATTTTTTTAAATGCATTTTATACCAGCCTTTGTACCTGTTTAATACCCTATATGAATAGCAAAATAAAATATGGAATATTTTGAATATTTGTAATAAATGATACAAAGTGAGCATCTGATTAGACAATAATTCAAAATGATCCCTCTGCTATTATTCTCTGTTACATGGTTCTGTTCTTGTAGCAGTGTGAATTACTAGCCCATGTGTTTGCTGTTATGCAGCATTGAATGCATAACCCCAGTATTAAAATAAATATTTATTTTGATGGGTAAGAAGGGACAAAAAACCCAAATCACACACCACTAGATAGTGAAAGAGAAATGTCCCTTTGTCTTATAACCACAAATTGTTTTATTTCAAAAGAGGTGCAATTTATTATGTTGTCATTCCATTTGAATCTTAATTGCTGCTATATGAAGTTTGCTTATTGCTTGTAGCACAGTAATATGACATTATTGTGAATATTAATCAAATAATCACCTTTTTACAACTATGTACCTTTTGGTTTTCTTTGTGTTGAAATAAGGAAAGACATTATAATTATTTGTTAATTTATTCCTAGTTGATATTTTAAAATGGACTTGTCAATGTAGTTTTTGGGGTTTGTATTTTTTTCACAATATATTTACACAGCTTAACATGTGTTACATTAAAGCAAATCTAAGAACTTACTTGGTTTAAATATAAAATTTTTGAAATAATTATTAAAGAAACATCCCAAGCACCATAACCACTACAAGGCACGATAGTGAATAACATGCCAGGAATGTAAGTAGTGAAAGCATTTGCAAAAGGTTTGACAGCAAGCCTTGTGTCCGCCTGGCGCTTGGGACTTCCTCGAGTCTACAAAGTGGTAGAAGCTCCTGCTAGGTATGGCCAGTTCATTGGCTAAAAGTCAGCTAAACTGCTTGGTTCAATGCAGAGAGCGTCCAACTCTCATGGACAAGGTGACCACCTTGGCTTTCTCACTTCCTTTATTGTGAGCTTTAGGTATTTTTCAGGATTATTTGTTTAAAGGGCTACTACAACCAAAAACAGTGTTTTAACATTTTTTGGTTAGATTAACCATTAAAGTGACACTGCCCACATAACAAAATAACTAAAATGGCTGTTTAGTAGATATGCCCCAAATGAAAACTTGCCTGCATTTTATTATTATTATTTTTTTCATTGTTGATATATATAAAAAAAAGTTTGCAAAAGTTGCAGTTCTGCCTTTTGACACACCTACCCTTCTAACCCCGCCCAGACGTTCTCTGACTGTCCAACTACAGACTTCCCAATGCAGTTCAATGAGAAGATTTTGCAAGGCAAGTGCTCTGGGCAATTGCTGCTTCTTCAGTTTAGCTCTACTGTGCTATACAAACCAGGAAATAACAAGATCCAATGTTGCGTGAAATCCAAAGGGTTGTTACCAGGTTAGTTATAAAAGTGTAAATTTATCTTGAAATCTGCACTCTCTGCAATATTAAATAAGGAGGACACACGCTTCATACATAAAGCTTTTCAGCAAGATAAAGTGCTTTAGGGGTCTCGAGTGCCCCTTTAATATTCTAGTCCTCCCCACACACACAAAAAAAATCTAAAACTTATACCAAATCAAGCACCATTGCAGGAGGACGAATGTCGGGGAGGGTGGGTTGAGAGGATGATATGAGCAGCAATAGAGGGAATGGCCATGCCACTATTGGACACCAGTTGCCAGTTGGCTTTGCGTGCTGACAACAAATGTCCAGTATGCAAAGAACTGACATTAACCAGGCTGGGACAACTAATGACACTCCTGGAGGGGAAGTTGCACCTTCTGGCAGCACATGCACATGCAGACTCCAAGCACCTTGACCACTTCAAATCACTGAAGTGGTCATGGAGCTTGGAGTAACCCTTTAATATGAAATCATTGCTATTGGTCAAATTATTACAAATTACAGACCAGAATAGCTAAAATTTTATAATTTGCTGGTTAATCCCAAGTGCAGTAATCGTGTGACTTTACTAAGAAAAAAAAGTTAATAAGAAATAATGGCTTAAATAACAACCCGGTATCGGTCGATTATATATCACTCAACCGTTATCAAGGTGATTACAATCCATATTTTACAAACCTTTTTCCTCCAATAATATCACCTTAAGTCAGAGAACGTTACTGAAATAATACCATGCCTAATTCGTGATTTAGTTGTTAATCTCGTAATGTACGATATCACAAGGTTAACAAGAAAAAAATGTGACGCCTTCACCATTTTCAATTACTGCACAGGTTGAAGGTTACAAGCAGCTGAGTGCATTAATGTCACTAATAGGCGACAGGTGCGTAATTAACCTATTATGTTCTATGTGGACATGGCAGTGTGTATTTATTTAGGTACCGTTAAATGGACAGTTTAGGTATCATGCACATCATGTGTATTCATTATGTATTCATATTATCCGTTTCGCTATGCTATATTTTAGTTACAAGGCCTTGTACTTTGACTGGTGTAATTGAACATTGTGGAATTGTTAGTTAATGTTGCTTGAACACGTCATCAAAGGAACACTATAGGAATAGTCTTAGGAATACAAACAAGTATTCCTAACAATATAGTGCTGGAGTGGCTGTTGAGGGGCCTGGCCCCACACAGATTGCAGTGAAAACGGATTTAACTTACCTTTTCTTCATCTCTGCACCAGTCTTGCCGTGGCTGGCCTCGCCTCCATGGATGAGATCCTCAGTCTTGATGATCTCAGCAAATACAATTCTTTCCCATAGGAATCAATGCGTTTCCATGAGGAGCGTCTCCTTGCAGAGTGTGAAGATTCTGAACGTAGTAAGGTGTAGTGGTTCTGGTGACTATAGTGTCATTTCAAGTCAGAGGAAGTGTCTGTGTTATTCGTTCTGCTCATGAGCAAACATTTACAAATAGTTTGGCGTATTGGCTGTTTATTAGAAATGCATTTTCACCGATGGGCACCCAGATATCTTTATCTCAATGAAGTGGTCTGGGTACTATGTCCCCTTCACCCTCCCGGTTTTAACACTGCAGAAGCAAGGTTTTCATTGTAGGGTTAACCTACCTCTAGTAGCTGTCATGCAGACAGCCACTAGAGGCATTTCCATGAAATAGTATAGTAAAACTGGTATTTCTATCAGATGGTCACACCTATGGGTAAGAATTGAATTGGCTGAAATTATCAGTCTCGGTGATTTATCAGTCAAAAAGGCAGAGCTTCACAGTGGCACTGGCCCAGTCACCATGGTGACTAGGGCACTATATATATATATATATATATATATATATATATATATATATATATATATATATATATATATTTGTAAGCCCCCATTGTAAAATGATTGAACCAGGTTGCGATAACCTCCGCATTGTTAATGGCTCATCAGCATTTGTCAACATGTCAATAAATATTGGACATGAGATTGCGATTTCCCTTCATGTGTGCTATAGACTGCAAAATTATACTCGGACTGTCCTCTTTAAAAATAAAAACTGATTTATTTATTTCAAATTGAGCCCACAAGTACTTTTATATATATTTATTTATTTACTAGGAATGACTCAGAAAAGTACATATGGGCTCAGTTTGATATAAACCATATATTATGTCACAGGGATAATTGAAAATGTGACATTCATGGTGTTACCATTCACCATGCATGGTGAAATGCAAGAGACTAACAGTGTTTTATACATTCATTATTATGCACTGGAGTTTATGAGATGCAAAAGCCACCCTTATGTACATAGTGTAATTTATTACATGTGCACGATAGACCTGTATAGATAGCCTTTCTGGTATTTATAGCTCACAAGAGCAGAAGTTTCCTATCCCTGCAAATGTGTTTAGGTGATGTTTGAGTCAAATAGTGGCTATAAATGTTTAAATAGCAATGCATTCCAATGGAAAATTACTTGTTTGATAGTCATTCCCCAAATGAAAAACATGACTTTTGGCTTTCCTTTGCCTGTGATCACTTTGGACTTGCAGACCTTTCTGACAGTGAAGAAAACTCTTATCCAAATTGCATGGATATAGCAGAATCCATGATATGCACAAAATGTACCCATTGTGCTGGTAAAATCACCAGTGTGTACTGAGTAAAACCAGTACATCTCATCTGTCTCCTCCAAGATGGCTGCTACAGATGGATGCAAGTAGCTGCCATTGCCACCACCTTCTTACAAATGTGACCCAGACGTTTTCTGTTTACCATCTTTGTTGTATTGTTCATGTGCTGAGGAGGTCAGCGCTTCTACACAATAGGTAAAATAATTATACATTTTCTAGCCATTTAGCTGACAAGCACAATACATGAATCTGTGAAGTTTGTTATTACAGTGTCTGGGTTATTTATTACATCTTAACTGTGTAGAGATGACAAAGGAATTACACATTTTAGGTGAAAACATTCACATTAAAAAATAAATTCTTTTTTTTCCCATTTTATATTATAAAATCTGTCCAGGTTGCAGCATAATTTTTTACTTTTTAAAAAATAACTAAAATAAAGAATGCATTTAACAAATATAAAGGATTCCTGCTGGTTTTAGTGTTTCTTTTAGAAATGTGATGAAGCGAGGCGTATTGCAAAGATATTTACAATAGTTATCTTACAAAAGCAGAGGTTTTGGAAAATTTACAGTGTGTTGTGGTTTTACGGTTAAAACTATTTGTAATACCTCCTTCATTTCCCTTTACTGTTCTCTGGCTCATAAAATTCAACTAGATTTATGTCTGGAAAAAAGAGGAAATGCAAAATGATGCCTATCTGTAAGACAAAAAATACTGGCATATAGCAAACTATCCCCCATCAATTATAAGAATGGAAAATAAATCATAAAACAAAATGTGTTATTTACAACTCAATAATGTGTGTCTAACACAAACCACTATCGATGTTTTCCTTTTCTAATAGTTTGGGACAAATTCTTAAAGGGACACTGCAGGCTTCACTTGACTCCCTTCGTTAATGCATGATGAAGATAAAGCATTAAAACCAAATATACAACAACAAAAAAAGGAACAAAAAAATAAATATTCCTATGTTAATTTTACTTGTTCTCTACAATTTTGCGGCTTTTGTGGCACTGAGAGTGAGGTATATATCTCAGAAACCCCTTAGCCTTCACAATACCCCCTATATGGGACATATAGTTGCAAGCAGTTCTATTCCTAAAATATTATGAATGAAATCCCACAGAAAGCCAAAGCAAGTCAAAATGAAGTTTCTATTAACACACAGAAAAGCTTCATTAATTAACAGAAAATAGGTGCCAACAGTCAGGAATTTGCGGAGAAAGTCCCGCATTTTATGGTACTGTCCCTGTAAAAGTGATTTATGAGGACTTTACCCTCACATTGAAATCTGTACAGCAGTTCAAACCTGCCAGACAGATTTAAAGATAAGGGAGGTTCAGGGTACTAGGACCATGGTCTACTTTGAGGGTGCAGGCTTTTTAGGGGAGGCTTGTCCTACTTAAGGAGGTGAATCTGCACCTTACGCAGACAGGGACCACCGCTTTGTGCTGCCTGCTCATTTGTCTGCCCACCTCCCTCCCATTGATAGGTATAGAGAAGCTATGAGTTTTTGGTATGGTGTTACATAGTGGGCTACTATGGTAGCAGCAAGCTTTGCAAATAAGTACAGTGCATTCATAATGAACAGAGACAGGTACACAGAGTACCATGCACTATAATCTATTTGGTATATAAGCAGTTTTGGTGCATGAAGTATCTTTTAAACCTATGCGTGCATATGTACAATGATGTCTCATGTCTCCAAGTGTGCAGTTGCTTATAACTGTAGTGATTAGCAAAATTTACTGCAGTTTTAACCTTCCAACTATGGTTGGAAACATCATGTGAATATAGTTCTTAATCAACTGATGGCAGTTGTAGTATGGTTGCTATCAATTTATTAAAGGGATTCTATAGTGCCAGGAAAACAAAGAATCCTACAGTGCCCCCCTCCCCCACGGCTGAAGGGGTTAAAACCCCTTCAGTCACTTACCTGAATTCAGTGCCGATGTCCCTTGACGCTGGGACAGGCTTCACCCACGTCCACGGGAGACCTAATGCGCATGCGTGGCAATGGGTGCGCTCGCATTGGGATTTCCCTCTAGGAAAGCATTTACAATGCTTTCCTATGGGGAAAAATCTGACGCTGGAGGCCCTCATGCAGAGCATGAGGATGTCCAGCGTCAGATAACCAAAGGTCCGTTTCAAACCAGGAAGCCCTCTAGTGGCTTCCTGGTAGACAGCCACTAGAGGTGGAGTTAACCCTGGATAGTATTTATTGCAGTCACTGAGCTGAAGTGGTCTGGGTCTGGGTGCCTACAGTGTCCCTTTTGGAATTGAGAAGTGAAACTGCAGAGATATGATCTAAACACCAAAACTGCTTCAGTCACTAAAGTGATGTAAAAGTTCACTGTCTCCGATATACTTTTTTTTAATGCATTATCTATATAATGCTTCTAAAAATGGGGGTTACTTTATTCTGGAGTTTCCCTTTGAAGTTCCAGTCAAATAAGGATTGGGGGTGTACTTTTTTGTAATTTATTTTCTTATTAAAGGAACACTATAGTGTCAGGAGAATTTAGACCAAGCCAGTCACTGGAAAGTTCTGCAGATTTTGGAGATCTTTCTTTTTGGTCTAAATTTTTGTTATTCAACCTACCACATCTCCTTGTATAAACCCCCAAGTTGGCTCCTGTATAATTGAATACACCCTAGGTAAGCATATGCTCTGACTTACTCATATCCTCTGCTTGTTAGCACTTTCAAAGACGCAATCTCAACAACTGAATTTTGTAATTAATATGTTGCTAAAATTGAAAACAAGAAAATAACTATTTATCAAATTATTTCAACAACACAAATTACTTGAATGAATTGAATGGCGTATTTAAGTATGTGAAGCTACAAAACACATTACAATAATAACATTTTTACATATGGCAACAATGTGCATATATATGTGTACTGTATTTAAAAAAAATGTACTTACAGAACTGCTCTCTCTTGTCCTGTAATTTCTACCATTCTAGGTGATTGAATTACTGTTGTCACTACATACTAGCTCTTCTTTCCCCCAAACTCCTTAATGGTGTAGAGAGGCACTTTCATTCACTGAGATGTGACATGTAATTGATGCTCCTAGCATCCAATTACCATCAACAGTGAAAACAGAGGCAGACTTTTTTTTTTTTTTTTGGACCCTGTGTTTGTTTATAGTCCCCACTGAAAGGTTAAGGTCCTCATAGCCAATGTGATGTGACTTCAGGTCATCACTGATAAGGTGGCAGAAGAAAAACATAGCAGACAAGAACAACCTAAAAACTTCAAAAATAAAAGGAATGAAGGTGTTCTCTGCCATTGTTCTTGAGCTTATACAAGATACAGTATGGTTAAGGCCTAAATATAAGTAAACAGTGCAGTCTAGGAGTTATGAAGACATTATAATAAAGCATGACAACAAATGGCAGAACCCGGTAATGGCTTAAATTTACCCACAAATACGATTCAGCACTATGTAACTTTTATACTACATAATTGTTTAAAATTAGGGTTAGGTTTATGCTGGATTTGGGGCTACGGGAAGGGCTGGGGCCTAGCCTGCCTAAAATTTGTGAGCATTACATTCCTGGGTCACATATATAATTAGCAACTTATGTTTTTAATTCAATCCCCAAATCTAAAAGTCATAAAACTTATTGCTGTACAGTACACATGGATCGTTTTAAAATAAAAATCTCCCACCAGTCATTGCAACATTCTGGTTCTAGCACTGTGAGTCTGAATGCCATGGTGCAAAGATGTCCCCTGCCCTTGTCTCCCAGCACACATTCGCTTATAATAAATCAATCAATATATTTATCCCCTACACATCCAAGTACTTTTATGGTGTGGCAGATTTCTCAAAATTTGATAGATAGATCGCCAAAAGAAATCTATTCCTAAATTCTGACAAAACTGCCTCAATTGTGTTTACAGTAAAGCTTTAATTAAACATAACGATCATCTGTTAAAAATCAAAGTAATGTCAAACTACAATTATCCAGTAAACACTTAGCAATTGATAAATATAAGTTATCATCCCAATTCCAAGCTAAATTTGGTGCTGCTCAGAAAAACGGCTAATGGAAATAGCATGAACATGATTATGCAACAACTGAATAAGAGGATATATTATGTGCATCTCCACAATCATAGCTCAGTTATCTCCAATCTGTGATTAATTGTTCTACTTTGTCCTGCACTGTGTGGCACAATTCATCAAAATGTCAAACAATCTCAATTGACTTACACTCAAAATACTAGATGTAGATTTAACCTATTTTACCTGGTTCAAACATACTTTCCATAGTACCGAAATAGAATGCTCAGTTGTGCTCCACTGGTCTGTAAAAAATTTGGAGGACATCACATTTTGGGAATTTCAAATTTGCACAGAACTGACATGGTAATTCCAAAATGTTTTTTTAGAATACACGTTCTAACCAGAAGGTCAGTGCCTAACAGAGCTATGTAAGTGTCAAACTAAGTATAAATTATTTTAAAGCTTACTGTGGGTTAGCACCAGATGACGTCTGGCACCATAACCACCATAGCACAAGGCAGTGGTTATAGTACTTATAGTCCCTTTATATAAACATGTGTTGTTGCTGAATATCAGTATACTTAATATTCTTATATAAATTCAACATAATCAATACCTGACCTAGTTTGACTAAAATAGTAGATATTCTACATAAAAAACACACACACAAAACATTGTGTACCTTTACAAATACTGCTCTGTGCTCCATTTATGATGGAGTGGAGCAGGAGATGCTATTGTTGTAGTATTTCTCTAGCACCGATTCCCTTGGGTTTCTGAAATGCCCAACAGAGACTGCAGCATCTGTGTGTTTAAATTAAATTTTCCCTTGGCTGTTATTACTTTTTTAATGCACTAGCTATACTGTATGTGCTGCATATTCTGTTGTAACATAGGCATCGCAGGAGACATAGAAAATAGTATTGTCTTATAGTTGAATAGCAAATAAAATCTATGAATTTAATTGTCAATATGGTGTTTCTCCTTAATATATAAAATCATACAACAGGCTTGAAATCTGAATGTTTAAATACCAACATTATATATATCTCTGCAAAAGGGGGGGGGGGTAACATTTTTGTAACAGTCACATGTACTCTTGCAAAGTGTTACATGTAAGCATTATTTTCTAGCAAGCTGGCGAAGCAGTTGGCATCCATATTAATAAACTGTTCAGTGTTTTTTTATTAGGAGATAATCTAAGCAACAAAATCACTTCATCCTAAAGATGCTGCCCCCTGCAGCCTCACTGTTACAATCAGTTCTGTTTATATTATGCATATTTGAAGAATTAAATAAATGTAGTTATTGAATCTTTTTGATGACCATCGTTAGTATGGAACGTATGCCGACGTTGGACACTGAGCGTCCAATGTTTCTGTATGAGAAGCATTGGATTAATTGTATAGAGAAGCACTGGATTGGTGGATCTCAGCAGTTGCTTTACATGCGCTGAGTGCCCTTAAAGATTTTCAGCGAGAAGTATCTGAAATCACCAGTAAGGAGTCCGTTTCAGCACTAGAATCAGTGGAGACTGGTGAAGTTTAAAGATGGTAGGGTACTTCCCGACATATTTGTTGGGCTCTACCCATTTAACCCCATGAGATGCCGTGCCATGTTCATAACCAACTGTATCAGCAGTCATTAGTAAAGGGGAGTATGAAAACGATAGCAGGTATAATCATGAACACATTCAATTAAGATATACATATCTTGTTTTTTTATATATATATTTTTTTAATGTATTTTATTTTATTTTTTTCATTAGAGTGTTCATTCAGTGATAATTTAGATCTGGAGTGCCCAAACGATAGATCCCCAGATGTGTTGTCATTCTAAAGGCATGCAAAGCATTAATGGAATTGTAGTTCTACAACATCTGGGGCTTTACCTTTTGGGCACCCCTGATTTAGATAAATCCTTCAGAGACTAATGGTAATACTAATAATGCATTAATTATTATCATTATAAAGCGCGAACAAATTATGGAACGCTGTACATTAGGATAAACTCAAATTTTAGCTAATAAAAAGCTTTGCACTGCTATTATCTACAACATTGCTAATGACTATGCATTTGTAAAAGGGCTCTGCTACCACCATTTGTAGGACTACAACACTGATCTTTCACAGCCAGCTGCCATCTGATACTTATAATACAGTCAGTGGATTGATAATCTACAAATAGCACTCAGTCCGTTTAGTTGATGTTGACACTGGTATTGCTCATTAGATAGAGCTTTTTTTTTTTTTTGCTGAGCCTTTAGGGATAGGCTGGTGCCATCTTTAAAGCCTGTGGGAGATTACATTTACCCAACAGTTCTTTTTTTGACTTTGAGTGTATTTGTGTATAGTAATAATATCCTCATCTAGGTGCCTTTTCTGGCATATCAGCAATGAGATTCCCATGCTAGTGTTAAGTTACTGTTTGGGAAGGTTTGACTGCCTGGGGGAGGAAGATATACTTAAATTACAAGAACACCTGTAGGTTTTGACTGAATGGGTATTTCTAAATATACCAGTATTCTCCTATTGGTTTTGTGAACTACAGAAATGTTTTTTTCTAACAATTCATTGTGTAAACTGCTTAAGTGGCCAAAACAGTTCCCTTCCTTTTACGTCCTTTCCCCCATGTTAGTTCTATTCTCAAGTGTACTTATCACAATACCCTATAAATCTCCCCAGCCTTAATCCCAGCTCCTTTATTCAGTGGTGCTATCAAGTATAATGGTAGATGAAGATGTTTAATAATGTTTAAACCAATAATGCAGGTAGGTTAGTATTTTCATATTAGCACATTATATGGTAAGTTTAGCTGGAGTTACCATCTGAAGATCTGCCAAGAGGTGACCATTTTGGAATTATACCACAATTTTCAAACCCCAAGTGATAAAAAAAAAAAAATAAAGTTGCAGAGAACATTGTGATGTCAGCAGTTAGTCATTGTTTTTGATATCCCAAATGGCTTTCAACGTTCCACTGTGTAGGAAACAGCAAATGGTTGTTTCCCCCAAATGCCCAAGGTTATCTGGAAATCTTTTTATAAACAGATTTATAAATGATCAACACAAAGTATAGGCAGTTTAAAAAGGTTCTATAAAAATGCCTAGACAGTTTCTTATTATAGGGCTACATTAAAAGGATGCTCAGCCTCATACCCAATACGCCAATGCCCTTTTCAAATTTAAACTTAAAGATAAATGTATTTGGAAAACATTGTGAAAGAGGTCCAACTCTGCTTGCCGATGCTGTTAATCAATAATAGCCCTACAAGACATGACAACACACAGATCTTTTATCTGAGAGGAAGTCAATGGGTGAGTAGACTAACAGGCCTTTTCAAAAATGTCTCAAAACCTAGACATTAGTTGCTCAATCTGCCACCAGCAGCATCTCCAGCTATCAGTAAATAGAGGGATGGAAACTGCAGATATAATCATGACAGTCAAATGTTTTTTCTAACACACACTTATCACTAGTCCTTACCATGCCAATAGATTGTTTTGCAACAAAAATTGTTGCTGCCCAACCTGTCCCTGTGGATTAACCTCCACTTAGTGGCTATATAGGCATTGTTGGAGGTCATTGACACCATGGTGTGTATTGCATGCATTGTATTCAACACACACATCATATATATATATATGCTGTGATAGGTTTACATGGTTTTATCATGTTACTGTGTTTGCTGAGGGTATCCCTATGTATGCATCACAACAAAGTATTTTTTATTTTGATATATCTGTCCAGGATTAGATTTGACCTGGTTCTCTTTAGATTACTGCAGACAGGAATTAAATAGATTATAATTGAATTTGATCCATTTATCTTGTTAACGTAACTCATACATTTACATGATGATGAGATATTTTCTTTTTAACGTAGAGAATTATGGGAAAGCAGGACTAATGGCGGCAGCTTTTAAGGCCTTTTTTCTGACCACAGTGATACATTACTAAGTGAACCAAGTGGAGAGACTGGAGAGCTAATATCCAAATGTATTTTTTGTTTGATTGTTTGTTTTTATCGCCGTAAGCCTGAACATCCCTGCTGCAATTCCTGCAACACATATCATGTTATACATATAGAAGCATATTTCCCTGCTTTTCTTTGCACAATGGAAAAAAATTAGCATGTTACTAAAAATAAGTTATTAAGGATTCTATTGTGTAAGAAATACAAAGCTGTATTCCTTACACTATACTTCCCTCTGGTCTCCCACTTCCTCGTACCCGCTTTCCATGAAATCCATTCAACCAAATTAAATTCCAAAATGAAAATAATGGCCAAATTTTGTCCGCAAATGAATGAACAAACAGACAAAATTCTTTTTGGATGAAACAAAACATTTTTGGACGACACAATTTTTTGGTGGCGCCTAAGTCTCATAAATATTGACTGGTGCCGAGAGGCATCATCAGAGACTGCTAGGCCCAAGGTGTGAACAAGATCTAAATGCATTAGCCGGACCCATGGGAAGCAGAGAGTAGCTTACTTTTGACCCAAGGCCTTCTCATAGGCTATTAGCTGTTAATTACACCAGATACCCTCCACTCTGCATACCCATTTTGAGAGTTTGGGAACTCCAGGATCACACTGGAGGGCTGGGATTAGGGATATTGCTGCCATAATCATATGTTTAAAAAGGGATATTTTTTGTAACACTTGCAAGGTAATTGTATGAGCACAATTGTTGCAGATAGTTGCAAGACATCCTCACTTATAAAAGAAGGCGTTGCTTGCATTGTGGAGCAAAATATAATGCAAGAGAGGGGATTTTATACCTACTGATAAACTATTATGAATATTATGAATATCTTTTATCCTAATTAAACAGACCTCTCCAGTTCCTATAAGTTTTGAAACGTGTGTTATGGAGTATTAAAGCATACCTCCCTAGAATCCTTATTGAGAACACTGGTGAGTTTTAGGTAGTGGTTTTAGAAAAAAAAAATGTGGGTGACCTAACATTTGGCAGCTTTCCATGTCTGGTGTGCAGTAACTGTACTTCAATTAGGGATCCAGCATTCACCCACCTAAGGCATAGCTTCCAAGTGTCCGTTTATAGCAGGGCCAGTCCCTTTTTTTTGAGTGCCAGGACCGTTACTTACCGTCTCTCGTACTGTAACATACCGTGGCGTCACACAGTGCTTTCACATTCTGCTATAGAGAATCATTGTATCAACCGTGCATGCACCTACAGTCCCCAATGCTCCTCTATGATAAGCACTGAATTGGACCATCATCCTGTCAGTTGAGGAGGAGGCCACTGGAGTACTGAAGGAGACTCTGCACTGAAGAAAAGGTGAGTAATTTGTTTGTTTTTTGTTTTGTTTTCTTTTGTTTAATTTTTTTATACACTGGGGGGCCCTGAACTAGTCACATCAGGACTGTAGCATTAGGAATACAAATACGGTATGTATTTATAATGCTTCAGTATTCCTTTAATATCAGGCTACCAGAAGATTGTCTTGGTGGAAACCCCCCACTTCTATATTTTGGCCTTTCTGGCCAATGTGGACAGTACTACCACATTTTAACTCATATGTCTCCATTGCTGAACTTATAAGAGCAATAATGTGAAAGATCCTCGTTATACATATTATTTATTTAAAAATTCCCCCCCCAAATTATAGTTAGTGGATTCATATGCAAATCATTATACATAGGCGTGCGCACGGGGTGTGCCGGGTGTGCCTGGGCACACCCTAATCCCTGCGGCACGCCTATGTATTGAGACCGGCAGGGGAGCCGGCGCTATCCGAGCGCCGGCTCTGCTCTCAGACTCCCCTCCGCCGGCTCACATGCAGGGAGGGAGGCAGGAGAGGACCGGCGGAGCTCTTGCCAGCAGCTCCGCCGGGTTCCTCTCGCGAGATCTGAGCGTTGCCGCGGCAATGCTCAGATCTCGCGTGAGTGAACTCTAGCCCTGCGGGGCTAGAGTTCACTCTCCACTGGACCACCAGGGATGGCAGCAGCAGAAATGATCCCCCCTCCCAGGCATAAGGTAAGAAGGGAGGGGGGATAACTGATCTGCCCCCACCTCCACTGGACCACCAGGGAAGGCAGCAAGGAAGGATCCCCCCTCCCTACATGAAGTAAGAAGGGAGGGGGGATATTAAGTAATGTACCCCCACCTCCACCCCCCACAATCACCCACACACACACATACACAGCACCTACACACATACAGCACCCACATACATACACAGCACCCACACACATACACAGCACCCACAGACATACATAGCACCAAAACACATACAGCATCCACACAGATACACAGCACCTATACACATACACAGCACCCACACACATACACAGCACCCACACACATACACAGCACCTAAACACATACACAGCACCTTAACACATACAGCACCTACACACATACAGCACCCACACACATACAGCACCCACACACATACAGCATCCACAGACATACATAGCACCAAAACACATACAGCATCCACACACATACACAGCACCTATACACATACACAGCACCCACACACATACACAGCACCTAAACACATACAGCACCTACACACATACAGCATCCACACACATACAGCATCCACACACATACACAGCACCTATACACATACACAGCACCCACACACATACACAGCACCTAAACACATACAGCACCTACACACATACAGCACCCACACACATTCAGCACCCACAGACATACACAGCACCCACAGACATACACAGCACCTACACACATACACAGCACCCACACACATACAGCACCCACACACATACAGCACCCACAGCACATACACAGCACATACACACATACAGCACCCACAGACATACACAGCACCCACACACATACACATCACCCACACACATACACAGCACCCTCACACATACACAGCACCCTCACACACATTACACAAACAGCACCCTCACACTCACACAGGACCCTAACAAACACACACACAGCACACTACCAGTACCCTCACACATAAACAGCACCCTGATACACAGTACATTCACAGCACCCTCACAAGTGCACGCACACACAAACAGCACCCTGACACACAGTACATTCACAGCACCCTCACAAGCACGCACACACAAACACCCTCACCCACATAGTACACTACCAGCACCCTCACACACACATCACACAGCTTTGTGTGTGTGTATATATGTGTATATATACATACATACACATATACATATATATATATATATATATATATATACCGCGTGTGCTTGTGCTTTAGGGTGCACACCCTAATGCAATAGGCTGCGCACGCCTATGTCATTATATATATAATTTTTGCATGTATCAGACCACAACATTTTTCTAAATATATGTATCTTCTCTACTGAATAAAACATTTTTGTATATTGTTCTAAACGAGAGCCTGGGGTTTATTCATCAGCTTGATTTGCCAGAAGTGTAGGTGAGTTGCAATACTTCTCGGATAAAAAAACGAATGAGGACCGTTATCTTGGGTTAATCTCAGGAAGTTCTCGTACTGCTGGGATCGTGTTGAGCCCTATGTAAGGAAACTCAAAGAGGAACTTTCATCTTATTTGTATCTGACAGTTCTGTTTTAAACTTCCTCATTATCATATAAGCAGCTGAGGGAGTTCACTTTGGTTTCAGGGAAAACCTCAAACGGCTTGAAAATAATTTGATGACAATTTGGAGGGCCTATGCCCAAAGACTCCTTCCACCATAACAACTACACTCAGAGTTATTTGTCAGGAATACATAGTGAATTCTTAGTGAATTTCACATTTAAGGCCCAAATAACTGAACTGGAAACACGCTCTAAATCAGCTATGGTTGCAATTTGGCTACTTCGTCCTTAAATTAGAAATTCATTTTGAATTCATATAGAAAAGCAAGGTTATTCTGGCCGTAAGCAGATTTGTTTGAATCCAGATGAAGTTGGTAGAGTCCATGGATTCCTCCATTCAATGTTAAACCACCTTTAAAAGATGTAACCACGAATGAGCCACCCACAGCCCAACCCCTCTGGATACAAGGACCACATCTCCTTCTCACTATACCAATTCATACCAGCAGTGGGCACTGTAAGAGGCGGTCAGATGAAACTCTCAGCCAGTTATTGACGTCCACTGCTGCCCAGCCTAATTCTTCCTCATTAAATTAAACAGCACAGAGTGGATAGTCTGCTGGGGACTCTCGTTTGTCCGTAAACCATTCAAAATTGAAGTACTAAACAAGAGGACAGCTCCAGGGGACTCCAGGCTCTATAACCACTTCAGTGAGATGGAGCAGTCATAGTGCTTACAGTGTCCTTTAAATTATATCTACTGTGCATCTTAACAACTGCATCAACAAAACCACATTGAACCTTTACTTATAAGTGGCCTAGTCAATGTTTTCTAGAATTAGGTAAGTTTTATGCTACACCCTCAGGATATAGCTGGAAGTAAAATCCACCTTTCTATGTTTTTTTTCATAAAAACTGACAAGTTACAACATTTGAAATACATTTTCGTGCAAACCTGAGGCACTCTCACAACACCCATTACCATTAGTCAGTCACCAGGACGCATACTGCATCAACAGCTGGAGGGCCCGTTACTTAGATCATGCACGGATTCTAAATGTGCTGTGTAATATCATGAAAATGGGTTTCTTCCAATAGTACAAGACGACAGGAAGGTTGTTAAATGATAATGGAAACATAAATGTATTCAGTTAAATGATAATATCTCACATATTCCTTATAAATGGCTGTGTGCTTGCGTTTCTTTAATGCTTGATCTTCATAATGCACTAATGACCCAAGAGTAGGGGTAAACTTCAGACTGGAATATTTATTAGAAGGAAATATATATATATATATTTTTTAAGTTTTTTATTTATTTTTTGAGTGTCAAGTTGAACCCCCATTTTGTAATCAGTTATGGAAAAAAGCAATGAAAATACAAATACGAAGATAAAGGAAAAATCTTAACCCTCCAGACTTTATTTTGTTTTTGTCCATGCAATTTCTGCAAGGGATGACAAAGTATAGCTGTTGCTCAGCTAGTCACACTCCTAGTGCTGTGCATATTCCATAAAAAGGGCCAGAGCAAGACTATTTTGCGAACTAGGCACGACCAGCTATTTGCATCCACCCAAATAAAAACAAAAATGGACAATTTGTGTATCTCTTTCTCTCACCCAGTCCTGTTGTGGATCCCTCCTCCCTGGCAAAAGGTAAGAAGGAAGGGGGGCTATTTCCTAATCTGTCCCCCCCACCCCACACAAAATCACTCCAAACAAATTCACACACACAGCACCCTCACACACACAGCACACTAACAGCACCCTCACACACACACACCGCACCCTTACACACACAGACACACACAACACCCTAACACACACACAGCACCCTCACACACAAACGCACCCTCACACACACACAGCACCCTCACACACACACACGCATAACACCCTCACAGCACACTACCAGCACTCTCACAGCACACTACTAGCACTATCACACACCCACACAGCACACTCACACTCACACACAGCACCCTCACACACACAGCAGTGCATGTATGTATGTATGTATGTTTATGTATATATATATATATATATATGTAGGAAGTAGATAGAGCACTCCAGAGGTCTTTATACAAAATTATTTATTCGGTGAAGAAAATCAACGTTTCTACCCTAAGGTCTTTATCAAGATACACACCGCACCCTTACACACACAGACACACACAACACCCTAACACACACACAGCACCCTCACACACACACACCGCACCCTTACACACACAGACACACACAACACCCTAACACACACACAGCATCTTGATAAAGACCTTAGGGTCGAAACGTTGATTTTCTTCACCGAATAAATAATTTTGTATAAAGACCTCTGGAGTGCTCTATCTACTTCCTACATATAGATCCACGCTCTGCAGCACCGAGGCTTTTTTGCATCTGAATCCATTTTAAGGTAGAGTGCCAGACTTTGAATATTGTATATATATATATATATATATATATACACACACACATACATATACATGCAGCGTGTGTGTTTGTGCTTTATGCATGGGGCGGAGCTAAATTGGATGCGGGGCAGAGCTCAAGACAGCCCATTTGCTGCTCTTACTTTTGCACACTGAGGGGAAGCAGGAAGGAGTCCCTGCTTCCCCAACTACTACACCAGAGACTTCTGCCCATACTGTCAGTAAATGAGAGAAAATGTGTGTGATGTTTGTATAACTGTGATTGTGTCTGTCTGCCTGTGACTGTATGTGTGACTGTCTGTGACTGTGTGTGTGAGACTGGCTGCCTTTGGCTGTCTGTGACTGTGTGTGTGTCTGCCTGTGACTTCATCTGTGACTGTGTGTGTGTGACTGTCTGCCTGTGATTGCATGTGACTGTGTGTGTGTGTGTGAGACTGTCTGCCTGTGACTGCATCTGTGACTGTATACCTGTGACGGTGTGTGTGACTGTTTCCCTGTGACTGTCTGACTGTGTATCACTGTGTGGAAAACTGCCTGTCACTGTGTGTGTGACTGTTTGTCTTTGACTGTGTGTGTGTGTGACTGTCTGCCTGTAACTGTGTGTGTGACTGTCTGTAACTTTGTGTGTGACTGTCTGCCAGTGACTGCGTGTATGACTGTCTGCCTGTGCCTTTGTGTGTGCCTGTCTGTGACTGTGTGTGTGGCTGTCTACCTGTGACTGTGTGTCTGTGACTGATTGTGGGTTTATGTATGTGATTGTGTGTGTGTAGGTCTGTGATTGTATGTGTGTATGTATGTCTTGTTATCTAGGTGTATTTGATTTTTATTCCACTTATAGATCGGTGTTTCACAAAATATAGAAGGAAGATTAGTATCAGACTGTAGAATGTCCCAGTGCTTCTTTAATGTGCCAGTGTGGAATGTTAAAGGTACAAACATTTTCTTCTGAGGTGATTTCTTGTGAGAGATGTTAATTTCCTCCAAAAATTGTTCAAAGGCTGTATCTTTGGCCTTATCCAGTATTCGTGAATGATATTCGCGTGAAAGAAATCTGTTGCACATTTCTTGTAACTGTTCATCTCTGGATTTGGACTCACTGTTATATCTGAGTACTCGCATAAATTGAGAGATGGGTAGAGCATCTTTAAGATGTTGAGGATGAAAACTGGTCGCCAAGAACAGAGTATTTCGGTCTGTGTGCTTCCTATATAAAGTATATCCTAATTCCTTTTTATGTTTGTACACTTGAACATCCAGAAACTGTATGGAAGAAGTATCGGTATGGATCTTGTTCTTGTACACCGGTAGAATATGTTTTTGTTTGAACCAAACACTGCTCAGTGCTAAGTACATAAAAAAGAGGTTATTTTTTACATTTTAAAGTTGGTTTTCTATCATCTTTGCTGAAAATATATAATGTTTCCATCCAATAGACACACATAGAAGTGTGTGTAACTGAAGACACAAGGTTACTGTGAATGTATTGTGAGGTCAGCACATGACGTCACTGATAATGGAATTTATCCATAATGCTTGATGAGGCTAGTGTTAGGGGGAAAGCTGCAAGGCCCTGCATGGTTTTTATATAGAGAGAGAGTTTATATGGTACTAGATAGGAAAGACATTCTTGTCAGTTGTCACTAAGCTTTATGTCAGGGGCTGGGCAAGCTGGCAAATTATTTGGGGGAATGAGCGGATTAATGTTATTGGTGCTAATAAGGGCATTATTGTATAATGGGGTGTTAGGAAATATGAGAATGGAGTGTTAATGTGGCTGGAGAGAATGTGGTTAGTATGTGTGTATGTATGTGGCTATTTATGTGTTTGTGTGTGGCTATTTAGGGTGTGTATGTTTGGCAATTTATGTATGCGTGTCTCTGTGTATTAGGCCATCCTTGTATGTGTGTGTGACTATTCATGTATGTGTGTCACTGTGTGTTTAGCTATTTGTATTTGGCTGTTTTGGAAATTGTGTGTTTGGATATTTATGTATTTTTGCCACTTTTCTGTGTGTGCACATGTTTGTCTGTTTGTGGAGGTGTGTACTCGGCCCCTAATTACATATTATGCCACTTAGAATAAAACTATTTTTCCTTCCTACTCCAAAGGGTGAATAGCCATTATGTGCCCTGATAGTATTGTATCATATTTTTCTTAATTAAGCCACTTGGTTGTATTTGCCCTAGGCCAAAATTTGCTTGTCTCAGCTTTATTACATGCTTTCAGATCACACATCTATTATTTTTTTTATTTTTTTTTACTAAACCCTATTGTGCCACTATATGCATCTTGAAGGCTCCTGTAACTATACCTCTATGAATTGGAGCACTTAATTCCAGGCAGTCAGACCACAATTATCCTTACAAAACTGTATGACCCCAAGTGTATATGTCCTTTCTTACCAAGGCTTGCAATGCCTCAAGGTTAAATGAAGAGAGCTGTCAGTTCTGAAGTTCATATTGTGAGGCTCTGAAAAGCACGAGTGCCCTGATACTGAGTTCACAAGAATATATCATCATAACAACTTAATGTTTCTTAATGTTGTGTCTGGTTTTGAGTAAGGTAGAACCACAGTAATCAGTGCTGAAGAAAATCTAGACCACACACACATTCCTAGAAAATGAGTTCTAGTTTTAACTTTTAGCCACAGTGAATGTCTCTTCCACCCATTAGGCAAATCAAGTAATTTCTCACTGGAAACATGGGTGTATGAATAAAAGACTTTTGTCATATCTGCCAAATGCCCTAAAATGCGCTGCCAGCCTGAACTTAGCAAACTTGTCCTCAAGATTCATTACTCTGTGTACAACATATTCCCATGGTTACAAATCAGACACTAGAGAATTCAATTAATTTCTCCCTGTCTCCTATCCTAGCACCAGGTCAGAGAAACCCTTTGTTGATATCACATGAGGCATTTGTTTGCATGATTTAAAACATTTTATTGCAAAAGGAGTGTCCCAGGATACACAGTATTGTTTAAAATTACAAATCTCAGGCATGGTCACCCAGTCCAAGATCCCACGTCCTTGTAATTATGCTTTTCTGTAGTTGTTTGCATTTTGAGAAAAACAAAGAAAGCGAAAATAAATCCATTATTGGGAAAAACTTGCCTGCTGGTATCAGTTTAATTAAAACATAATATTTAATATAGTGATTAAAAGTATTACTGTCAGGATCCCGCGGGCGGCTGCGAGGGAAGGCTGCAGTCCGCACGCGGCACTCACCCTCCAGCCGTCTGCGGTCCCCTTCTACTCGTACGCTCGGCGAGCGGCATCCTCCCAGCCTCGTATGCCGTCCGCGTCTTCCTCTTCGTCCCCCAGCGGCAGCATGCATGACGCTGCACGCTGGGAGACCGCCCATTTTTGTAAACGCCGGGGTCAGCCACCTGACCCGGCGTTAAAGGCACAGTGCCTCAATCACAGTGGGAGGTATAGATATCTCCCATGTGTGATTGTTAATTCTGATTGGAAATTATCCAATCAGAATTAATCTAGGGGTTTAAATACTTACCTTTCCTGTCTCTCTCTGCCCTGTTGTGGTCTTTGCTTTCTAGTATTGCTGTGCTGCTTGTGGTTCTTTCTGATTACGTACTCTCTGGCTTGTTTATCCGACCTTGTGACTTTCTCCTACCCCTTGACCTCGGCTTGTCTCTCATTATTCTGTCTTCTGGTTCCCCTTACTCGGCTTGTCTCCTGACTATTCTTTGTGTGCTTAGCCCGGCCACTCTAAGGTCCGGTACTGCACCTTTTCTGTGTGTGTGTTAGCGTGTTTGGTTCCCAGAATCGTGACAATTACTGTTGGGAATCAACAGAAATATTTTTTATTGATTTAAGACTATCTATAATATAAATCAAATAATATAAAGAAAAAGAAAAATGGGATTATTATATATCAAATAATCCCCAAACATATAAGATGAAAAAAAAAAATATATATATATATATATATATGATACAAAAGATCCAGCACACTCCCTCATCCACTAAACAGTAATTTTAAAGCTCACAGATTTTTTTTAGATTTTTAAAAACACCTACTAAGGGCAAAAATAATGGGGGTTTAATTACAGTAAATTATCATACAATGCATAAGCCTGCCACAACGTCTATGTACCCCATCTTTGGCAGGTCCTACTCTAATAGGGCCCTGGAATGAGTCACCTGTGACCAGGGCCGGATTTAGATGAAAAGTGGCCCAAGGCTATTCCACTTATGAGGCCTTTTAACCTCCCATTTTTAAGTTTGTAAATTACATGAGAGACAATAAAATACATCATTACTGTGATATATATCAATATGTTAAATGAAACATGTTGTGATTGATACTAACCTTTATAAAAAATGCGGCACAGATAATAAATTTGAAAAAAGTCGAGATGAGGAGAGGGGGGGGGTGATTTTGAGAGGGAGGGGGGTGATGAGGAGAGGGGGGTGATTGTTAGAGGATGGGGGTGATGAGGAGAGGGGGGTGATTGTGAGAGGGAGGGGGTGATGAGAAGAGGGGGGGTGACTAAAAAAATTACCTTAACTCTCTGGTGGTCCAGTGGGGGGCTGCCTGGTGGTCCGGTGGGGTCCCTGGTGGTCCGGTGGCCCTCATTTCCGGTCTGCAGCTCCGCAGAGCTGCAGACCATGGATCTCGCGAGACCCAATCAGAGCGTTTCCGTGGTAACCCGCGGCAACGCTCTGATTGGGCAGTGCACGCGAGATCCATGGTCTGCAGCTCTGCACATTGCGGAGCTGCAGACCGCCAGTCTCGGCAATCGGGGCAGGAGGGGCATTGCAGTCTGCCCCGGGCACCCCCCTAGTAAGTGGCACCCGGGGCGGACCGCCTTCCCCCTTAGTACGCCACTGGTCATATCAGATGCGTAGAATTTCTCCTAATTTTCGGTTCAGTGTTTTAGTGTTCACTGTTTTTAGAATAGTGTAATTTTAATTTTGCTAACAATTTGAATGTAGGCCCCTCTTGATCTTGAGGCCCTAGGCTGAAGCCTAGTTAGCCTATAGGAAAATCCGTCCCTGCCTGTGACAGGGACGGGTGCAAAACCAAGGAGTTGGCATAGGAGTATCCCATTTATGCATTTTCTTGTTAGTGCAGCCTACTGGTTTCATATATATGTGTGTGTGTGTGTGTGTATGTGTGTGTTTATCCCAAAAGTGATTTGGGCTACTATTAAAATTTAAAATTAAGATGGAAGCAGGTGTTGCATAATGATGTCATTGCACATGTCTGCTAGCAATGATGTTTAGGTGTCTTAAATGTCCCTTGCCTGTCCTTAAAAATATATTTTACTCACGTTATTTCCAGTGCCGGCTTTGTCGTGGCTGCCTCCGCCCTGCCTCCTTGGCTAAGATTATCAAATCTGGCAATCTCAGCTAATCCAATATTGACCGTGGAAGCACCTCTAGTTGCCATCTGGATGACTACCACTAGAGATGTTCCTAGGCTCTAATGTAAAAATTGGCTTTTATCTGAAAAGGCAGTGTTTACATTAAAAAGCCTGCAGGGACAGTCTGTAAGCACTAGAGCTACTTTGAACTGTAGTCGTTCTGGTGTCTATAGTGTCCCTTTAAGCAGTAATGTCTAGTGATATTCTTTAGGGATAACAATATTGAACGGTTACACATATATTGTGCAGGTTTTATTTGATTTGGCCCCTAAAATGTTCATCCAATAATATTAAGCCCTCATGTATGAAGAGATTGGACAGTAACGCTCTCCGTATTCAGCTGTAACATTTAGTAACATTGTTCCCATTCATTCCTCAGCACCACTTGACATCCATAGTTTGGAAATGTTAAAATTGAGTCCTTCACAAAACCAGATGTGAGCCCCTGCTTTGTTTTATTAGACAGACAGTGCTCTGGTTCAGCTGCTTTTTGCCAAATATGTTAGTTTTCAGTGTTTTCTTTCATAGCACATTAAATAGACCTGCTTGCAGCAATCACAGCTATATTTTATAGGCGAAGCTTTAAAAATATACCCCTTTTATGGTTTCCTCTTTATGCCTGTAGAGAGGCTTTTATTATTACATCTACCGGTGCATCTAACAGGGAAGGCTGAACGTTAGCAGGTACACTTCCTGTCTGGTCCTACTCGTAAAGAGAGGGAGAAAAATCATTGAGGTGACCTCTTAAGTGTCATAGTTGACAATGTAAAGGTGCCTCACAGCAATACACTACTTTAACATAGCTCAAGAACTTTCCCTCGTGAGTTTTAGCAGAACAGACATAATGTATGTGTTCCAGTTTGCTGACAGAACGGATTACAACTGAAGTCATTACACAAGAGCTGGAAATGGCTTTTGAATAAGTAATCACCTGGAGCAAAGAGCCTTTGTATAGTAGAGAGCTTCTGAATATGCTGCAGCTAACAGCCTCTATATATTAATACAGAGAATAAATATAGTAAAATAATTTTTAGATGTATTTATTTTTTAGTTTAGATTTAGCTAGGAATTTGACTTAAAGAGACACTCCACTCGCCAAATACAACTTAAGTTAAAAAAAACAAAAACAAAAACAACACTGTTTAGTAGATATCCTCCAATGAAAACATGAATACATTTAATTGTGCATTTTTTAAATTGGGGTTATATCTGCTGCCTTTGCAAACACTCCCCTTTTAACCCCACCCAGACTTTCTGTGGCTCTCCAATCACAGACTTCCCAATGCAGCTCAATGAGGAGTCTTTGCAAGTCAGTTGCTCTGAGCAATTGCTGCCTCTTGAGTTTAGCTCCATTGAGCTAACCAAACCAGGAAGTAATAACTTGTCTGCTTGAAAGCCAAGTGGGTGTAACCAGGTTAATTTATAAAAGTGTCAATTTCTATTGAAATCTGCACTTTTTGAATTTTTTTAAAAAAAGAGGACATACTCTTCACACATGAAGCTTTTCTGCCCTAGGGGTCTGGAGTGTCCCTTTAATTATATAATCTGAAATATAAAGGACAGAGTGCAGCAATGAAGTTCAGCGTCTCCACGGTTTGCATGGAGACGCTGAACGCAACCCATTGATTTAATGCATATCTGTCAGGATCCCGCGGGCGGCTGCGAGGGGAGGCTGCAGTCCGCTCGCAGCACTCACCCTCCAGCCGTCCGCGGTCCCCTTCCCGGCGTACGCTCGTCGAGCGGCATCCTCCCAGCCTCGGATGCCGCCCGCGTCTTCCTCTCCGTCCCCCAGCGGCAGCATGCATGACGCTGCACGCTGGGAGACCGCCCAGTTTTATAAACGCGGGGGTCAGCCACCTGACCCGGCGTTAAAGGCACAGTGCCTCAATCACAGTGGGAGGTATAGATATCTCCCATGTGTGATTGTTAATTCTGATTGGAAATTATCCAATCAGAATTAATCTAGGGGTTTAAATACTTACCTTTCCTGTCTCTCTCTGCCCTGTTGTGGTCTTTGCTTTCTAGTATTGCTGTGCTGCTTGTGGTTCTTTCTGATTACGTACTCTCTGGCTTGTTTATCCGACCTTGCGACTTTCTCCTACTCTTTGACCTCGGCTTGTCTCTCGTTATTCTGTCTTCTGGTTCCCCTTACTCGGCTTGTCTCCTGACTATTCCTAGTGTGCTTAGCCCGGCCACTCTAAGGTCCGGTACTGCACCTTTTCTGTGTGTGTGTGTTAGCGTGTTTTGGTTCCCAGAATCGTGACAATATCTATGAGGAAATGCTGATTGGCGCAGTGTGACGTCTTGCTGCGCATACACACTAGCCTGCCAGTGCTTTCCTGTGGGAAAGCATTGGATTGGCTGAGATTGTCAAATTTGATGATCTCAGCCAAGGGGGCAGAATGGGCAGAGAAAGGTGAGTAAAACACCACTTTAACAGGAGGGGAGCAAGGGGGGCTGGAAAACTACAGAACTTGTATTAGAGTTCATTCATTGCATTCAACTACAGTCAGACAGTCACTAGTGGCACTTCCTGGAGTTTCACAGAGATTGACTGTGTGAAACAACACTGGATGTCCAATGTGTTGAAAATCCTGATAGGCAATGCTTTCCTATGCGGAAGGCCTAAAGCGCTCCCCCCCCATCGGCTGCCGTAGGCGGAGGAAGAGCCCATCCCAGTGCCAGTGGACATTGGTGCTGGAATTTAATAAGTGTAAAAAGGTTTGTTTTAACCCTTTATTTGCCACTGGGGAATGTGGCAAAGGGGGGGGGTGAGGGGGAGGGAGGGGGGAATACAGGGCACTATAGTGTTAGGAATGCAGTTTTGCATTCCTAAAACTATAGTCTTCCTTTAACATTTTTAAATGTTTTAGTATCTGGCCATTTAGAAAATATATCTGTTTTATAGGGTAAGACAGGATGACAAGTATTACATTAATGATGATTCTGACTGTGTGCTGAAAATCAATACAAGGCTTTGTACTCGGTGTGTGGTTAATCGATGTTGAATTTATTTTGGAGTATGCATTAGATGGAAATACAGATGAGAAAAATAGCTATTTCTACTGGATAAACGCGATTAGGTCATATTGAAAATTATGGTGGGAACTATCAGTGTAGAACTGGTGGATCATAATAAACAAAGGATTTTTATTTGTTGATAACTAAAGTAATGTATGAACACAAACAAAATGACTTAAAGGGAATCTGCAGTCCCAAAAATAACAATCATTAAAGGCACACTATAGCACTCAGGCCATTTCTTTACATTGAAGTGGTCTGGGTGCAGTTCCGTTGACTTTAACCCTGCAATGTAAAACATTGCAGTTTCCCCTTCTTACCTCACCCAGACTTTCTGTGGCTGCCCAATCACAGGCTTACCAATGCAGCTCAATGAGAAGTCTTTGCATGGCAGGTGCTCTAGGAAATTACCTGTTTCTTGAGTTTAGCTCCACTGAGCTAACCAAACCAGGAACTAACAGGACCTGTTGTCTGATTGGTAGCCAGTGGGTGCAACCATCTTCACTTAAAAAAATAAAAAAAATAAAATGAGTGTGTATGTATATATATAAATGAGTGTGTCCGCTTGTTTGTGTATGTGTCATGTTTATGATCGCCGATCTCACCTGCAGTCACTTCCGATCCAACCCCACCCATGCGTCTGACGTCACATGCTTCCGTGTTAAAAGGAAGCCGTGGGTAATATGAAATTGCTCAGTCAACTTGTTCCAATTTGTTACCAAGTGCCCTCTGAGCTCCCTGTGTTACCAACATTTTTTAACTCTTTGCTCCCTGGACACGGAACGGACTTTGACTACTTATCTCTTTACTCCAAACTGATATTGCTGAACTACAGTCTTCTGAAATACAGAAAGGACTCTCTCTGATCACCAACTTCCAAGTTCTTCTGTGATACTGGAAATTGCTGTATTGTTCAAATCATTCAGTTTAATCCTCTCAAAGGGTGAATCCAGTCAATACAAAAGTCAGTTCACTGTCCTTCAATATATTACTGTATTTAAATTGCAACCTGAATATATCCTGCACAACTCCTGCATATATACTTATTGTTTATATGGCTGCATATAATTCAATTGGACATTGCTTAAGTACTCAAATAAGGATCTGCATACTAAAGATTGAATTGCTACTGAAAGTTGTTCTGCTATTACCTAAGCAATAATACAATTACTTTAAAGGATCCCTATAGTGTCAGGAAAACAAAGCAGTTTTTCTGACACTATTGTGCCCTGAGGGTGCCCCCACCCTCAGGGTTCCCCTCCCGTGGCGCTGAAGGGGCTAAAACCTTTAATTTTTTTAAATTACATTTTTTAAAACCCCTTCAGCCACTTACCTTAATCCAGCGCCGGGCTCCCTCAACGCTAGTGACATCTCCTCCCCGTCCGACGTCAGCTCCACCATCCGACGTCACTGGAGCCGAATGCGCATGCGCGGCAAGTGCCGCGCTCGCATTCAAAGTGTCCATAGGAAAGCATTTCTCAATGCTTTCCTATGGACGCTCTGCGCGATGGAGGCGAAATTCGCCTCTAGCGTCGCAGATGCGCCTCTAGTAACTGTCAGGAAGACAGCCACTAGAGGCTGGATTAACCCCAAATGTAAACATAGCAGTTTCTCTGAAACTGTTATGTTTACATGTGAAGGGTTAAAACCTGAGGGATCTGGCACCCAGACCACTTCATTGAGCTTTAAATATTCGTAAAGTGACAGTATAAAATTATTTCAGAATCTGCAATTGGGTTCCAAACAAACTTTTATTCCTAAGTATTACAGTATGTGTGTATCAATATGTGTATGTATATCTGTGTAAGTATGTATGTATGTGGTAGTGTATGTGCATACATTCCAGCAATCAAAGACCAACACAACATGCAAACACAGCCCTGCAATCAAGCGCAAACACGACACACAAGTACACCACTGCATTCCAATGGTAACGGTACATACAAATACACCTCTACATGCACACACATATACTCTATACAAAAACGTGCGTACATTCAAGCACTCACAAATACAATCCTGCAAGGATTGGCAATTTGTAGCTCCCCAGCTGGCATAGTATTATATTACTAAATACAGAAATGTCCAGATACACCAGAGCGTGGATAAGAAAAGACACACACTTAGTGGGTAAATAGATAGAGAAAAACTCTAAAAACAATTACCCTTGTACTGAAGTATTGTAGATAAGGACTCCTCACAGTCCTCAGATTAACATGGAAAATAGAAAATCTACAATACAATAACAACAATATTTTAGATATGCTGCTATTGAATTCTTAGTGCCATAATCATATATCATAATCAGTGTACCAGGGTTTTGGAACCTCCTGCTGGGGAAATGGCACAAGCAGAAACGTTCGCCCAGAAACTTTAGTAAAATTCCACCCGCCATCAGGTGTTGCTTTGCACAACGGCCAGTCCATAAGATGAAATCCTGTGGAAAGGTAGTCGCTATGGATTGGCATGACCATGCAGCGGGAGTTTTCTTATATAGCTCACTTCTGGTTGCATGTTAAAATTGTTTAGCTTCAATGTGTAACAATTATTTTAAATCAATTGTAATTTTGCAACAATTTGAAAGTTTATTGTACCCTTGAGGAACTAGAAAACACATGAGCAACTGATGGATGATATTCTCTTGTTTAGTTATTGACCTGTAAAAATAAGTAAGGTATCAGGTGGACAGGATTAATTTGCAAAATAGTCACACTCACAAACAGAAATTGATTGTAGGCGTTATCATAAACTTGCGAAGCATCATGGCAGATATAGAGGAGAAAAAATATATAAAAATAATAGTGCCTGAGGAAGTTCAGGTTACTGAACGAAACGCGTAGGGCTTTCTATTTTAGTGCAGAATTTCTGATTTTGGTTTTATTTTGTATTTTATTTTCACATCTCTTTTCTGGACATTGGTCATTTTGATGTTCCTGATTCCAGGGATCCTGAGATTGGATTTATTGATGTGCCTGTTTTCCACTTCTATTTTGTAAGTGTGTTTGTACATTAAAGTGTTCATTTTTATCAAAGATACTCTGCACTATTATTTTTATATATTTTTTCTCCTCTATATCTGCCATGATGCTTCGCAAGTCCTGAGGTTTATGATAACGCCTACAATCAATTTCTGTTTGTGAGTGTGACTATTTTGCATCTACTCACCATTTTAAAGTGTTATAGCATCATTGCACTATGTTTTTCTGTTGTTATTGTATTGTAGATTTTCTATTTTCCATAGTATTATATTAGTTGTAGAACAGATGGGGATCTACCATTTAGCCACCCTTGCGCTAGAGGTGAGCACCCCCCAAAAAAATCTTGCACCAGTGTCCTCTCTACACGAGTTCCACCACTGGGAACAAACAGGCTTACAATCTAAATAATATAGGTTGGTTTGTTAGCTGCTGAAACATTTGCTAGTAGAAAATAAAATTAATCCTGTCCACCTGATACCTTACTTATTTTTACAGGTCAATAACTAAACAAGAGAATATCATCCATCAGTTGCTCATGTGTTTTCTAGTTCCTCAAGGGTACAATAAACTTTCAAATTGTTGCAAAATTACAATTGATTTAAAATAATTGTTACACATTGAAGCTAAACAATTTTAACATGCAACCAAAAGTGAGCTATATAAGAAAACTCCCGCTGCATGGTCATGCCAATCCATAGCGACTACCTTTCCACAGGATTTCATCTTATGGACTGGCCGTTGTGCAAAGCAACACCTGATGGCGGGTGGAATTTTACTAAAGTTTCTGGGCGAACGTTTCTGCTTGTGCCATTTCCCCAGCAGGAGGTTCCAAAACCCTGGTACACTGATTATGATATATGATTATGGCACTAAGAATTCAATAGCAGCATATCTAAAATAAAAACAGATAGTTTGGGCACTGTTCGGTGTAGAGCTTGTGCTCCAACAGCCCCTCTATTAATCTGTGTTGGCATATACCTTACACACCAAGATAACTAGATCAGCCTTTGTGTGGTCTGTTAATTTATTTTGTGCTGTAAATCCCACTTTCACACGTGAACATCTTTTATAACAGCTTGACACTGCAGTATTTGACCACAAACCCCTTTACTTGGTTTGAGGCCTGCTGTCCTCTCTATTCCACTGCCGTTAGCATTCATTTTCTTGTATTGACATGTAAGGAGCTGAAACATTTTAGATGTTGCTGATGTCAAGGTGGATTTAAAAGCTTTGTTTTCTGGGAGGCGTTTATCATAAGCGAATGGCAGGCATATCATTAGAAATCATTAGCTCTCTGGGAATTATCCTTTAAATGTCAGGCTGATTTTTAAATTGTCAATTAGTGCACATCTCAGCACATGCACCCTGTGTAATGGTGTAAAAGGAGGGGGAATTAAATTTAAAACTGGCAGCTCAGATGCAAACTGTCAACCAAAAGAAAAATTATTGCATGGGCATGGTAATAAAACATTCTTTTTTATATTATAAAAATGTGATTGTAAATAGAGTGGATGAAAATGCTTCCATCCAGCCTGAAAGCTTTGTGTGCTGCACAATTGTCTCCAGTATTCAATAGATTCTATATTCTGAACAAAACAATTTATACTTTCCTGAGGTAAATTATAACATGTGTGACTACAGCAAACATTAAACGTTTGTTTTTATAAATGTATGGTGTATGTTCTATTCAAAAGGGTTTTAGAAAATGTATAGAGTTAAATAATCAACATTTATACAATAATAAATACTGAATCACAGTCTAAGTCATACCTCCCAACAGTCCAGGAATCAGTGTGACAGTCCTGATTTTGTGTCTATATCCTACCACTTAGGTTTATTTTCTAGTGTCCTAATTCTGGGGACACGAGAGACAAATATGTTCTGCTCGTGCATGCCATCAGTATACCTCCCAAGTGTTCCTATTTAGGAGGAACAGTCCCTGTTTCATGTCCAAATTCCTCTGTCCTTCTTTTCTATCCTAATGTCCCTCTTATCTCGGCGCTCCATATTGTGGATGTGTCTGACTGTATAACAGAGCTGCACAGAAATAATACTCACAGTAATGTATCTTTAAACTACAGTAATATGTGCTTCGAAACCAGCCTGTGTTAATTAGATACCTACATCTTTATGAGTAAATCATGTAAAATTTCAGAACACCCCTGCCGTTGGCCAAATCTCAAATCACACCCTTAAAATGAAAGCGTCCCCTCTTTGTAGAGTTGAAATATTGGGACATGTGTATTAGTCGTGGCCCATTGTATCACATGCAATGCACCTAATGGTGCATCCCACCTCACAAGATTATGCACTAAATTGTGAATTGTTGTGAGCACACCAGGGAAATGTACTGGAAATATAGGTGATTTGTTGAACTTTCCAGTTTTTTTGTTTTGAACTATAATATGCAGTAAACATACAGACTATATATATAATGATAATACAACAATATAAATGTGTGATCTCTAAAATGTTTAATAGGTTGTGCCGTTCTATAGTATTATATGCGCTTTCACACATCTTTTGTTATAATAATTTCAGAATTGCTGACAGGTTAATGCCACTTTTAATCAAGAAGATAGAATGTCACTTGTAATAAAACGAATGTACTGAGCTGGGACTGTCTGAAGATACTGTTAACAATCAAATGAGTACACTGTGCTCCAGGGAGGCATCCCAGAATGTCTAAGCTGTTTAATCTTGCTTTGCTTCTTGTCATTTTGATCACTAGTATTCTTTTGTATTTGCCCATCACTAATGATGCATGCTTAATTCTCTCTATGAAATGGTTGTATCTAAATATAGTTGGAGTTGACATATGCCTGGCAATGCTTTAAAGGGGCACTCTATGCACTAAATTTTTTAGCTAAAAGTAACACTAAAGCGTAAGGAATAAAAGCCTGTATTCCTGATGGTGTATTACCTCTGTGCTGCCTACCTCTCCTCCTTCCACAACATCAGGAGTAGTGGCTACCTCCAACATGGTCCAATCCAGGGCTCCTCATATAGGAACATTGGAGACCTGATGCTCATCCAAGCTTAAACGTAGGAAATTGTTGAATCAATGCCACAGAAACACCTCTAGTGGCTGTCAGGAAAATAAACATTAGAGATGGTCTTAACTGTGCAATGTAAACTAAATAACTGATATGATTTATGAAAGGACAGGCCCACTGAACTTGGGCCACTTCATTGAGATGAAGTGGCCTGGGTGAGCTTAGTGAACCTTTAACAAAGGAATTAATTTAATTTGGTGTATAGGTCATGCCTCTACAGTCTCACTGCTCAATTCTCTGCTGTTGAAGGAGCACTATATGGTCAGGAACACAAACATGTATTCCTGACCCTATAGGGTTTAAACCACCATCTAGCCACCCTGAACCCCTCATGCATCCCTAAAAATAGTACAATTTTACTTGTATTCAAGTCTGGAGCTGCAGGCTTTGTCCCTGTTTCCCGTGGACCTGCCCACTGCCTGCTGACATCAGCAGAAGTGGTAGCCTGATCCAATCACAATGCTTCCCCGTAGGATTACCTGAGACTTAAAAGAGGCAGATCAGGGGCAGAGCCAGCACAATTCAAACACAGCCCTAGCCAAGCAGCATCTCCTCATAGAGATGAATTTAATCAATGAATTTCTATGAGGAAAGTTCAGTGTCTGCATGCAGAGGGTGGAGATACTGAATGTTTGGATGCATTTTAGGCAGCCATGGCCCAGGAAGGATCTCAAACAGCCATCTGAGGAGTGGCTGGTGAAGTTATCACTAGACTGTAATGTAATCACTGCATTTTCTCTGAAAAGACAGTGTTTACAGCAAAAAGCCTGAAGATAATGATTCTACTCACCAGAACAAATGCAATAAGCTGTAGTTGTTCTGACTATAGTGTCCCTTTAAAGAATTAATTACATTTTGTTTCTGTTAATGCAGCCCTCACAACTCCTCCCCTGACTGTGAATCTCAGAGCTGAGGCTCTCATATCCTGCATGGTTTTATTTCATGTAAGATCTTACAGCACAATGTGTTTACCTTATAAGTTCTTATCTCATGCTTTCTTAAATTTACTTAAATCTCATAAGGTAGGCTCCTGCAGGCCTCAGCAAGGTATTCACAGATCAGGAGCAAGCAGGAGAAAATAGATTTGAAATTAAACACACTCTGCAATTAGAGAAGCTAAACAATGTACAGGTGGCCCATAAATCCCTACCCATCCAATGCTCAGATACACTGGATACATAAGATATATGGATGGGTAGGGACTTATGGGCCACCCTGTAGACTCTTTTTCAGGAAACTATATACGTAGGTAGGCTGTATGAGTCTCAGCTAGGAAAGGTTTCGCTAGGGCTTCATAGACTAAGTGATTAACTCCTAAATGGCAGAGGATTGAGGAGTGATACTGATGGTGTATAATCTATATATCAAAACCACTTTATTCATGCTTTGAATGTCCCTTTAACTATTCTGCAGGCTTTTAGGTGATAGTGAAAGAGTATAAGATATAAAATATGTAATTAGAAATGACAATATGATCTGTAATTAGTATTTTATTAGAGCACTAACATTTGCTTGCTGTAATACTGGCATAAATAAAAAAAAATATGAAAAATATGGGTGTTGGGTGTAATTGCATTGCAAAGAAGACTCTAAAGGAATTAAGGAATGATATGTCATTTGGTCAGATTTTAATTAGTAATCTTTTGGCATTAGTCCTACTTTATTATTTAATACATAAAAAATGTGTAATCTCAGTCTTGCGTTACCATAAAAGCCTTGTGTAAATACAAATCTCTTTGTGAGATGTTTTGCTAATCTGTTCATCTTAACGCACATTAGTCCAACATAAAAAAAAAAAAAAAAAACACTTAGATCAATGAAAACATTAAGTCACTTGTAGTGCTTGGCTACAAGTTAGACTTCTTGCACATAGGGTACATAAGAAAAGTATATCTACTATCTGTTTAATTCATGTTTTACATTTAAAAAAATAAAATTAATAACTGCCCACATGATATGTGAAAACACAGAACTTGGATTCTGAACAACTGGTTTATGCTGCATGACACAATTATAATGATGCATGTTATGTGTTTAAAGGACCACTATAGTACCAGGAAAACAAACTTGGGTCTTTAGGTCCCCCCCCATCCTCAGGGTCCCACTCCCGCCGGGCTGAAGGGGTTAAACACTTACCTTTCTCCAGCGCTGGGCTCCCTCGGCGCTGTGGAACTTTCCTCCTCCTCCCGACATCAGCGCTGAATGCGCATGCGCGGCAAGAGCAATTCAAATAGTCCATAGGAAAGCATTTCCCAATGCTTTCCTATGGACGTCCAGCGTCTTCTCACTGTGATTTTCACAGTGGGAAGTGCGGAACGCCTCTAGTGGCTGTCAGTAAGACAGCCACTAGAGGCTGGATTTAACCCTAATGTAAACATAGCAGTTTCTCTGAAACTGCTATGTTTACAGCAGGCAGGGTTAACCCTCGATGGACCTGGCACCCAGACCACTTCATTGAGCTGTAGTGGTCTGGGTGCCTATAGTGGTCCTTTAACCTCTTAACAACTTTGCATTTCTTTATCCATGAACTCAGAGCATTACCTTTTTCACAAACATTGCTTTTTTCCTTTCATTTTATATAATCAACAATTTAACTTTTAATAAAACGTCATGGAGGTAAAAGCACGTCAGTGACAAGACTTAAAGGAACATATAGTGCAGGGCTCGACAAATCCCAGGTCACCATGGCAACTAGGAATTTTGTCCTGGCATTTAATAGCCCTTTCCCTCCAAGGCAGTCAGCCAGCTGAGGGAGCCTGTAAACAGGCGGCAAGTGAACTGTAATCTTCAAGTTCTTCTTGCTCTGCTCCCTCAAGTACCCTGCAGTGATGCTGGGAGCCAGAATATAACATCACTCCGGCTCCAGCATCACAAAACTGCACGCAAGTAAACAGAACAAGAAGAGCATGACGATTACAGCAGCCACACTGGACGCTAGGGAAGGGATCCACTCCAGCTCTCCCAAAGATAGGGAGGCTGCGTAGACTTAAATTGAATTAAAACAACTAGTTTGTGAGTGTGTGAGAGAATTTGTGTCTGTCAATTAGTGTGTGTGTCTGTCAGTGTGTGTGTCTGTCAGTGTCTGTTTAGGTGACCGTCCTCCCTCCTATTGCACGGGAAAGATGTTTTTACTTACCTTTTTCCCCATGCCGTACCGGTCATGCTAGCAACACCTCCATGGCTGAGATAATCAAGTTTGATGATCACACTCTATCCAACGCTGCTTCTATCAGCATCTCCTCGGTGAGATGCATTGAAACAATGCATCTCTTTGAGGAATGTTCAGCCCGTCCATGTAGACGCTGAACGTAGGCGCCTGCACACTGTGCGGCATTGAGGTAGAGATGGTGCTTGTTGCAGTATGAACACTGCCTTTTCTCTGAAACGTGCGCGCAAGTGGGGTGGGGGAGCAGTAGCTTTTTGCATTTTGGGATGTCTGGTATAGCGTTAGGAATACAAAACATATATTCCTAATGCTGCAGTGCCCCTGTCTCTAGTTTGATTCAGGTCCCCCCACTGTGCAATAAAATGAGTAAAATAAAATCTTTACTTTGTCACGATTCGGGGAACCCAACACGCTAACATACACACAGACACACACACAGAAAGTGTGCAGTACCGGTCCTTAGAGTGGCCGGGCTAAGCACACACAGAATAGTCAGGAGACAAGCCGAGTAAGGGGAACCAGAAAACAGAATAACGAGAAACAAGCCGAGGTCAAAGGGTAGGAGAAAGTCACAAAGTCAGTATAACAAGCCAGAGAGTACGTAACCAGAAATCACACGTTCAGAATCAATACTATAAAGCAAAGACCACAACAGGGCAGGGAGGAACAGGAAAGGTAAGTATTTAAACCATCAGGTTAATTCTGATTGGATACTTTCCAATCAGAATTAACAATCACACGTGGGAGATATCTAAACCTCCCACTGTGATTGAGGCACTGTGCCTTTAATGCCGGGTCAGGTGACTGACCCCGGCGTGACATATCTTGGACAGTCTTCCAGCGTGCAGCGTCATGCATGCTGCCGCTGGGGGGCGTGGAGGAAGACGCGGGCGGCATCCGAGGCTGGAGGGATGCCGCTCGCCGAACCCACGTGGAGAAGGGGACCACGGACGGCTGGAGGGTGAGTGCCGCGATCGGACTGCAGCCTCCCCCTGCAGCCGCCCGCGGGATCCTGACATTACCCCCCCCTCGAAGACTGCCCAGAGGGCGGGAAGCAGAAGGCTTCAAAGGAAACCGGGCATGAAAGGAGCGGACCAAAGAGGGAGCGTGCAGATCAGAGCACGAAACCCAAGATCGCTCCTCAGGGCCGTACCCCTTCCAATCCACCAGATATTGCAGCCGACCCCTAGAAACACGAGAGTCGAGAAGGGCAGCCACTTCGTACACATCACTGGGGACAGCGCGAGGGGAAACAGGCCGCCCGAGGGGACGAGAGAACCGGTTGCAAAGCAAGGGCTTCAAAAGCGAAACGTGAAACGTGTTCGGAATGCGCATGGAAGAGGGCAAGTCCAGGGAGTAGGAAACGGGGTTAACCCTACGTAACACCTTGTAGGGACAAAGGAACCTGGGAGCGAACTTCATCGAGGGAACCTTGAGGCGGAGGTTCCTAGAGGACAACCATACCCTATCACCCGGAACATAGGAAGGGGCCGCACCCCTATGGCGATCAGCAAACTTCTTCTGAGCAGCCGCTGAACGGGACAGCGCAACATGGACCTGATCCCACATCTTCCGCAAAGAGGCGAGGTGCTGGTCCAAAGCGGGCATTCCCTTGTCGGAGAACGCACCGGGAAGGACGGAAGGCCGAAACCCATAAGCAACCTCAAAAGGACTTAAGCCAGTAGACGAATGAGACACCGTATTCCTGGCAAATTCAGCCCACGGAAGGAGGCGAGACCAGTCATCCTGGTGCGCATTAGTGAAGCAGCGCAAATACAATTCCACAGACTGATTAGCACGTTCGGCTGCACCATTAGATTGCGGGTGATAGGAGGAAGTAAACGACAAGGAGACCCCCATCTCAGCACAAAAACCCCTCCAAAACCGAGAGACAAATTGAGGACCCCTGTCAGATACAATATCCTCAGGTACCCCATGCAAGCGGAACACTTCCTTGGCAAACACCTGAGCAAGCTGAATCGCAGAAGGCAGTTTCTTAAGCGGAATAAAGTGCGCCATTTTAGAGAACCTATCCGTCACAGTTAATATCACTGTCTGACCATCGGAAGGAGGAAGGTCTACAATAAAATCCATGGATAAGTGGGTCCATGGTTTCTTGGGTATCGATAGAGGCATCAGGAGACCCTGGGGTCTCACAGTAGGGGACTTACACTGCGTACAGACCCGACAAGCCTGCACAAAATCCACTACGTCTTGCTTGAGTGAAGGCCACCAGAACTGTTGAAGGAGGCCCTTATAAGTCTTGGTAACCCCCGGATGACCAGCAGTTTTGGCGGTGTGAAATAAAGTTAACAATTTCTTTCTGTCATTCACTTTAACGTATAGTCTGCCAACAGGCGTCTCAGGGGGTGCTTGAGTTTGGTATGTCTTAATATTATCAAGAACAAGAGACGAAACAACCAAACGGGTAGCAGCTATTATCTGAGACGCAGGTACAATAGGTTCAGGGGTCGGGTTAACAGTTTCTAGAGGTTCATACTGTCGAGAGATAGCGTCAGCTTTGGCATTACGGCAACCAGGTCTATAGGTAATCACGTATTGGAAGCGTGAAAGAAATAGAGACCATCTAGCCTGCCGGGCGGACAACCTTCTAGCATCAGCTATATAGTAGAGGTTCTTATGATCTGTTATGACCATAACTTTGTGTCTAGAACCCTCTAATAAGTACCTCCATTCCTTAAAAGCTAACACAATAGCCAATAGTTCCCTGTTCCCAACATCGTAATTCTTTTCTGGATCAGATAACCTTTTTGAAAAGTAGCAACAGGGATGGAGGGGTTCGTCATACGATGACCTCTGTGACAGTACTGCTCCCACGCCTGATTCAGAAGCATCCACTTCCATAACAAAGGGAAGGGAAGGATCAGGGTGGCGTAGTACTGGAGCAGAGGCAAATGCCTTCTTGAGAGTGTCGAAGGCCTTAAGGGCTTCAGGAGTCCAAACCCTAGGGTGTAGACCTTTCTTAGTCAGCTTCGTTATAGGGGAGATAAGTGGTGAAAAGTTTCTTATAAATTTCCTGTAATAGTTGGCAAATCCTATAAAACGCTGGATAGCCTTAAGACCTTGGGGAAGCGGCCAGGATAGTATGGCTTCTAACTTAGCAGGATCCATACTGAAACCCTGTTCGGAAATTATATATCCTAGAAATTGCACCGAGGTCTGATCGAACAAACATTTTTCTAATTTACAATAAAGTCCGTTCTGTAATAACCTTTTAAGCACCATCCTAACATGATTATGATGTGTCTGCAAATCAGGGGAATATACAAGGATGTCGTCAAGGTACACCACGGCACAGACATGCAATAGATCCCTGAGGACATCGTTTATGAGGTCCTGAAACACAGCGGGAGCATTACACAGTCCAAAAGGCATGACTAGATACTCGTAATGTCCGCTACGTGTATTGAATGCTGTTTTCCACTCATCATTCTCCTTTATACGAACAAGGTTATAAGCCCCCCTGAGGTCTAATTTAGTGAAGTATTTAGAACCTTTGACCCGGTCAAACAACTCCGTGATGAGGGGAATAGGGTAGGCGTTTTTAATCGTTATATTGTTCAGGCCCCTGTAGTCTATACAAGGCCGTAGGTCACCCTCCTTTTTGGCAACAAAAAAGAAACCCGCCCCAGCAGGAGAGGAGGACCTTCTGATAAAACCTTTACTTAAGGCTTCCTGTATGTACTCCTCCATTACCTGGTTCTCTTTTTCAGAAAGAGGGTATACCTTACCCCTAGGCGGCATAGTACCAGGTAAGAGGTTTATGGCACAATCATATTCACGGTGCGGGGGTAGTTTATCTGCCTCCCTTTTTTCAAACACCTTAGCTAGGTCCGCATACACAGGAGGAACATAAACAGAAAGTGGTTTGGCTGTGGGTACATTAAGCAAGCCAACAGGACAAACACGAGTCATACATTCCCTTTGACAAGATTTCCCCCAGGAGAGAATCTCCAAACAACCCCAATCAATCATCGGATTGTGTTTAACCAACCAGGGGAAGCCCAAAACGACAGAGGCTGTAGGGGAGTTGATTATTTGAAAGGACAATCTTTCCTTGTGCAAGGCACCCACAGACATAACCAGTTCTTGGGTCTCATGGGTCACCAGAGGTTTCTCCAATGGTCTACCGTCTATGGCCTCCACGGCCAAGGGAGTAACCTTTTGGATCAGAGTCAACGATGTGGTTTTAGCAAAACTCTCATCCATAAGATTGTCAGCAGCCCCTGAATCTATCAAGGCTTTGGTAATCACGGCAGAATTTCCAACAAAAAGGGTGACCGTAATAAACGGTCTAGTAATGGGGACGTGAGGGGTAAACGACATAACACCCGAGGCCGACCCCTCTATAGGCCTTGGGTGCTGCAGTTTTCCCCGCAATTCAGGGCAGGTCCTTAGAAGATGTCCCCTTTTCCCACAGTAAAGGCATAACCCTTCCCTTCTTCGGTATGATTTTTCTACCTCAGTTAACCCAGTAACACCCAATTGCAAGGTTTCAGGGGGAGGTTGGCTAGAAGGGGGTAATGCCAGTAGCGCAGTATTGGGTAAAGCAGGTAACATCTGTGTATACATACGCCTCTGACTACGTCTCTCTCTAATACGATTATCAATACGGATGATATAATCTATAAGATCGTCCAGAAGGACAGGCAATTCCCTGGACGCTATTTCGTCCAGGATGTAAGCGGCCAAACCCTCCTGAAAGGCTGTAACGAGGGCATCATTATTCCATACCACCTCAGCTGCTAGAGTGCGGAATTCGATAGTGTAATCCGCTACAGATCTGTTAACCTGTCGGACCCTAAGCAGAGCTTTGCCAGCAGAAGCAACCCTACCGGGTTGATCAAACGTGCGTTTGAAAGCTGTCAGAAAATCTGCGAAGGACATAGGAGACGTATTCTCCCACATGGGGTTGGCCCATGCTAAAGCTCTCCCAGACAAGTGGTTTATCAAAAAGGCAATTTTAGTTCTGTCAGTGGGATAGGAACGTGGATTCATTACCAAATGGATGTCAATTTGATTGAGGAAACCACGACACAAAGCTGGGTCACCACTATAGCGCTGTGGCGGTGTCATATGGACTACATGAGCAGAAACGGGTACTGGAGTGGCAATGGGTTCGGACACAGCAGCAGCCACCTCCTGGACGGCAGGCTGCAAGTGTGCAGTATGAGCCAGTATGGTCTGTAAGGCTTGAGCAAACTGAACCATACGGTGGTCCAAGCCATCCATTCTAGCCTCCTGATTAACTAAAAGCTGGGGTATGTCAGCAGGTTCCATTATGGCCCTGTTGTAATGTCACGATTCGGGGAACCCAACACGCTAACATACACACAGACACACACACAGAAAGTGTGCAGTACCGGTCCTTAGAGTGGCCGGGCTAAGCACACACAGAATAGTCAGGAGACAAGCCGAGTAAGGGGAACCAGAAAACAGAATAACGAGAAACAAGCCGAGGTCAAAGGGTAGGAGAAAGTCACAAAGTCAGTATAACAAGCCAGAGAGTACGTAACCAGAAATCACACGTTCAGAATCAATACTATAAAGCAAAGACCACAACAGGGCAGGGAGGAACAGGAAAGGTAAGTATTTAAACCATCAGGTTAATTCTGATTGGATACTTTCCAATCAGAATTAACAATCACACGTGGGAGATATCTAAACCTCCCACTGTGATTGAGGCACTGTGCCTTTAATGCCGGGTCAGGTGACTGACCCCGGCGTGACATATCTTGGACAGTCTTCCAGCGTGCAGCGTCATGCATGCTGCCGCTGGGGGGCGTGGAGGAAGACGCGGGCGGCATCCGAGGCTGGAGGGATGCCGCTCGCCGAACCCACGTGGAGAAGGGGACCACGGACGGCTGGAGGGTGAGTGCCGCGATCGGACTGCAGCCTCCCCCTGCAGCCGCCCGCGGGATCCTGACATACTTATTGCTTTCCAGTGCCTAGTCTCCCTTGGTGCTGCTCATCTCTCCACCTCTCGAACGACCAGGGGTGTAAAGAAAATCTACAAAATCTATGCAAACAGACAAGGTCACCACAAAACTTAGCAGCAGAGACTGACCTGTCCGACTGGCTGAAAAGTCATGCAGCTTGCATCTTGCATATTACATTGGAAGATTTCAGGAACTTGTTCTCTCTTCTTGTTAAAAGTATGTGTTTTTTTTTCTTCTGGTATTTTTTCTTCTGTATTTTATGGCCTCAGTCTGGAAAACAGTACTGTGATTTACAAAGAGGTTTGATTTTTCTCATAACAACTTACGGTAGTTAATATTGACCTTGACTAAAAGTACATGCCGCTGTACATATGCCTTTTAGCATCAGGCTAAAAATAACTCTGTAAGTAGATGAGAACTGGATAGATATTCTTATTTTCCCATTTTTAAATATCCCTTTATTATTTAAGGAATATTTGATCAATGCAAAATATATATATATATACGTTGGAGGCATTATCTTTTTCAGTTATTATACATTCGTTAACTTTTCTAATTCTAGATTTATTTTAACATGTCAAACACACAAAGGGATTTCTTATTTTTAGAATTAAAGGTGAATGACAAATAATAACGGTATGACTTAGGAATGGATTTCCAAACTATTCCTGAGCTGTTTTCTGAATTCCCAAATACAATCAAGTTTTCTTTTTTCTTAAGAACAATGCAAATACCACTGCATTATACTGAAGAGAACATGGTGACTCTCTTTTTGAATGCGAATCCATTTCAAATCCTACTCTACAGTTAACTATCAGGAAATAGCTATGACCATCTATCTTCTGATTAATTTACTTTAATCCTCCATCCTAAATCCATGGAGAAGTTGCCTGCTATATCTTTAAACCTTGCACCAAAAATTGTGACATGTAGGAACTGGAGTATATTAAACGGGCTGCAATGGTTGATAGTAGCCCAGTAATGCTCATTTTAAGGTTTACTGTAACCAAAAAAGTGATTCCTTAAATCGCTGGTTTTGTTTGGAGTAACTCTTTCTGAGGTTGTCAACCCGTTTCCCAAACGGAAAGTAAATCAAGCGTAAAGCATAAACTTACCTCGGTTCCATTCTCCATTTCTCCTCTAAACCCAATCATCCTTGGCTGATGTCACTCCTCCTCCATAGAACAGGAGCAGCGCAGAGAGGGTGGCTGTGGCTGTCTGACACCAGTTTCCCATTCTGCACAGAATTGACATTAGCCAGCCTGGAGCTTTGTTCCTGGCAGGTTAATGATTCTGCCGGAAGAAGAGTTAGATCTCCAGCAGCAAAGAGGATAAAACGCAGTATTTCAAAGCAAAACACGGCACATACAGATTACAGCCACCATGACCACTTTAACTCACCAAAGGGGTTGTAGTCCATGGAGTAATTCTTTAAGTGTTTATTGATTTATTTTACATATTTGCCTACTGGCTGCTTGTTTAAACAGTGGGCAGATATTGCGGATTCCTTCACTTTTACATGAAAAAACAAGCAAAATAATATCTCTAATAAGTGCTTCCAATTTTGCCAGTTTGGAGGAAATGTAGTAAATAATATTTGATCTTTGATAGGTTTTATTTCTATAGCATTCAGTGCATTTCATTGCTAATTTTTTTTTTACAGCAGAAACGGATTTGCTCTTAATTGCATAAGCACATTCTGGATAATTCCCTTAAACCACCATGGAATTTCATTTCGTGTATATCTGAATTCCGCTACAGGGAAAATAAAATGGAGATGTTCACCGAATTCTGCAAATCCAGCGTCTTTTCATATTTATTGAATAATCCTTTGTGTGAAGAAAATATGTTGAGCCCGAAGCAATTCTAAACATATGAGTGTATGAGAAAATAAAAACATTCCACAAAATGTCATTCTACAGTGAGGTGGAAAAAAGTATTTGATCCATGCGTTTTTCTGGATTTTTTTGTTGTTGTTGTCATTCTGTCTCTCACTGTTAAAATACACCTACCATTAAAATTATAGACTGATCATTTCTTTGTCAGTGGGCAAACGTTCAAAATCAGCAGGGGATCAAATACTTTTTTTCTGTATGTGATTTCATCTCTGTATTTCCTTCTTGCCAATGATATCCTGATATATCCTTTAGTGTTATTTAGGGATTCAAATACATCGGTCTCCTAAGCCCGCCAAGCAGAAGAGAGCCTTGTTGGTTGGGTGTTAATACCATGTTAATGCACTAGGATGGAAAGAGTTCACAAAGTTGCATTAGATAGAATAGCAATATCTGAATGAGAGCTCTTATTCTTTCCAGATTTTGGGGATTAATTCTCCAAGTTGTCTGAAACAATATTTCAAAGGAAAAAAATCTATTGCAAATAGCGTATAACATCCTAAAAGTCACTCCAAGTTTTAGAGCTCTGTCAAGACCAAAAAAATGAAGTAATTAACTCCACCCTCACATGTCACAATTTTCTCTTTGAAAAACTGGAGATTTAGCAAAATGTATTGCCTATGACATGTTACAGATGCCTGTTAAATGCCTGTCATCAATAAATAATGAAAACATTGAATTTGCTAGTAAACATAGGAAATTAAAAATGTATGATCACGTTTGTATTTTATTTTAACTCCACGGATGAATGTTGCGGTCATATTATGGATTTTTTTTTTTACCAGTTTTAGTAATACCTCTTTTAAAGCTTATGACTGTCATATTATGATTGTGATTGTTAGTAGATTAAATGACTGTATTCCATATCTGCATACAAGACGCTTATCCAACTGTAAGGTTGGCGTTCAATCAGCCAGAGTAAGAAATTAGATAAATTCAGGGAAAACACTGCTCACCAGTACATAAAAATGGGCAATTATTATTACACCTATAGTATACAAATTATAACACTCTCCAAATAATCATTATTCCTGTGCTGTGGGAGACAGAGTGAAAACAAAACTTGCAGATGTGCCAGTTTTGTCACTTATTGTCCCATATAGTTTTGATACCGGAGAAACTGACGGAAGCGAAGCACAGAGAGATGGACACAGGTTTCTTCAGGAAGGAAGAGATTCTTTATTGGATCACCGATCGGGACTCAGAGGGACTAATGTCACCAAAATACAACAAGTTCTGAGCCCCGAACAATAGTGCAGGCTCCTTATATAGGCACATAACTCCTCCAATATTAAGCTCCACCCGCACATTCTCTTAACCAATCAACACAAATAAGAATTAACTTCCTGTTTGACCGCATGGCCTGTCCAGCACAATGGAGGAGGGGAATACTATATCCTGTATTCTTGCACATGCTCCGTACACTACTGATCGTATCTTGCCTCGTGCAACCAACTGATCGATACGTCAGCATATGCACGTACACATGCCACGTGGTAATCTCGGCCTACTAAATTTATTTTTACCGAGATTCCACCACATTCCCCCCTTTGATGCCTCTTGATATTTCACAATTACTTGAGGCATCACTTAACCTTGGTTTGCATACACCGCAAGTTACCTTGAACCAGACCAGACTTATCTTATGATGTGAATCTTCAACACTCATCTTCCTGCATTGGTTCTCCCTGATCTAGAGCCTTATACTTATAAATCGCCATTATCTGTGCAGCAGCCTTCCTCTCTGCTATATTTTCTATTAGGCTTTGCACAGACCTAACTACTAAGGGTATAAGACACGGCAGGAGTAGACACAACATTAAAATCAGTAGGACTCCACCTACCACTGCCTTAAGCCCTCCAAACCACTCATACCAGCTACCAAACCAACTACTTGGATTATATATACCCTTTCCATACCTGAGTAGGCACATGCGCTAGTTTAACCATATGGCTAGTAAGCTCAGCTATTGCTTGCCCTTCGTCATCTATTTGAAGACAGCAATTGCTCAGGTTAAACTTCCCACATACACCTCCCTCTACTGCCAAAAGGTAATCCAAGGCTAATCTATTTTGATAGACTGCTGTCCTCATCCTAGTGTTATGCTTCGCTAGAAGATTGAGCGCTTGTGATGTCTCGTTGGTGATAATCTCAACCACCGCCTGTAATCTTATAATTCGGTTGAGCATATAAATAGGGGTTCTATAACCAAAGGTACCATCTTCTGCCCACGTGGCTGGCCCATAATAATCTATGATACGCTGGGGAGGCCATTCATCATCTTCCCAGGCGCCTATCTCTATGGGTCCCCTTTTCTTCCTATGATTCACATCATACACTTTAACACCTAAAGTCTCACCTGTTTCAATCGGTAACAAGAAGAAGGATGGTTTGAGCATACCCAACACACATGCCCCTTCCCAGTCCTGTGGCAACTCCGAATAGGCTTTCTTACCACAGATCCAGTACAAATTTGCTGGGGCTCTCCAGGTAGATGTGATGGATAGATCAAACCACACATCCTTTAAATTGGCGTATCTAGCAAACGGGTTAGATGGTTCTGAGACATTTGAAGCCGACCACCAAGTTGTATTTTTAGTATCATCATCATAAGCTTTTTGCCCTAGACAAGTTAATTCTCTTACAGAAGTATTATACATTATTCCTTTCCTTGCTATGCAAACATAACCTATGATGGAGGTCTTTAATCTCCACTCAGATTTACCTCTAACACTCATATGATAATCGGCTTGTGTAGATATTAATTGTTCAACTGCCTCAGAACCGGACATTACCTCCTTTGCTTCCCAAGGCCATTGGTCTCCCATGTTAGTACCTCCACACACATAGCAGTTGGTAACATTAAGACTACTGGCAATACTTTCGGCTAAATCAATAAACAGGTTTTTAGCATTATGGGGGATCTTATTATCTATACTCATCTCTTCATAAAAGGAATGGTATACTTGATGAGTTTGGGAGGATACCGTATCAGTCTCTATCCCTATAAACAATACTGTCCCAGGATCTAAACCCGTCCCGTATATCTGAAACCCAAATAAATTGCCATATTTGTCTAAGAACTTATCGGGGTTATTTATAAGTATATGGATGGGATTACATTCCATAGACTTACAATATGGGCTGGTAGGCAACTTAGTCACTATCATGTCTTTGTCTACTGTCTGTCCCCAAGTCGCCCACCCCACACAAGACCAATATGGGCAAAAGTTATAGTCTTTATTTGGGCATCTAGGACTCACATATTTATTTTTACTACTGGGACAAATATATTTATCATTAGACCCATACGTCCTCTCCCATCTAAGATCCCCACATACATTCCACGGCTTTCTACCACTTGATATCGCCTTACACGCATCAAATAGCAGAACACCCGAAGAATGTACGGATTCTAACACCGTCTTATTAATTAGGGTCCCCTGAGGATCTCCATTCCTGAGAGTCAACCAAATTGTACGAGGTTGACACTCCGGACTGAAGCACCTAGGTTCTCCTACTCCTAAATGGCACACACTATAGTCTATATTTAGGTATCTACATCTCGATACATCTCCTTTACACTCGTATTGTGAATGCCAAATTAGGGTTTGGGAAATATGATTACCTGTTCTCGTAGTCTTAATGCATACCTCACAGCTAGGAGTGTCGGTACCTCTACCTTCCTGAATATAAAAACACACATAAATAAACACTATCAAAAACACATCTTTCGCCGTCATCCTCAGTCTTCGTCCGTGCGAAGGCACCTCAGCTTCCAGGAAGTAAGGGCTGCAGGGAATGGAGTTCTGCTCGTCTTCACAGGAGTCCCTTCGAGACTTTCCCTGGCTTATACACTATGTGCTGGTGAGCGGACAGGCTTTATTATGGCCGTCTAAAAACACTCACTTCACCAAATCCCTGTAACAATAAAATTTGTAATCCACAATAGTTCCTCGTTACTCCGACTGAGTAGTGCGTTTTAACCGGATCTTGCAGGGATTCTCTGGATCTGCTGTAACTTGCCAAGAATCGACTGCTGCTGGTTTAACCCTGGAGTGATGTATCCACGGAGTCACTTCGGCTACTTTTATCGCTGTAGGGGTAGACAAAAGAACAACATAAGGACCTCTCCACTTGGGCCCTAACGGTACATTATTCCACTCTTTAATCCACACTTGATCTCCTGGATGATAACTATGAACAGGGGGATAAATATTCACAGGTAATCTATCTTGTACCCATTTCTGTACCTCCTCCATAGTCTTACCCAACTCTACAACCTGCTGCCGGGTAATTCCTTCTCCCAACTGACTCAAATCCCCCCTTAAGTTACCAAGTACGGGAGGTGGTCGCCCATACATGATTTCAAAAGGAGAGAGACCCATCCTTCTGGTAGGGGTACTGCGGATTCGCAATAGAGCTATGGGTAAGAGAACATTCCACTTAAGTTGGGTTTCCTGACACATTTTAGCCAACTGGTTCTTAATAGTTCTATTCATTCTCTCTACCTTACCAGAGCTCTGGGGTCTATATGCAGTATGAAGCCTCCACTTTATACCAAGCATATGAGTCAGTTGCTGTAGGCATTGGTGAACAAAAGCTGGACCATTGTCCGATCCTATAGAACAGGGTAGTCCATATCGGGGTATTATTTCTCGTAGCAGGAATCTCACAACTTCTCCTGCTTTCTCTGTACGAGTAGGACATGCTTCTACCCAGCCTGAATAGGTGCACACAATTACCAGCAGGTAACGATGTCCACCCGATTTAGGCATCACTGTAAAGTCAATTTGTAAATCGGACATGGGGAGTCCCCCCATAAACTGGACTCCTGGTGGCTTTACTGGTCCTTGTCTTGCATTATTTTTAGCACACGTTACACATCTTCGTACAATGGCCTGAGTCAAGTTGGACAATCTTGGTATGTAGAAATGTTTTCTGAGAGATTCTTCTGTGCTGTCTCTCCCAGAATGTGTCCCGTTATGATAATTTTGGACAATTTCTACCGCTAGTGATGCTGGTATGACTATTCTTCCATCTTCTAGCTGATACCACTTGTTCTCCAAATACTTTCCCGGTTCAGTCTTTAACCACTCCTCTTCTTGAGCTGTATAAACTGGAGTCCATTGGGACAGTGGAGTTGGTATAAGAGCAGCTATATGCCCCACATACTCCTGTCTTCCTGATTCAGCAGCACGCTTAGCTGCACTATCTGCCATCCGATTTCCCTTAGTTACATCACCATCTCCTCTCAGATGCGCTCGACAATGTATGATACCGACTTCTTTCGGCTCCCACACTGCTTCCAATAGTTGTAGGATTTCAGCTGCGTATTTGATTTCTTTTCCTTCTGAATTCAGTAGTCCTCTTTCTTTATACAAAGCTCCGTGGGCATGAGTGGTTAAAAACGCATATTTGGAGTCCGTGTAGATGTTCACTCTTAAACCTTCAGCCAATTGTAACGCTCGTGTCAGTGCTATCAATTCTGCCTTTTGTGCTGATGTTCCTTTCGCCAGTGGCCGAGCTTCTATCACCTTGTCTATTGTTGTTACTGCATATCCTGCATAGCGGATCCCTTCTTTCACATAACTACTGCCGTCGGTATAATATTGAACATCGGGGTTCTGGATGGGAAAATCACGAAGATCTGGTCTACTTGAGAATACTTCATCCATTACTTCCAAACAATCATGTTGACTTTCAGTAGGTTGTGGCAAAAGGGTAGCTGGATTTAAGGTGTTTACAGTCTCTAAATGCACTCTGGGGTTTTCACACAACATTGCTTGATACTTGGTCATACGGCTGTTACTAAACCAATGATTTCCTTTGTAATCCAACAACGTCTGTACTGCATGTGGGACTCGTACATAAAGTTCTTGACCCAGAGTGAGTTTATCGGCTTCAGCTACTAGCAGGGCGGCTGCAGCTACGGCTCTTAGACAAGGTGGAAGTCCGCTGGCCACTGCATCCAATTGCTTAGACATATAGGCAACAGGTCTTTGCCATGATCCCAAGTACTGTGTCAATACTCCCACAGCCATTCTTCTTTGCTCATGTACATACAGGTAGAATGGTCGTGTGTGATCAGGTAGACCTAATGCTGGGGCACTCATCAAAGCCTTCTTCACATCTTCAAATGCCGTTTGTTGTTCTTGAGTCCATAAGAAGGGGTCGTGCTCTGTACCTTTGATAGCTGCATACAGAGGTTTTGCCAGTATCGCGTAGCTGGGAATCCATATCCTACAGAAGCCTGCTGCCCCCAAGAATTCTCGCACTTGTCTTCTATTCTTGGGTATTGGTATTTGGCAGACAGCTTCTTTTCTCTCTGGCCCCATAATTCTTTGACCTTCAGAGATATGGAATCCCAGATATTTGACAGTTGGCAAACACAACTGAGCCTTCTTTCTAGACACCTTGTATCCTGCCTTCCAGAGAATGTGTAGTAGATCGTGCGTCGCTTGCTGACATATTTCTTTTGTAACTGCTGCTATCAACAAGTCATCTACATACTGTAACAATACACACTCTCCTGGGATGGACTCGAAATCCAGTAGATCTTGACTTAGGGCTGAACCAAATAGGGCAGGTGAATTTTTAAACCCTTGGGGCAGTCTTGTCCAGGTCATTTGGCGTTTTGAGCCCGTTACAGCGTTTTCCCATTGGAAAGCGAAGATACATTGACTTTCTGCGGCAATTCGGAGGCAAAAGAAGGCATCTTTGAGATCCAAGACTGTGAAGTAAGTAGCCCCGCCCCGAATTAAAGCAAGCAGGTTATATGGATTGGGCACGACTGGATGTATACTAACAACCGCATCATTGACTGCTCTCAAGTCCTGTACAGGTCGATACTCATCTGTACCGGGCTTTTGAACAGGCAGCAATGGGGTGTTCCAGGGGGAAGTACAGAATTTTAGGATACCATACCGTATGAACTTATCCAGGTAGGATTGGATGTTCTTCTTAGCCTTCTGCGGGATGTGGTATTGTCTTAGGCTCACTGGATAAACCCCAAGTTTTAGTTCAATTTTTATAGGTGGAATATTGCGGGCCAGTCCTGGTGGGTTGTTCTCTGCCCAAACTCCTGGTATGTTGAATAAGGACTCATCACTCCTAGGGTTTTGGTTAGTCAACACTGTATAAAGTCGCCACTCTTCTTCCTTTGGTACGGATAATGTCATAATACCTGAAGGTCCATTAAACTTTAAAGATGTTGTTCCATTTGGTAGGAACGTAATCTGCGCTTGTAATTTAGATAGCATATCACGTCCCAGCAATTGGACTGGACATTCAGGCATATAAAGGAATTGATGTTTTACTACGTGGCCTCCCAATGTACAGAGTCGACTTTTAAGAACCGGTTTTTCAGCACTTCTTCCAGTTGCTCCTATCACGGTAATAGTCCTTCCAGATGGAGGAGCAACTAGATTAGTCACCACTGAATGTTCAGCACCAGTGTCGATCATGAACGCACTCCTTTTTCCCCCTATTGATACATCGACCATAGGCTCCGCTCGACCAAGGGGGATGGAGCCCGGTCGGTATCAATAGTCCTCCATGACCGTGTCAGCCAATCCTACAAAGTCCCTACCTTCTCTATCGCGGGACCTTTGCGCTGCTGGAATATACCTGTCTTCCCTAACACTTCCTCTGTTCCCATTACTCCCTCTATTACCATTACTCCCTCCGGGGCCTCCTCTACCTCTCGCTCTGCCTCTAAAGTTTCCATAACCTGCCCTGGGTTGGTCTCTCTCGTACTGCTCTCTTTGTGGACATTCGTTCCTCCAATGCCCTTCTTCCTTGCAATACGCACATTGATTCCTACTCAAAGGCTCCCTATTCCATCTACTATCGCCTCTATCTGGGCCCCGTCTATCTACGCCTGCGATCGCTACCGCTAGCATATCAGCCTTTTTACGCATCTTGCGCTCTTCCTCTTTCTTACTTTCTGTTTCCCTATTCATATAAACCTTATTCGCTACCTCCATTAGTTGGGTGATTGACATACCTGCAAACCCTTCTAACTTTTGTAGCTTGCGCTTAATATATCCGTAAGCTTGGCTGACAAAGGCGGAGTTCACCATTCGGGAATTATCTGCGTCTTCCGGATTAAAGGGGGTATACAAGCGGTATGCCTCCAATAATCGGTCATAAAAGACACTGGGCGCTTCATCGCTTTTCTGAATCACCTCAACTGTCTTCGACATATTAATAGCTTTCTTTCCTCCGGCTTTCATGCCAGCAATTATAGCGTCTCTATAGGCTCTGAGTTGGACCATATCAGCACCATTTACGTTCCAATCGGGATCGGTGTTGGGATAATGTGTTGCGGCCCATGCTGCTGGATTAGCTTGATTCAAAGTACAGGCTTTATCCTCTAACGCTTTAATGGCCGCTTGATTTATTCTTGTCCTTTCCTCATTATTAAACAAAGTCATTAATAACTGCTGGCAATCAGCCCATGTCGGATTATGTGTCTGTACTATTGAGGTGAACAGATCAGTCATAGCTTGTGGTTTCTCAGTATACGAGGAATTGTGGGTCTTCCAATTTAAGAGATCGGTTGTCGTGAATGGGACATATACAAAGACTGGGTCAGCATGTGCCATTTGGCCTGCGGCATCGATATAGGCTGGCCCAGGATTCAGACGAAGAGGCATCTGATAGTGTTTTAATTGTTGGGCACCGGTCAGCTGTCGGGTCTGTATGGGGCTACGTGGAGGGGCGTCAGTCATAGGTTCCAGTCGGGGAGAAATAGGGTATGGGGATGTGGGAGCTTGGTTTTGGGAAAAGGTTGTAAATAAAACACTTCGAGCCGAGCTAGATGAAGCTTGACCGGAAGTCTGAAGTGGCGCCAAATCAGGATATTCGGATTTAATGGGGGTTGGTTCTGATTCCCGGAAGGGGAGATTTAGTACGAGAGGGGGTGGATTCTGTACTGGAGGAGGAAGCGGAAGTGGATGGGGGTAATGAGGGGAGGGTTGCAGGACTTCCTGCATTTGCGTCACTTCCTCTTAACGGAAAGTAAGGGGGCGGCAAAGGGATCTCGGACTCAGGGGGCGTGTCCAAAATGGGCCTAACACCAGTCCTAGTGGACAAACAAGTCCTAGCTACCATGAGGCGACACTGCTCCTCGTGGCATGTCTGAAGCCATTTTGGCGAGTCATTTACGGCCTGTCTCCAACAATCAATATAAGGAAACTGGCCGTAAAGTTCAGGCCTACCCGATACAGCCACGTGTAAGCGCTGTACCAGAGTTGGATCCAAACTGCCACGTGGCGGCCATGCCGCAACCAAAGTAGGCCACTCCCTAGTACACAAAGTGACCAAACGTACAGGAGACATTTTAACCCCAAAATCACAAGTTTTGAATCCCTTTTTAAAATTCTTCACCATACAACCTAAGGTATCCGGAATCGTTGACTGCGACGCACCCATACTTAACAATGGAACGTCGTCGACAACGAATACTATACACGCGTACTATTCAACAGTCACACCCGTTTCCTCTGGCAACAGCACCACGTGGTACGGTTACCAAGTGAAACGTACACAATAACACAATAAACACTCAGGGAATTCCCGTACACACACAGCTGTTACACCAGTCACTAAATAATCAATATTATGCCCTTTGGCGTAACTATACAGTCACCCACGCTATAATTCTCTATATACAAATTACCCGTCTATAACACACCCCAGTAACATCGTCTTTTACAAATAGCGGTTACAGTACGGTTAGCATAGGTCAAAGCACAAGTTAAGGTCACAATACAATTATTAGTGGTTATGGTGTTAAACATGCAATGGACGACAATGATTAGTACTTATATACAGTGTCAGTAAATATACAGGGTTATGGTACCGTGCACTATAATACAGCAACACACTATTAACACTCTCGCTAGACGGCTGAGCTCGCGCTATCTAACAAGATATACACTTTACTAAACAATCTTTATCACATTTACAATTCCAAGCTAAACTATTGGCCAGTACCTTGATGGACTACCTAAAACTATATACACCCGTTTTGGTTAGCCACACTGCCCAATCACCACATATAGCGAGCTAGAGAACCGAATTTACACAGGCGCCTCTTAGTCGCACTATCAAAAGTCTAGTGGGTTCCAAATTTACACGCCTTCCCACTTAGCCCAGATAGGTTGAGAGCTAGCGAACCGAATTTACACAGGCGCCGCTTAGTCTCCCGGTCCCTCCGACCTAGCGAACGTAATATACACCCTAGAACGCTAGTCTAGACAAGACACCGGTGTCCGGCTAGGGCTATTTACACCAGGACCCCGCCTGACTAACAAAATCAAACGGTCTGACTAAAGAGCGTTCGATCGAGCGGTGCGCCTTCGCTCCTTCCCTCCGACAGAGGGGGCAGATACACAGATTCAAACCCCTTTGGGCCTACCGCACAATCGGTATACCCCTAGTGGGTCCTGCCGTCTAAAACAGCAGTTGTCTTACCTCCTCGTTCCTGAACCTGAGTTCACACTCATCGACGGGGACACCCCAGCACTTCTCACGTAGAGGCCGATGATCTCCTGGACAACAGACCAGTGGCGCCGAGACGAAGGGAGGTCCACGCAGAAGTTCAGGGGTGCAGCCGTAGAGAACGTGGGCAAAGATAGACCGTCTCACGCCTCTGCCTCTCAGCTACCGTTGAACGATGAGCTTCCCGGCCAATGCACCAAATGATACCGGAGAAACTGACGGAAGCGAAGCACAGAGAGATGGACACAGGTTTCTTCAGGAAGGAAGAGATTCTTTATTGGATCACCGATCGGGACTCAGAGGGACTAATGTCACCAAAATACAACAAGTTCTGAGCCCCGAACAATAGTGCAGGCTCCCTATATAGGCACATAACTCCTCCCATATTAAGCTCCACCCGCACATTCTCTTAACCAATCAACACAAATAAGAATTAACTTCCTGTTTGACCGCATGGCCTGTCCAGCACAATGGAGGAGGGGAATACTACATCCTGTATTCTTGCACATGCTCCGTACACTACTGATCGTATCTTGCCTCGTGCAACCAACTGATCGATACGTCAGCATATGCACGTACACATGCCACGTGGTAATCTCGGCCTACTAAATTTATTTTTACCGAGATTCCACCACAGTTTGAATAGCTGAAAGTGTTTGCATTTTCTAATATTACATTCCAGATGAGCTTCTACCATACCATTGTCTTTGCTTCCTAGTTCCGTTTCATTTCTCAAACCCTAATAGATACCAATGTATAAGTCAATGCATTATAGGAGTGTATCATAAAGCTCCAATGACATGTATTAAAGGAACACTATAGGGTCAGGAACACAAATATAAATATGTATTCCTGACCCTATAGTGTTAAACCCACCATTTAGGTGGCTTGCTCCCCCTCAGCGCCCTTAAAAGGAATTAAAAATCACCTTATTTCCAGCGCTGGCCCCGCCCCCGATCCGCCTCCTTGATTACATCATCAGAATTTTTAGCCAATCCAATGCTTTCCCGTAGGCTAAAATCGGCAAGGAGGTGGGATGGGGGCGGGGCCAAACACTGTTTTGGCCAATCAGCACTTCTTCATAGACCTGCATTGAATTAGTGCAACTCTATGAGGAAAATTCAGCGTCACCATGCAGAGCGTGGGGACGCTGAACGGCAGTGCTGCCTACTGTGCAGCACTGCCCTAGGAAGCATCTCTAGCAGCCATTTGAGAAATGGCCACTTGGAGGTGTCCCTATAGGGGCAATGTAAACACAGCCTTTTCTCTGAAAAGGCAATGTTTACATGAAAATGCCTGAAGGCAATGATTATACTCACCAGAACAAATACTTTAAGCTGTAGTTGTTGTGGTGACTAGACTATAGTGACCCTTTAATCAAGGAGGGTGCTGTAGACAGCTCATGGAGGGTTAGTCTGAAAATCATAATACGAATCAATGCAATATCTATAAATAGTGTCTAATGAACTTGGCCTGTGAGTCCCAAGATATTCTATAGGTAACGATTAACCTTGGAAACCAACACAATGTGTACAAGTATTCAGCCTCCAGACTCAGTACTGACATTGTTAGTGAGGGACTTCAGAATGATAGTCCTGAATAAATCATTGCTTTACTGTGTATAAGAGCAAAACAAGAGCAACTGTACCTTATAATGGCCAGCTCTGCCATTTAACATTACCTTCAATAAGGTGAATACGGGACCAGTGCAAGGATTATTGCCACCGTAGGCAAAAATCATCATAATTCTAACGTGGGAATGTACTCAAGAAACTGCACATTGTAAAGACTGGAATAGATTTTAGGCCTAAATAGCACAGATGAGTCATTTTTCAGTTTGTCCGAATATTGATACATCACCCCCATCCATTGTTTCTGTTTGCCCTGGTGATTTGCAAAGTGTGTGTCTTGACAACCCAATTTTTTTCATTGTTTTCCTATGGAGCATCAGAACCATTTACGGAGTGGTGTCACAGCACAGTTAATGTGGTTAGTTAATAACATTTTTAGCATTTCTTTACTGTGAGCTTTGTTATAGGATTTAGTAAATCAATGTGACTGTAACAGTATATAGCTATTGATAATTTGATATATAGTTGTGATCATTACTCTCATGTAATGATGGAATTCTATTGAGTCCAGTTTCCGATTCAGACTATTCATGCAGTGTTTTTATATTTGATAACATATAATTGCTTTCTGTGTTGCACAGGCTCAGCCATCCCATAATTCTAAGTAACTTGTCTAACCAGGGCCGGCGCCACCTGTAAGGCGACCTAGGCAGCCGCCTAGGGCGCAACTTACCAGGGGGAGCCGGATCCCTGTGCCCGGTGTGGCTCCTCATGCTGCGCCGCCTGAGCGCTTTTACAAGCCTCAGGCGGCGCAACACTGCTTTTTTCAGGGCGGCCGGGTTTGAGTGACCGGTCTCTCCATGTAGCGTGGCCGGGCGGCGCGGAACGCGGGACAGGAACCTCTGTTTCCTGTACCCGGCCGACGGCAGAATGACAGGAAGTGCTCACTCAGTGAGCGCTTCCTGTCATTCCGCCGGCGGCCGGGTACAGGAAACAGAGGTTTCTGTCCCGCGTTCCGCACCGCCCGGCCACGCTACATGGGCAGAGGGGAGGGTAAGGACCACTTTGGGAGGGAGGGAGGCGGGGGGGGGGGGGTAAGGACCACTTTGGGAGGGAGGGGGGGGATTGTAAGGACCACTTTGGGGGGGGGTAAGGACCACTTTGGGAGGGGGGGTGGGGGGTAAGGACCACTTTGGGAGGGCGGAGGGTAAGGACCACTTTTGGAGGGGGGGTATGGACCACCATGGGAGGGAGGGGGGGGTAAGGACCACCATGGGAGGGAGGGGGGGTAAGGACCACTATGGGAGGGAGGGGGGGTAAGGACCCCTAGGGGAGGGAGGAGGGGGATAAGGACCCCTAGGGGAGGGAAGGGGGGGATAAGGACCACTAGGGGAGGGAGGGGGATAAGGACCACTAGGGGAGGGAGGGGGGATAAGGACCACTAGGGGAGGGAGGGGGGATAAGGACCACTAGGGGAGGGAGGGGGGATAAGGACCACTATGGGAGGGAGGGTAAGGACCACTAGGGGAGGGGGTAGGAAGGACCACTAGGGGAGGGGAGGGTAAGGACCACTAGGGGAGGGGAGGGTTAAGGACCACTAGGGGATGGGAGGGGGGAGTAAGGACCACTAGGGGAGGGGAGGGGGAAGTAAGGACCACTAGGGAACATACACAGAAACATACAATGCATTCCTACTCACACACAGACACACCCGAAACACACAATGCATCCCTTACGTTCTCTTACATAATTAATGCCCCCCTTACAGACACACACTGCATTCAATTACATACACAGAAACAAACCTTACACACACATACACACAGAAACATACAATGCATTCCTTACACGCAAACACACACAACATCCCCTATAAACACACTACATCCCTTACACAAATTGCACACATAAAAAATCCCCAACTCATGGATGGGCCATGTAGGTGGATTTATGGGTGGGCGTTGTAGGCGTATGCCCCCTGGGGGCCCAGACCTTGAGCTGTGTAAGGGGCCCTAAAAAATGGAGCTGCTTCCTGTTCGTTAATTGTTGTGAGCACTGTTAAAAACAGTCTCCAGAGAGCCTCTTCTACACCAGACCTGTGGAGCCAGACTGAGCCCATCATCAGCCTCTTGTCCTCATCTGGTGGTAAGTAGGCAATCCAATATATTATTAGTGACACTAATTTCTAATTTACCTCACATTAAATGGATACTATAGTCACCAGAAGCACTACAGCATAATGTAGTGGTTCTGCTGTCTATAGCCTGTGCCTGTAGGCTTTTTAATGTAAACACACTGTCTTTTCAGATAAAAGACCCTTTGTGAAGACTGGCGTTGGCCCATATGGCAGAGCATATGGGTGGGGCATTGTGATGTCACATGGTGGGCAGGACATATTGGGGGGGGGGGGGCGGCAAATTTTTTTTTGTGCCTAGAGCGGCAAAACTCCTTGCACCGGCCCTGTGTCTAACCTCATAACTGATTGAGAACTGATTGAATCCCCAAACTTGAGTGATAAGCGCATTATCCATTATTATATATACACAGGGGTCTGAAAACTTGTCCAGAGGTCTAACAACTCTCTGTACAACTCTTCCTTTTTCACTGCTCGGTCCTTGAAGAGCAGCATTTCATGCAATAAACACGCATGTTATTAGTTTCAAATAAATCCAATTTAGATCCTCCTTTTCTGCTTAACTATGATTTGTCTGACACAGTCAGTGCTCCCACATTATTACCATTTATTGAAGTGCATCAAATATTTCTGCTCAAAGACAAGATGATTATAAAGGAAATATCTTAATTAGCGTTAAATTCTATTGTGTAGTATTCATATGATGCAAGAACATGGATCCCTAACAGCAGCTGTAAATGTTTAAACTACTATTTTAACGTTTAAACTACTATTCTGTAAATGTGTATACAAATATGATGAATATGTTTATAAAAATATGTTTACACAAATAATCATTAATAGATTTCTAACGAAAAAAAGAGAATTTTTATTCAACGAAAATTAACAGTCTTATATAAGTTATTTATCAATTTTATTGTGATCTTTTAATACAAAATTCTTGAAATAATATAATGTTAATATTTTTCCATTTTATATTAATGATGATATATACTATAATTTGTGTGTATAAATGTGTACATATTAAATGCTTCTTTATACAGTCATATTTATGGCTTCAGTGGTTGGAGCACTGGCTATCCCAGGGGTAGTCAACCTGGTCCTTACTGCCTACGGATCGACCGATATTGATTTTTTAGAACCGATAGTGATAATCAGTGAACTTTCAGGCCAATAGCCGATAGCTTAACAAATATTCTGTACATTTACCGTTTTGAGAAAAAAAAAATTTTTGCAAATCTTTTTTTTATTAAGTGGTAAATGCACAAAATATACGTGCCAGTCAGATTTTTTTTTATGTTTTCAAGAATATTTATATGTGTGTGTAGTGGATGCAGTGAGAGTATTTAATTAGTAAATGCAGTGTGTGTGTGTGTGTGTATGTTTGTGTAGTGGATGCAGTGTGGGTAGTGGATGCAGTGTGTTTATGTAATGGATGTAGTGTGTTTGTGTGTAAATATGTGTGGTAGGAACACCCCCCCTCATTCCCCTTAATGTTCCTCTCCCTTATCTTTTAGTGACCCCCCCCCCACCTCACCACAGTGTTCCTTTTCCCTTCCCTGTACCTTAGTGCCCTCCCTTAATGTTCCTCTCTTTCCCCCCCTCCCCTGTCCCATAGTGCTCTCCCCCCACCCCCTCCCCATAGTGTTCTTTACCCCCTAAACTATAGTGTTCTCCCCTCCCCTGTCCTATAGTGTTTTTACCTGCCCCCATCCCATAGCATTTTTTTCTCCCCCACCCCTCCCCTATCCCATAGCGTTTTTTTCTCCCTCCCTCCCTCCCCTCTCCCAAAGTGTAACTTCCCCCTTTCTTGTCTCCTGCGGTACAGGAGATACCCGGCCGGACTGACAGGAAGTGCTCTCTCAGTGAGCACTTCCTTTCAGTCCGGCCGGGTACAGGAAACATAAGTTCCTGCACTTCGGTGCGCACTGCTCCGCTCGGCCACGCTACACAGAGTGCCTGGCAGGAGGGAGCGCTGTGCATCCACCTCCTGCCGGTTACATCAATCTAGCGCCCCCTGAGCCGGTGCGGCTTAAGGCGGCTGCTTGTGCCGCCTTATGGATGCGCCGGCCCACCTCATTATCGGTATTACCGATAAACGATCGATCCCTACTACTGCCCACTAGTTTTTGGTTTGGGATTTCAGGTGGGCGGTGGTGGGTTCTGCAGAAAATGCCTAGAAAACACCCAGCGTGCCCCCGATGGCCATGGGCCAAGGCAGGCAGGGGAGATCCTTTCATCCCCCCTGCTGGTCCATGCAGAGCAAGCCTTGCTGTAAGCCCTCTCAGGCTGGTGAGGAGATCAAAGATCGCCTTCTCCGGCCCTCTGGCACTTAGTTCCAGCAGAGAAAGGGAATGGACTGGGAGGCTCTCTGTTTCTCCCGCGAGCAGGCTGATCGGAGAATTGCCGCGCGTTACCATGCCATGCCATGCCCCTTCAAAAATGCACTGCCCCCCTCACTCACACACTGCCCCCTCACACACGCACTGCTCCCCTTACACATGCACTGCCCCCTTCACACACGCACAGCAAACCTCACACATGCACAGCAACCCTCTCACACACACAGCAACCCTCTCACACACACAGCACCTCCCACACTACACACTGCACCCTTCACTCACATACAGCACCCTTCACACACACATTGCACCCCTCACCTACATACAGCACTCCTCTCACACACACACTGCACCCTTCATACACACTGCCCCACTCACACACACTGCACCTCTCACACACACTGCCCCACTCACACACACTGCACCTTTCACACACACACACACTACACCCATCACACCCAAACACACACAGTACCATTCACACACACAGCATCTCTCAGACACACATAGAAAAAAAAAAGTAGAATAGAAAAAAGAAAAAACGGGGGGAAATTTGACAAATTTAAGTACATATTTAAAAAAATAAAAAAACTCCTTTAGAATTTTTTTTATAATAATTGCACTTGCGCTATAAATTAGTTACTGTAGCACTGGTCGGCGGTAAGGAACTTTTACCATCAACAAAAATACAAAAGTGGGCTGTAGGTATTAAAAGGTTGACTACCCCTGGGCTATCCAAACAAAGTCCATTCTGGTGATTATATTTGTATTTTCATAAAGTGACACTGAAATCACCAAGACCACTTCATCTCAATGAAGTGGTCTGGGTGCAGTGGCGCTGTCCTTTTAACCCCTCAGGTTTTCCTGACAGCCATTCGAGGTGCTTCCTCTGCACTGACCCAGTAAAGCTAGGTTATGTGATGCAAATCTCATAGGAAAGCATTGAATACACTGTTTTTTTTTTGTTTTTTTTTAAATGGGGAAGATTAGATTTTATGCACCACAACCCCCATAAGAGTAGAATAAGGAAGTTTACCTTTCTTTTTACCCCACTCTATGCTGGTCTCACTGTAGATGACTCACAGCCCCCATACTGGGGGCCCCTCACATACGTAGCAATTGCCAATCAACATCTTCTCATAGAGATACATACTAATATACTAATGCATCTTATGGGAAGTGTTCAGTATTTAATGCAGAGGGTTATAACTTCAAACTTTAGTTCTACAAATATTGCAGTGCCATCATAGAAAGCACTAGTGGCTGTCAAAGTGACAGCTACAAGATGCATTCTTGGGATGATAGAGTTTACAAATCAGAGATTGCAGGGACAGTCTCCTTCTATCAAATCACTACATAATGCTGTATTGGTTCTGTTGTTTAGAGTGTCCTTTTAAGGAATTTTTCTAATTTTCTTTTTTTACACGTTAACCTCTAAGAGCCCACTTTATTGTTGTTAGTGGCTTATAGCTGCAACAATTTCTGAAAATCATTGTTCGCTGTGGCTGGAACCCAAAGCTATTTAATCAGGGTTATGTGTGTCAGTTTTGTCTCTATTGGGCATACAGTGTACGCATGTCGAGCACACAATAGGGAAACCTCTCTCCCCCCTGGGAAGAGAATAAAGCTACAGACTATGAATGCACATCCACAGATTTCCAAATAGGAAAACACAGCCCTATACACTAAACAGTGCACCCAGCAGTGTACAACCTGCAACTGCATAATGGCTGTGTCTATGATATTTAGAACTGCTCTTTGTGGATAAACTACTTATCCTGCTGGACAAGGGATTATGGGATAAGATCAGTGCCCAATCCCCACAAACCAATGAGAGGTTCCTGATTGAAGGATCTCATCCTGGTGTAGAACAGTCTGGCAGAAATTGCAGACAGACCCACTAAGCAGTGCACCCAGGCACACTATAAAAGGTATGTAAAATTATTATTTTTTATTGAAAGTTTGGCAATATTTTTTTAATGCACTGTCATTAATTAAATATATATGTTAATTATTTTATGCAGAGTGATAATTTAAGGATCAGTGTTTACTGTGCCACCATAACAATCTATTATGTTAGGATCCTATTCCAAAATTAAATAATTCACTCAGTTAAGGACTACAGGGCTCTATAGAGCCACCAACACTAAAGAAATGGGACATGTTACATTGGTATTCCTAAGTATGTATTCATGATGGTGAAGTGTATAATATTGTCCTTAAAAGACCACCACAGGCACCCAGACCACTTCAGCTCAATGAAGTGGTCTGGGTACCAGGTCCCCCTAGTTTTAACGCTGCAACTGAAAACATAGCAGTTTCAGAGAAACTGCTATGCTTACACCGCAAGGATAATCCAGCCTCTTGTGGCTGTCTCCCTCATGGACTTCCAGCATCAACAAAGATCCCCATGGAAAGCATTGAGTAATGCTTTCCTATGGGCGAGTTTGAATGCTTGCATGCCTTCGCATGCGCATTCAGCTCCACTCGGGAGCTGACGTCGATGGAGGAGGAGAGGTCACCAGTGCCGAGGGAGCCCGACGCTGGATTAAGGTAAGCAAATAAATGGTTAATTAACCACTTATTCGCCACGGAACGGGGCCCTAGTCACCATCTAGGTGACTAGGGCTCTATAGTGTTAGGAATACATATTTGTATTCCTAACGCTAAAGTGTTCCCTTAAGGAGGTATATAGCAATGGAGTGCTGCTCTAGTTAATTATCTGCATAACCCCCCCTCAGATATGTGTCAATCAATTTCCCTATAGCTGTTTAGAGAGTGATAGAGCTGTTTCATAGTGTGTAGAAGTACAGGCTCCCTTTTATTATTTGGAAGTCAGTATCTCAGGCATGTGAAAGCCAGATTTTGAGATGATGTGTTGTACAGTACTTAAAAGTGGGGTATGCCTGTATATGAGCATGTGTATGAGTGTATCAGAACTGCACAGCAAGCAGTAACTATTATGAATGCATCACTTGGATGCAGTAATATATAGAAATATAGTAATTTGAGGAGTAAAAGTATATTCAAATCCAATGGGATAAAACTCACAGCAAGATACACTGGGTATCAGAATATCATCTCTACAGATATAACGCTCACATGTGTATAAATACAACCTCCAAAACAAAACATGTTACAGTAATTCACAGCAATACAACTCTCTGTAATGTGTGTACAATCTGCACTTAGGATATATAGATCAATGTGTTCTGATGGCATCATTTGCTCTTGTTCTTATTGATTTAATTACATACTTAAACAAGAATACCCCATAAAATCACATTAAAACTATCTCTGCAGCTGTGCCATCACGACCCTTTTCGTAATTTTAAGCTTTGGAAGTTATGTTTGGGTGGCCAACAATGCATTTTTTTTTATATAATCAATTAATGCTCAGTATCATATGATTGTAATATTATTTTTATTAATATTTATTACTAATGATTACATAATTCGACATTGAAGCAATAAAACATCTTTGCTCACTAGGATTACTTTTCAAGTTTGAGAAAGATTGGGAAACCACTAGCTCAATTTAAAATGCTTTCTAAATCTCATTTTAAAGGATACCATCTTACATTAAGGGGACAAACTATCCGAAGCCTGGAAGACCGTGTCTGATCACTGTATAATACTTGTTCCCCTTTCAGAAAAGTGAGTAAAAAAGACACATACCTCTTTCACTTATTTCTGAATGAGGAGCTAGTGATGCTCTCCGCCTATCAACGGAATAATTGGAGAGGCACAGCGATCAGGCAGTGTCTGCCAGACTTTGAAACATATAGTAAAACGGCGCCCAGGACCTCCTAGCACTATAACAACATAATTGTGAGGAAGTTGTTATGGTGCCCATTGTGTTCCTTAAAATCCATGCATTTTTTTGTTAGGGCACAATCCACAGTTCAAGAAAAGGAATCCAAATCACATGTTTTACTGAACAATACTCGTCATATTGCTGCATGGAATTTAAAAAAAAAAACATGCATAAAGCACAGCCACATTACAAGAAAATTGCTCACAGTCCTAAATATACTGCAAATGTGGTAGTAGGTACTGCGAAATATATCCTCTAAGTCAGGGGTGGGCACTCTGCGGCCCTCCATATGTTTTGGACTACAACTCCCTTGATGCTTTGCTAGCATTATGGCCCTAAGAGCATTATGGGAGATGTAGTCCAAAACCTCTGGAGGGCCACAGATTGCCCACCCCTGCTCTAAGGCACTGTGTGCATGCCTTCTGACCTACCTGGATTTGGCAGGAGAGTACTGATATAAAAAAAAGTTTTAACAACCTCTGTAGTTACCAAAGAAAATGAAATGCTTTTCTGTGCATGGGTTGCCTGTGTTGATGCACCCAACAAGCTTGCCTGCCCCCATTCCAGTTCTGATTTCATTCCTTTTAATGATGGAAGATATTTGAATCATACTGATTCCCTCACACTACACCTGCCACTTCTGAAGTCTGGTCAAGTTGCAGAGCAGTTACTTCCTTGTTGCCAGGCAACTGATTTGCAGTGTAAACATCACAATGGCATCAGTGAGGTTCCAGGGACAGACTGATAGTCTGCTGTATGCTATCAGACCGCAAATGACATCAGAACATGAGCATTATCCCGATAGTCTTCATCGATTATCCAGACCTTTGTCATCCTGACTGGTCATTAGTGGATGGGATGGCACATCAGCATACTGTCTAATTGTAGATTTTATTAAAATGTAATTTTATTTTAAATGATGTTGGTAAATGTTACTGATAGGACCCATGACACTTGGCTGCTCATTATTTGATATACAGTTTCTAGTAGCAGTGATTGACTACAACAGGTGTAATGTACTTGCATTTCAGATTTCCAAAGGATCACGTAATATACCCATTTGAGTAAACATAAATATGTGACCATTTGCATTCTGACTTGCAAAATTTAGGCTTAAACAACTAAACTGTTGTTTTTTTTCCGTTTTTTTTTAATATAGACTTTACTTTGGGGGGTGAGGTGGGGGACTTTTGGGAGTGAGTAGCATTGGATTATAACAGGGTCATCCAGTAAAGTCAGTGAATTCAAAATGAATTTCATAATTAAGGCCAAAGTATCTGAACTTGAGCTCACATGACTTGGAGAATTATTGCAGTTCTGCTATTTTGGCCTTACATCTGAAATTCAGTTTGAATTCTCTTTGAATTCCTGATAATTCTCAGTTTAGTGAATAACCCTGGAAGACTTAAAATTGATGTAAATCCTTGATGTCCATTGTAGTTTTTTAGGCAGTAATTCCGGTAAAAAACTATTTGTGTTTTCTCATGGTTGAATGTCTAAACATGGCAGTCCTATGAAACTAGTCACATAGATATGAGTGGAACGTTTGGGGATTCTGGAGGTTGATGTAACTGATATTCCATTAAGTATTGAGTAGGCTGCTACAAAAATTTTTCTAGACTTCATTTAACTCATTATTGTCAGTGGAAGCGAGTGGCACATAGCAGCAGTCCTTTCAACCAGTAAAACAATAAACAGTGTGATGCTTAGACTTTATTAAACTTTGAATGTCTCAACTAGTATTATTGACAGGTGAATGTTTGATTTAAAGTATTATACATCTATCCAGTAAGATTTACTCACCTGTAAGTAAGAACTAGAGCAGTAATTCGATAACATTTCTTATATTGGGAACTTGTGGATGGGATCTATTTATGCTTTAATAACTTGCCTGACAATGTCACTTAGCGCCTCATTCAGCCTCACCCCCTTGTGTGTATGCTGTGGCATCAGACAATATAGGTGCTATCTAGTGACTCCAAGTTTATCAAGGGAACAATATTTATGGTGTTTGTGTGTTTTTCGCTAATGGTATATGTAGATTAACAGGTTCAGTAACCTCAGAACTTAACCTAAAACACAAATGGCACAAAGCTTAACCTAAAACGCAAATGGCAAAATGTTGGCATAAATAGCTGGCCTGGAAGAATTCCCCAACACAGCTATAGTTGTGACTTGGCTATTTTTGCCATTTGTATTTTAAGTCCGGACCCTAACATTTAGTGTACTGAACAAACCCCTTTGGTGTATAGCCGTGTTGTAGTATACTATAAAAGTCCACAAATTATTATATTTTTTCTTATATCTGCAGACAAGTCAGTTTTATTTCCTTGGGCTGTTTTCACCTACCATTGCTAATAAATAAGATTCCTTTTCGGCTGAATAATTTGCTCTGTCCAAGAAAGAGCGACTTTCAACCTCACATGAACTCCTGTGCTGAGCAAATACTCTTCAAAGAAAGGCAGTAAAATGAAAAGGCTTCCCAGCAACAGTGACATTTCCAGATAATCTATTGCGGTTTACGCATTATATTTTGGGGAAAAGTAAAACACAGTGAAACACTTCATTTGTTTTTCTTTTCTTAGTACAGTACAAACTTTCTATTATGTGATCAAGACACCAAACGCCAACAAAGGTCTTGCCAAAAAATGCTAAAAGCCTTTAGCCACTGCGAATATTAACAAGTAATCTGTAAAGAAAATCTCACTTTGCGCTCCTACAAAAATATTGTCTGTTTTTACAGTCACACAGTCTCCCTTGAACATCCACAAAATAAAAGGATTCATTCACTAAACAGTGACTTACAATGAGCTGAAAACCAAATTGCGAAATGTTGGTGAAACTAGATGATTTGCTACACAGCAGTTATGCTATTTTAGCTGCAATTTCCCAGGTTTGCACTTCACTACCTTTTGCAACTGTAGTGGGAAAAACCTTTTACTACAATGTGATTCATAATAAATAGGCGCATGGTTTAATGAATAGAGATACGGTTTGATTGATTGCAAGGATGTGATTTATTGTTATCAGTGTAGATTGGAAGCTCACTCAAAAAAAGTACAACATGGATAATGTTTATTGCCTATAATCTGATTCACAATGCTGGGAAGATACTTTGACAAAATAAACTCAAAAAGGAACAGCCAGATCAGATTAAAAACACACACACAAAAAATCACATAGTATAGAATGTCACTACAACCAAGTTAACATGAAATACTGTATGCACTCACAAACAGATGTTGCAACGGTGCCTATATCCTATAAAGTTATCACAATTTTCACTCCGTATGTAGGAAGAACAGAAGAAAACAAGTGGTATCTATAAAACAACATACACCCAACTAATTAATAATATCCACACTTACATTCAGTAATTAAATATAGTCACAGGTACATGTAAATAAAGCAGCTTCAAAGTATAGTTAAGCCACCACCTGAAAATTTCCAAAATAGCACTATGTCTCCTTTACATATGGATAGACTGGTTAAAATTGTCAAAAAGTGATCAATAAAAGCCTAAATAAAACCAAATAACCCTACCCATTTCACCCTTAAACTGAATGTATTTTCTCATGGGTAAAAACAAAAAATCAAAAAACATCAAACCAAATACCTGCCCTTCCCATTCTTAAATACCCATGTCCACAAACAAGAGCACCTTTGGCATCCTCCTACTGGCATATCCTTCACTACATGGGATCCAGCCCACTGTTCTGTTTTTCTTAATATCTAACCCGCTATGTGTTCATATTAAACATGACTAACACATCTCTGATAAACATCAGCATCCTATCAGCATCGATATCGTCTTCATCTGTATTTTCAGAAACAAATGTTTTGAGGGTTGTATTTACTGCGAGGTAAACAAGGCATTTGTCTTGTGCGGCACTTTCCAGAGGCGCCAAAAACGCCGCCAGCTAATGCCTTGTTTGCCTTGTTTTATGGGGGCCCAAGAGCTGGCAGGCAGCCAGTTGTTTCCCAGGCGGGCGGCAAAGGAGCACTTTCCCCTGAGCTCTCTTGCTCAGCTGCCTCGCGCGACCTGCAGTGATGCAATATGACGTCAGTCTGGATCCCGGCATCACTCTGCAGCACGCAAGGGAGCTGAGCTGGGAGATCACAGCTCCCTTGTTTACTAAATAAACTGACCGAAATAGTCCCATAGACTGGCTTATTATGGCAATATTGGTCACTGCACAAACAGAATTAAAAAAAAAAGACACAAAAAAAACATCAACAGTATATTCCACTCTTCCAGAAGGCTCCTATGAAGATATAAAATCATCCACTTGACACAGCCGAAGATAATACCAGGTGTTGAAAACAGCTACTGAACATGTGGATGCAAAATATAAGAACCCCGAATTAAACAACATTGCAATCATAGGTTGAATGTACAAAACGTACATTCATAAGAGGCTTATTACGTGTAAAGAGGATTAGAGGAGCCTAAAAGGCATGCAGATGGAATCAGGGAAGTAATTGTTCATTTTCCCTGTGTATTCTCATGTTTATAGTGTTTTACTAGGCTTCCAGTATTGCATGATGACAGATAAAAGATTTTTCTTGAAATGTACTTTCATTCCATGTGCCCTTGACCACGTGTGACATTAATACACAGCTGTCTTACAGTAGCAGTATAGCCTTGGATAAAACATTAGGAGTGGTACTTTATAACCCTTAAATCCCTGTGTACAGGTTATGTAATGTGTGCCCAATTAAAGCAATGGGAAGACCAATTAAAGCAATGGGAAGACCAGGAATGGCTGATAGACTCTTCCATTTCCTTTAAAGAGGACCTCAGCAGAGTAAGAGGCAATTCTAGGGGTTTCTTTCAGATAAGGACATTGTAGATGTATGTGTCTGTTGTGCTTTGGTTAGAGCAGCGGTTCCCAAACTGTGTGCCGTGGCGTCCTGGTGCACCGGGACGTGCACACAGGGGTGCCGCGGAATGTCATAGCAACGGGGAAGCATTACTGCTCAACAGGGGCCCAGTCGGGTGCCACAGACCTTTAAGACCTCGACCGGGGTCCCTGTAATGTCGGCCGGCTGGGAGGAAGTGACAGCCTGTCACTTCCTCCCAGCATCCTGCAGGGAGACAGCATGGGAGGAGGCAGCTGCAGCATGAAGGGAGAGGAGAAGGAATAGCTCCCTCACTTCCACCAGCAGCAGGTTTCCAAGCCACCCTCCTGGCACATAAGGTAAGCTAACAGGAGGGTGGCTGGAGATATTTTAAAAAACCATGTGTGTGTGTGTGTATGTGTGGGTGTGAGTATGAGTGTGAGAGTGTGGGTGAGTGTGGAGGTGTGTGTGTGAGTATGGGGGGTGTGAGTATGGGTGTGTGTGTGTCAGGGTGTGCATCTCTGTGTGTGTGTATATATATCAGTGTGCTTCTGTGTCTGTGTGTGCGCACACATCTGTGTATGTGCATATGTGTGTGTGTTTTTATCAATGTTTGTGTGTATCATGGTGCATTAGTGTATATGTCGGTGTGTGTATGTGTTGGTGTGTATCTATATGTGTGTATGTGTCGGTGTCTATATGAATTTGTGTGTATGTGTCGGTGTATTTATTTGCATCTGTGTGTTAATGTGCATGAATATCTGTGTAAGTATGTATGTATGTATGTGCAAACATCCAAGCAGTCAAACACCAGCACAACATACAAGCACATTCCTGCAATCTAACACAAATATTACATACAAACACACAACTGCATTCAAGCTCAAAAGAAATATACAAACACATCCCTTCATTCAAACACAAATACTTAACACAAATGTGCAGCCACATTTAAAAATGAACATTACATTCAGACACACCCCTGCAATGAAACACAAACAATATATACAAACACACCTCTGTATTAAAACACAATCAATGTATACAAGCACCCCTTTAAACACCAACACTGTACATTACACTATAGCGCCAGTAAATGTTGCAGTGCTGTACAGATATACAAGCTAGAAAATCTGACTTGGGGTGTCTTGAAAAAAATACTGAAATATTAAGGGCACCTTGAACCTAAAAAGTTTGGGAACCACTGGGCTAGAGGGTTTTTCAAAGCACCATCTCCAATTCAGTGTTTTCAGGATGTAGTTCAGCTTTCAATTTCATTGTATTAGACTCTGTGAATAGCAGGACCCTGGTAAGAGGCAAACCACTGCAAAACAGTTTGCTTCATTACCAGGGTATGGAACTAGGGTACCTCTAGCATCATAACCACTATAGCGCACTATGTTACAAAGCACGTCATGTCAAACTGGTTCCAAGAGGATGGCAAGGAATTTATTGTAATCCTATGGCCTCCACAGTCACCAGATCTCAATCTAATAAAGCAACTTTAGGATGTAGTGTAACAGGCGATTTGCCTCAAGAATGTATAGCAACTGCATGATGTTATAATTTCAAAATGGCCTGGAATCTCTAAGGAATGTTTCTGGCGTCTTTCTGAATTCAAGCCATGTAGTATTTGTGCCATTGAGGGGAAAATGGGGTCCTACCCCGTAATAGCAAAGTGTAGATAATAAAATGGACAAATAAGCTTTAAGGACCACCTTATCTAAGTATTGTTTTGGACAGGTGGAGGTTGACCGAGGCTGTGTCTATGTGTTCCTGAGTTAAATTCTGGCTCAGCTTGTATTTTACCAAATTACTACTGGTATTGCGTTCCTAAAATTCATTCATTAACACTCATTAAAGAAAATACAAATCTATCAGATTATTATTGGTAGATTTACAGAGAGCGTTACATAATTATACATACTGTTGTATACTGTAGTATACTAATTACAAGGTCCAATTCAAGATGGCCTGTGAGTTTACAATCTAAAGATTATCTCTGCCTCCATTTGTATAAGTTCATTATTCGTTTTTTCTCTCTTGTATGGCATTATTTTAGCACTGGAGCATGTTTTGCTTTGACTTCATCTTACACTTGACATTGGTTTTACAATAACCGTTCCAGGTCAGGAAGCAGAGTGATTATGTTTGATCCTTGTTTATTGATTAATTCTGTAACAAAAGGAGTTTGTAAAATTTTAACTGCCCATGTAGTTGTCTGGCATGTACACAGAAAGTTTGCTTAGGCAATGTGCCAACACTGGCTAAAACACAGGCACCCTGTACATGTATCTGAATACTGTGTGTATAAATTAGATTCTCTGACACTTCATACATCACTTGAAAGAAGCCAACACATTTAAGTAAAAGTTACATTATTGTATGTAGTTTGTAAGGTGCCATCTTTAATAATGCAATTAGAAGTAAGATGCAAATGTTTGTAAGTAACCCTCCTTAGCACAGTGTCCCACCTATTGGTTGCCGCTGTGAGAATGCCATCATTTTGTGTTATATATCTTATATAATGTCATGTATTATTAAGTTTTAGATCTCAGCCTATTCAGTCTTAAAAGTGCTAAAATGGTTTTAAAGGCAGCCTGATTTAAATGATTAACGTATTGGGCTAAAAGCAGATAACTGGAATATATGCATTGCATATACTGCACTGCCCAAATTCAAATGAAATAAAAATCACTGTTTAGTAGATATACCCCAAATGAGAACTTGCATGCATTTAATTATGCATTTTTTTCATTGGGGTTCTATCTAAAAACAGCTGGTAAAACCTGCAGATCTCTTGTCTGCAACCTTTACAAGCCCTCCTCTTCTAATCCCACCCAGACTTTCTGTGGCTGTCCAATCACATACAGCGTAATGCAGCTCAAAGAGAAGTCTTTGCAAGGCAGGTGTTCTGGGCAGTTGCTGCCTCTTGAATTTAGCTCCACTGAGCTATACAACTAGGAAGTAATATAACCCTTTGTCTGATTGACAGGCGGTGGGCATAACCAGGTTAATTTCTAAAAGTGTAAATTTCTATTGAAATCTGCACTTTTTTTAAATGAACAAAGAGGACACTCTCTTCACACATAAAGCTTTTCAGCAAGTTAAAGTGCTTTAGAGGTCTGGAGTGTCCCTTTAAATGTCATAAATGTTTAGTATTTTAAATATAAAATTGCACTTATCATAGCCTCTTTGTGTAGAATTTTGTAATACATAACATAATTAGTAAATACCCTTTTTCTTTGCATTTCATGGCACATGCCTGGTCTAGAGAGGCAGCCATCTTTATACAAATTACCATGAGTTGATGCACATTCACAATTCCTGATGACATGAACTAGCATAGGGCATCTTAAATCAGGGCTCGACAAATCTCAGGCGCCAGGGCAAAATTTATAATCGCCATGGCGACCTGGCGCCTGGGATTTAAAGCCCGTTAGCTAAAGGCAGGATGGGGGAACAATGGAGCTGGCCGGTCGCCCTGAGGAGCATAGGCGGCCGGCTCAGGGATCGTGCAGGCAGCCGCCCGTAGGAGCGTGGAGGCGGCCACCAGGGGAAGCACGCATGGCAGCTGTCCTGGGGTCGTTGAGGGGGTCGCCCTGGGGAGCATCGCTGTGGCCGGCTGGGGCAGCATGTGAGGGAGCAGTGATGTTCTAGTGGCTCCCCCCTGCTCCCTCGCGCTGTATGGTGCAGCATCACTACAGGGAGCAGAGAGGAGCTGCTTTAAGATCACTGCTCCCTCACACGCAGGATGAGCGAGCAACCCTACTGGACCCCAGAGAAAGTCCACTCAGCTCTCCCAAAAGTAGGGAGGCTGGGTGGATTCAAATCAAAATGGAAAATGTCTGTGTGTGTGTAGGTATGTTTGTGTGTGTGTGTGTGTGTGTGTGTCTCTCTCTGTCAGTATGTGTGTGTCTCTCTGTCAGTGTGTGTGTGTGTCTCTCCCTGTCTGTGTGTGTGTCCCTGTCAGTGTGTGTGTGTGCCTCTCCCTGTCAGTGTGAGTGTGTGTGCGTCTCTCCCTGTCAGTGTGTGTGTGTGTGTCAGTGTGTCAGCATGTGCATCAGAGAGTGTGTCTTCTTGTGTCTGTTTAGGTACCTGCACGCCTCCAATCACTAGAGAGGTGTTTTTACTTACCTTCTTTCCCACGCCATGCCAGTTTTCCGCTGCTTGTCCATGGGTGAGATAATCAATCTTTAAGCTCTCTGCTATACCAATGCTTTCCTATAGAAAAACATTGAGAGGATATTTTTTTATGAAACGGCAGTGTGTACATTAAAAAGGCTACAGGGACAGGCTACAGGCACCAGAACAACTACATTAAGCTGTAGTGGTCCTGGTGACTATAGTGTCCCTTTAAGAATTGTATATTTCTCGTAAATTAGACTTTGCTAGTTTAAAAAAAAAAAAACTGTCTCCTCACTATTTTTAGCTGGCTCCTAGATTTCAAACAAATGTGTCAAGACCTTTCTTAAATTGTAGTCTGAGGTGGTTTCAGACATTTAAATTGCACATCATCTTCAGTTATATAAGTGTTACTTTCAACTAAAATGACTTAAAGGAACATTTCAAGCACCATAATCCCCCCAGATAAGTTGTCAAACAGTAGTAAAACAGTTTAACTACCGGTAGTTACTGTGACCCAAATGCCAGGACACTCCTGGCTTTTTTTTAACCACTCCTGTGGGCTATAGTGATTATAGTGCTTGGAGTGTTCCTTTAAAGATGGACACTCTCACATAGAAAAAATAATCCAGAGAATGCATTGATGAAAGGCAATTATTTATAAATATAGATTACAAAGTAATGCACTATATTATATGTAATCTACTATTCTAATAATGACAATTTTCCTTTAACATGTGGACATATTTCCAGCTTTAAATCCAAGATTTGTAGACCTGTTACTCGATAAATTGCATAGATCACTATTATTCAGGTATACCTGTCATGGTATATACACAATTTTATATCAAATTAAAGTTGATTACATTTGATCTATTTATTGAGTAGAGGACGATTTCGCAGATCTTGCAACCCTCAGTGTGTGATTGTAGGCATCTCCTTTTCCTATGGAGGATAAGTGAATGTACTGAGATTAGTATGTGTATTAGTACTAATTAAGGAATCGTGATTTAAACAATGCAGAAACAGGGTCTTTACATTCATTGCTTCATGCTATTGATTCCTAAATTATGGTTATTGCTGTGCATTGATATTGTTTACTTTCTCCCTATGTATCTTTGAAATTAATTTACGGTATGTTAGGCAGCAAGGGATAAAACTCAGCTAGCATCCGTCATGATGGACACTATAAATAGCCAGGTGAGCAGGATACAGGTATAGGTACTTGTGCCCACTCAGTGAATTGGCATGGCAGCAAAAATGATAAACTTATTGTCATTTGACTGGTATAGAGATATGAGCTGGTTCTTGCACGACCCTGTCTTTGGGCACAGTATGTCCAGAGTAAAAATGTGTTTTATCTAATTATTTAAAGAAAAACGTACCATCATATTTAGAATCTAATTAGAGCGGATAAGTCACTTTTTTTTTTTTTTTTTTACATGGGCATGTCTGAAATCCTACTCTAACCCTTATGTGGCCCATCTTTTTGCTGACCCCCTCCTCCCATCCCACCTGAAATTATGCTTATATTTCAAGTTATGCATAAGGAAAAGTAGTGACTAATTTTCCTAATGCATAACCTTGAGGTTGACTAAGGGTGGAACTTTAGTCAGCTCCATGGCCTTTACAAGTGTTATCATTGGCCCTCCTATGCCATACTCACCTCCCTCATTGCATCGTGTCCTCTTTGAACTGGGCATGCAAGTGATTTGATGCGTACGCCCATGTATGGGTAAAGGATTCTAGTTCCGGGCGCTGCCATCTGAGAACCTTGACTTGATGCAGCCTAGAAAAAAAGACCCAGAGGGATAAGTAATCCATCAATAATGGTAAGGAATGCAGTTCACAGTGTCCAAAAATGTTTGTGGGGCATCAGGTGGTACAGATGCACAGATTTCTTGGAGAGGATCCACATTGTGACAGGTCTGCTTTAACCCCTTAAGGACACATGACATGTCTGACACGTCATGATTCCCTTTTATTCCAGAAGTTTGGTCCTTAAGGGGTTAAAGGATGAAAGGGAGATATTACAAAGCAAAGATCACGTCCGGTGCTGTAAACTTTATATAGTCATACTAGATGAAACATGCAAAGTTAAATGTAGTCTGGAACTCACGCCATAGTACATCATACATGTCATTATTTTAGCCACGCTCTCCCTATGTTATCCTATCTTTTTGTGGTGGCACAATGTCACTTTTCTACCTGTTCATTTTCAATTGAATTGGATTTAAAATTAAAATGTTAAAGGATCACTATAGGGTCAGGAACTCAAACATGTATTCCTGACCCTATAGTGCTAAACCCACCATTTAGATGGCTTGCCCCCCCTTTAACCACCCTATAAAAGTTTAAAACTCACCTTGTTTCCAGCACCGCGCGGGTCTGCCGGTGCTGGCTCCGCCCCCTTTGTGACATCATCAAAATGGCAGATTTTTAGCCAATCCAATGCTTTCCATTAGCTAAAATCCCTCCAGTGGCCATCTGAAGAGTAGCCACTTGGAGGTGTCCCTAGGGGCAATGTAAACACTGCATTGTTTTTGAAACTGCCGTGTTTGCATGAAAATGCCTGAAGGCAATGATTATACTCACCAGAACAACTACATTAGCTGTAGTTGTTCTGGTGATATAGTGTCCCTTTAATAAGCAGATGTTACTGAATATCAATTTTTGAGTATCGACTTTATTGTAGAATCCTTGATACAAAGTTCATGTTTCGTGTGTTGTACTTTCAAACTGTTTAATAAAATGTTAGTCAAGAAACAAAACAGCACTCTAGCATGAAACGCAGAGCGGGACTGTCAGTCACATCTTTATCATAGAGGGCTGGATGCTGCTTTCTCTTCCTTAATGGCTTCTTTCTGTTACATCACCAAGGCAAAACTGGTGTTTACATTGGTTATCCTCGCTCGGGTTAATTCTAAGGCGGCATATGTCACCCCTCCCCCCAATGCCGCATACTCATGTGGTTAACTAGTGTCATAAACTACAGAATTGTACAATTAACATAAGTAATGACTGCATATATTTTGCCTCATGCTGACACCACTGTGTATAATAATTGAACAATAATTGCCTAGTCATATTGTCAGAGCGTGAGACAGCCTCACATTGTGAGATATCTGTACACTCATGGGCCAGAGCTATTGTATCTTGTTCAGTCATCTGCACGGCATGCTGGTTTTAACGTGGTTATTATTAATTACTGTCAATCAAATTACTGCAACGTACATGTTTATCCCATTTATAAACTATTGCCTTATGAAGATATAGATATTTATTGATGGAACACGATTAAAGAATAACACATTATGAAAATGCAGTGGAAACAAAACGTCGGCATAGTTCTATTGGGGAAGCAATCACAGTGAAATCCGTTGAATCAGCTGGAATTTTGCTTTTGTTTCCATAGTGACTGCTGCTTTTAGAAATGTTCGCTACCTGTTCATTATCAAATCACATAAATCTCTCTTGTAGTATCCTTGTAATAAGAGACTCAAACTAAACAGCAGTTACCTGTTGCCTTCCCACCACAAACTCAATCTACAGATTTGTCCTGTTGGTTAGCATATCTATCAAGCATAGGTTTTCACGTCATGGTCCTCAAAGAAATGCACATTATTTCAGTGAATTACACTGCAAATATAAAACGTTTTTGCCAGTCTTTCCACCTCACATGTTTCTGGGTACAAAAATAGACATGTGCATAGTGAAAATATATGGTTCATTACAATCAATTAATCAGAAAAGAACATTTTTTGTTTTGGTCAATTTGATTCAGTTAAATTTTGTCCAGCTGATCTTTTTGGGTAAAAACGCATCAGACAACCAAAATGGCATTAAAATTATCAAATTAATATACTTTTTTTTTCTGATAGTGAAGGCTTGCATTTATTGATATAGTATTCATATCTTGTATTTACAAAACTTTTTATTTTTTGGGGAAATATACTGACCTTCACATTGCCAAGGTTGGAAAACATGATACCTGTACAATGCTTGAGATAAACGTGTGAAAACAATTCTAATGTTTAAATTGTCCATTTCACAGTTTATTATTTTTTTATTTTGCATTCTTGTCGTGCGTAAGGAAAGTACAAACAAGCTTGAGGTACCCCAACGGCATTCCTCAGGCATCGCATCATGTATTACATTTGGGGTAATAGGTAAGACTTGCACATTTTTATCGTATTATAAGTAAGACAGATATTCAGAAGAGGGACAATAATAGAAAAACATATGGAGTAGAAGCTGGATTGGCTGGTTATGTGACTATAAGATATATAAAGGAACGGTTATAAAGCTTGTCAGTCAGCTGATATGTGTGCCACTGGGTACTAAGTCAGAGTGGTTGATGCAGGCAGGGAGTAATGGGATTCTGTGGTGCCAGGCAGCAAGGGTGTCCTTCAGGATCTTTCAGCCCACACTGCTTGGGGGCTTTGGGGCTTTGGAGGAAAGTCCTTCCCTGAGGCAAATGGGGTGACTTGGTCTTCCACCTTGGGACCCGACCATAAGCGTAGGTATATGACAGGTAGCACGTTGTGGGAGTGGGTACTGAGTTTGTGCCGCTCCTCAAGCTCGGGCTGTAATAGGAGCCGCTGTCTTGTGTCCATGGGTCACCCTGCTGCAGTTTGGTAGACCTTCTGAGTGCTGTTTACTGGCTCTGTTTCTGTGCGCCCTGGCTCTCATGTGTTACGTGTTGTTGCTTGCTGTGGGCCAGTTTGCGCCAAAATGCTGCAAATATTGCATCCAGCCTGGCTTCAAGGTCGTCCTATGCTGTCCAGTGGGGTGCGTGGTAGTTTGGGTCTTCACCATGTCATGGGTGATGGGTCATTTATCAGTAGTGTAGCACCCTGTTGCAAAGCTGTCTGCTGAGGGTGGTGGTAGGGACTGGGATATCCCCCACCGGTCCATAGAGAGGGGAGAGGGAAAGAGGGGGGGCTGCGAGGCCTGTTGCACACCACGACCAGAGATAGGGGATCGGCCGCCTCTCCCAGGCCACGAGGTGCGCTGGGCCGCATGGTCGGATTGCGGTACTACTCTGGCTAACGGCAAGTTTCGGGTATGCCCGTGTGCTCGTTTGGATCGGGATGTCACTCCGGTCACTCGGGATCCCTGTTGGGACAGTACTTAGAGGTGCCAACTCGTTTTTTGTCCCTAAGTGCCAGAGCCATTAGAGAGTGTGTCTGGCCATCTTGGTGGTCAATCGCCACCCCCCAAATTAAACAAATTCTTAATATATACATAATATAAATATGATGGGCCTTATTTACATTTTGAAGTCAACATCACAGTTTACTGTGATCATGATTTTGCTCCAACATTTTTATTTACATCTTTTTTAGAGTACATAATAAGCAAAAATTGCATTTTGCTTACAAAATTAGAGTAAGCCGACACTGAATTGTATTACTCAATAAATTTGAGCGAAGTTTGAGTAAATCCCCCGCACAATCTCCTACAAATTAAAGCTATAGCAAAAAGTGAGGAGTAAGGCTATATAGCCCCCAAAAAAGCAGAAGGGGTAGTCAGGATCAATAAGCAGGTAACAAACAGGATATAAAGTGCGCTGGGATAACCAGAGGGAAACCACAACAGGAAATTGAACAAAGTAAAGCTCAAGTATTTATATGCCAGGCGCATTTCCTTGATAAGGGTGGGCAAGGGAGGGATTGCATTCTAGAGAGTATAAGTTTTGACAAATATGGACGGTCTGGGGTTTATTTTTTTTGGTTTTTTTTTTTACTAAAGTGAGATTTAAGTGAATTTTAAATTTAAGGTCAGAATAGCTGAAATAAAAAAAAATATCTAAGCCAGCTATACCTTCAGTTAAGCTACTCTGACCTTAAATTTGAAATTCACTCTGAATTCTCACTTTTTTCTACCCTGTAAGTGAAAGTCCCAGTGGCAGAGATCACATGGTGGAGGAGAAGCCAGTACAAGCAACACCATCCATTGCTTTTCAAAGTACACTGCATACATAACATGTCAGAATTCTGTTTTTATTTGCAAGTAAATTAATCTATATGTTGTGTGAGCTGAATGTTAACAAATACTTTACAGCACATCTCATTCCAGCCTGGCCACCGAAACAGCCAAGTGACACCTGCTATCTATCTGATCTGTCCCTGCAGGTTGACTCAGATGGACTCATAAAAGGCCTGCTAGCTTACACCAGTAGAGGAACCAGGTGTGAGGTTTTGTATATCTATGACTGAAGCTATTTAATATGTGAGATCATAATTTAAATTGATATCCAGGGCAGACTTTACAGCAGACAAACTCATTTGGCATCTCTCCACGTTATGTACAAACCTCGTGCCAACTCATAGCCTACACAATCACTTTTGGGATGTTTGCTGCTGTGAAACCCATTACACTCTCCGGGTCTATTGCTGTGCTTGAAAGTATAATTGAAAGAAAGAAATAGATTTAGAAAGAATTAGTTATACACGAACCATTATGATGATTGTAGAATTACATTTAATTAAAACGGCAAGATTCTATTTCAGCGTGTCTTCCATATCTTGCAATAATTATGAATTATTGGTTTCTGTTTAATGCCAATTATTTAGCAATGAGCACACAGCAAGGTGGCACAGTGAGATGTGAGCCACTGTCTCCCCAGTACATTAGTATGATGTCAAGATAAGAACCATTCGAGCAGAACACAATAGCTGCAACCTATTCTATTTGCAGACCTGCCCTGAGAATCAGCAGAATAATCTGGATTGCTTGCCATTAGAGGTGGCACTTCCGAATCTTAAACCTTAATATACTTTATATGTGTGGAGTCATTTTATAGGCAAAAATGAAATACCTTGCTTTGTTTCAATTTTGTCATAGAGGGAAGAACAAATTACAGGTGTTATGTTTGAAATAAATAAATGTATAATATTTTAGGATTTCTAGTGGCCAGTTTTACCTCCGTCTACTCAGCATAAATATCCTAATAGGAAAATCTTCACTTTCAGCAAATCCCAGCAGTCTCGTAGCTGCCTCGGGATATATATGCATTATCAACCTGCAGCCTGTAAGAGAACGGATAGACCAAATTCATATTGGATCTAGAGTAATATGCTATGTATTGTAATGTTATTATATTTTAAAATTATTCAAGTTGTAACGTTCTCTCTGTGTGAATATATTTATTTATTCTAATTTCTCATATTTTACTCAACGTTAAATACATTTTGTTTGCCACGCATTAACCTATGCTTTCTGATCATTTAATGTGGCTTTTGTGTCAGATGATGAAGGCAGCAAAGAAGCAATAGTTCAAAGTGACGGTATAATCAAAGTAGTAAAAAGAAAAAGGCACTTTAGCATTAAAATGTAAATGACATGTAAATCATGCGATATATCGTTAACATAAACTAGCCAGTAAATCCTGCTGGAATGGCTGGTTTCATTATATCCCAGTCAGCAGGGATTTCCTTTGCCGGAATATATTGCTAGTCAGGTATATTCATGTTCTTATATATTGGGATTATAAATTCTCAATGTGGGACAATAATAAAGCAATTAACTATTTCGGTCGGTCTGATAGGAAAACTATGACAAAATACCCTACTTTCTATGGTGATGGTGGCTACTGATTTAAAAAATATATATATAACTGAAACAATACTGTATATAAAATACCATAAAGCAGCATAGTGAAATGATTTAACCCCTTAAGGACACATGACGTGTGTGACACGTCATGATTCCCTTTTATTCCAGAAGTTTGGTCCTTAAGGGGTTAATTGTAAAAAAAACTATATCCATCCAAAATGGTGTCCGTGCAGACTCGGCTATGCCTTAGGAATTCTTGGGCAAAATTGGGTCATACAAAATTACAATTACAATTACAAAAGTACAAATTTCAACTCAAAACTATTTTTTTTTTATTAAATAAAATAAAAGAGCCTAAACAACCAACGGTTAGGCTCTATGGTCTTTCCTGCTTCAGTCTTTGCACTGAACCAGGGACAACCATAGAGACTGACTTGGTTTTTAAACACTGTCTGACCCAAGGTGTATGCATATGTCTGAAGGATCCTGTCATATAATAAAAGTTTTTTTTTAAAAAACATATTCTTAATTTTAAAAATAATCAATTTCTTTTGAAAACTTGGTGAAAGGTTTTTTAAAAATAGTTTTGAGATGTCAGTTGTCCTTAAGGTAATTATCCAGCTGAACATCAGCTGCATAATAAGATGACACTTAACAAACACGTCTCACAAAAAGCATGATCGGGACAGTTGGAATAGCATTGGGTAATCCCTAAATATTAGACTGTTAGTGGTCATTGAGCACTGGAAGGAGAAGCCCAAAGAACATAATGTCTCCTAAAATAAGTAGATTTATGTTTATTTGTGATATTAGAGGTCAACTCACAGCACCATAACCACTAAAGTGTGCTGTAGAACTTATGGTGCCAAGGGTGACTTGGTAACCCCCAATATAAGTATTTCAACTGTTTCCTAACATTTTGACTTGTTACCTGAGGTGAGCCAGGTGTCGGTTCCTGCCTCTGCAGGATGCTGTCTGCTTCAGCTAAACCCAGCAGCACAGGACTTAGCTCATTGGCCATGATCAACCATCTGCTATTCTCAATGTGCTGACCTTGCACTACAGGATTTAGAGCAGGAGAGCTAGCAGAAGCTTTTAGCAAGAGATTGTGGTACAGGAAGAGGAGAGGAAGGCCAGCTAACAGCACACCTCGGGTAAGAAGGGAAATCATTAGCAAACAGGCTTCTAGGCAGTCTTGATAACATAACCTCTATGCTGTGGTGCCTGTGGTGTTTTCATTAGCAGATCTTAGTACATAGAGTAGAAAGATAGACTAGGAGTCTTCTTTTCAAATATTTTTATGAAAGGTTTTATTTTTTAACATAAATATATGCAATACTTTTATAATGAATACATTTAAAATTAATTGTATATGGAGATACATACATCAAATATACAAAAAGAGTAAAAACAAAACAAAAAACATGCTTCAATCTCTCTGCATGTTTGTAGTAATTGAAATGGTAGAGCTAGGGACACTATAGTCACTAGGACCACTACAGCTTAATGTATTGGATCTGGTGTCTATAGTCTATCCCTGCAGTTACTTAGATGGCTACTAGAGGTTCTTCTTAAAGTGCAGCATTGATATTAAACGCTCTGCATGGAGATGCTAAATGCTCCCTATTGTAATGCATTGATTGACTGTTCCTATGGGAAAGTATTGTGATTGGCTGAGATCACTAATTCTGATGATGTCAGCGATGCAGGCAGATTGGGGGCATGTCCAGCACCACCCTAGCCAATCAGCATCTCCTCAGAGAGATGCATTAAATCAATCCATCCCTATGGGGAGCATCCAGCTTCTCCTTGCAGAGCGTGGAGGCACTGAATGCCAGTGTTAGTTAACACATTTATTATTATTATTAATATTTTTTATGTCAATCATTGTTTTATTAAGGCAGGTTATGGTTTTACAACAATTGAAAGAATAGTCACAATAGAAGTACAGGTTAGCATGACATTCTCAGGAACAGTGTCAAATACATTTCAGTGGCAGGAAGTGGTTGCACTAAAACTCCTTGCGGGGTCTGCCTCATTTTATAAATTTATAAAGAAAATAATAAGGGGAACAGGAATAGCATGAACAGACAATCAACACACGTGCTATGCTTGCATGGCTAACTGTTGATGCGAGTCTTAACTACTATGTGCGTGTCTGTAGCTTGACAATAGAAATATACTTAAGCATAAGGTGCACGTGTAGTGTGACGTCAAACGAATTAAAATATTTATGCCGACCACACATGTTCTAACTTCAGTGGAGGAAGCAACACCCCTCCTACACACCCTGGGACTGTCTAACCCCACGAACACGACACGGAACAGACCTCAGACGAGGGCCTGGGACCCTGAGAACACCATCTGTTTGAACCGGGACACAGCGGATCACAACAACCGGTGCCGTGAAGGGTGTGAATTGACACCACGAGCCCTACCAACATAATAGTGGCATACCTTCCATGCTGTGACTTTAATGTTTACTTTACGTTTTAGTTGGTTATTCATTTTTATTTTTTATTTTCTCTTTTTTCAACACCACAACAACCAGCACAACAAACGAACACGGTTTTACCGCAAAACATAGACACCATAAGCATGCCAACACACCACCGCACACACGCAGCGCTAATATCAGCAGGCCCTCAACCCGCAGGTGCTGACACCAAACACAAGGCTTCACCCTAAACACAAGGGTATCCAAAACATACTGACACATCTAGACAGCGCATCATTTAAAGTTTAATATGTTGATGTTATTTCTGAATGTTATTGCTTGATCCAAAATTGATGCAACACTTAAACGGAATTGTATCTAAATATTTTTGGAGCACTTACGTGCACACCTGCATGTGAAACTAAAATATCAAGCACCAAAAATGAAAAATAAAGAATTAAAAAAAAAATATATATATATTTATGCCGTAATAGTACACAAGCTGGGTCCACCATGTCTATCCCTACATCCCATCACTCACAACACAAAAGTAACTAGAGGTAAAAATGTAACTTAAACATAAAAAAATCAATTGAATAGGATTAAGCACTTTTGAAGTATGCAGCTGGTCATAGAATGTGAGTTGTGTGCTGCCAATTGAGAGAGCCCGGCTATTAATATGGGTGACAAGGCTGCACTTAGTGGTGAGTCCAGGTTCAGCTCATTCCCTCACTTGGGAGATAGGTGATGGTGGCCACTATGTGGCGTTGAGGCATGACAACCACGAATCAACAGGCTGGAGGGAAGGCCCGCACCACTGAGCCACTGACTCGGAGGCTTGAGAATTTCAAGTCCTTTCCCTGCGAGGGAGAGTGGAGGGTTGCTGCAGGCTGTTGCTGCTGTTCACGTTGAGATCTCCGCTTATGTGGTCGGTGAACTGGGTGATAATCCCTGGTAGCCTAGGAGAGTAAGTAGAGAGAGGAACATCAACTTGTATGCAGGCTTTAACCGTGGGAAGTCCACCTCCATGCCGCTCTCCGATATCACGTTCTTCGGTACGTGAGCTAGGCTGAGATGTTGCTATGCGTGCTTCAAGCGCTACCCAGAAATTGTAAAAGTGGGCCCCCAATTTCTTTAGGCAAGTCTCAACAGCACTGTATTGGTTCTGCTGGGTCGCTGTCTGTGTGTGCCCACGGTGAAGTACCTCTGCCATTTTGTGCCTAGAGGTGCCTACCGGGGTGACACAAGAGAGACTGGAGAAGTTGTAGGTCAGCACGGTGGAGACTGGGATAACCCCCACTGGCCCAAAGGGGGGATGAACAGGTTTCGGACACGGCTCAGCCCGTGGGACTCCACTGAGTAGGTTTGGTGTTACTCCCAGTAGGGACCACACTCCAAGGTGTTCTAGTGTATCAGGAGTCGCTATCACCTTGGTATTTGGAGTTTTGTAGAGAATAGGACTGTTGAAGTAAGGAGCCCTCTTCCCATGTGGCTGCTTAGCACTGGGGCGTCCAAGCCCCCCCCATTAATATTTTTATTACATAGCAATGTATGCACTAAATAACATTAACAGATAAACAGCGAGTATTAGAAAAGAGTTCATTGTAAGCTATTGGAACTGAGTAACAGAGGTTGTTTTTTGTTTTTTTTTACATTTGTGATATTAATGCAGCATTATTGCCAGAAAGCATGCATATTATATCCTCCTGGTAACAAAAAAGGAAAAAGGAAGATCCCGGCATCCGAGCCTATCACTTGACATATGACTGGAAAGATCAGGATGACCTCTTTACAATACAGCAGGGATTTATAGAGTAGCTCAAAAGAATAAAAGGAGATGCATGTGAACGTAATGTCCAGTACAGAGGACACAAGTTAATGGTCTGGGTCTCAGATGGATATGTAAAGTAAAATCTGCTCATCTTCTACAACCTCTTGAGCCAACACTCTTAGATGCACAGGTTTTAAGGATAGTATAAAGGTTTGTAATTCTCATATCAATGGACTGCTCAGTATATTCGGTTAAACCCATCAAAATTATTCTAGCTTCCCTTCCCCCACCTGCATGTGCAGTTCTGCAAACAGAAAATGATTCCTGGCCAATTTAATTTAACTTCGCCTACTAGGAAAGGATGCTTTGAAATGAGCCCAAATGGAAACAATAATACATTTTTAGCAAGGCAGTGACCATGAGGTTAGCATCGGAAGAAAAAAAAAAAAATAACAGATAGAAACAGGGCTGCATTAAATAAGCTTTGAATCTTAAATCTGCAAGAGGACATCATTCTAGTCGGAATGTTTTTTGGATACACCATTAGTAAACAGAGAGGTACAAAACAGGTGCAAAGCTCCTCTCTCCCAGCCCAAGGTTATCTTGCCTTTAGTGACGGCTCCCACTATTAATGAACTGTACTCAAAAAGCCAAAACAAGCATAGCGCTGCTTTATACTGGTCAAGGTCAGTAAATAAAAGTGAAAGGCGTTTGATGTTAAATATGTTCCAGATCATGGAGTACACGTCCAGATGGCAAATATGAATGCTCAGCACCCGGTGTACACAGCTGTACTGTATCTTTTAGCTTTTAGAAATGTTTTGAGGTCCACTTATGAGGTTTTCATTGAGTCCTCAGGATCTATGAACCACAGTTGGATGAGGACCTTGGACATGGAAGTTTTCCCTAACCTGTTAATAGATAAGTCATCATAATGTTGCACTTTAGACACGCACTTAGCTTTGTATTCCTAACGTTATAGTATTTCTTTAAGTACAGCAGAATCGGCTATATGTACTAAAGTAGGCATGCTAAGCATATTCCTGTTATATATTCAGATAGGCAGGTAGCACAGACTGTATAGCAGGAACAAAGCAATACCTATTCCATCCACACAGTCTGATTTGGGATACCTATTAGTTTAATAAAATCCTGCACACTTTCTTATATATATATATATACACACGTGGTCACATAACAATATCTGTGATTTGTATATTCGAGATAATGCAAACTTCCAATGATCATTTACAAAACACTGCGCCACCTGCTGGTGTACAGAGGTTAACAATCAAGCTACTAAATGTTATATGGTTAGTTTGTAATTTAATCTGACAGGGTTATTTACTAAAGTGAGATTTTAACATAATCTAAAATGTAACGTTATGTTTACTTACCCTTATATTTAGCAAATAAGTATTTGCGAAGTGTAAAATATATGCAACTATAAGTAGAGAGTTAGGGATTTTTAACCGACTACAATTGTGTGTTTATAGAATAAACCCCTTTGTATTTACCCACGCACAGACATGGATATTTCATATACGTTGTGCTGGGCATTTTGCTAGCACCTAAGGGGATATAAATCACATGTCAACACGCACTAGCATATAAATTAAACTGACTGCATTACTAAAGTGTTCACTAATAAAGACTTTCTGTTTTTGCAGGCCTACAAGATGACACCTGACACACTCAGGATACAGGAGGACGCCATGTGAATACTTGCAGTGAGTTGTTTAACACATCAATCAGCAGGAGACATGGAGGACTTGTACAAAGACGTTCCAGACCTTCCAATGGATTTGAACAACTCACCCTCTGCCATTCCTAACAGCAAGCTTGAAAATGGGGTTACTCAACTTATTACTGCAGAAGCATGGAATATTAATCCCTCAGGGTTGATGAAAAAAGCGCTCTCTCCCCTTGTGACTGTTCCAGCTCCGCCTGTTCTTAGCCCCTCCTCAGACTCACAGAGCGGGGTAGCACTGAAGGTGGCAGCGACAGTGCTCCAACCCATCTGTCTTGGAGAGAGCCCGGTGGTATTACCAATACATTGGCAGGTAGCAGGTGGCACACCACCACAGGTGAGCACAAACAATAGTACTCCGTACGTTATAACTACGCAAGGGCCTGTTCCATTGCCTGTGCTTCTGGAGCAACATGTGTTTCAGCAATTAAATTCTCCAATTGTGTTGCCCCAAGGGGCTCAGTGTCCAGCTTCCGCCATCCAAAATCACCTTTTTTCAGGAACTGCTACTTCAGTTGGTCAGCCTCAAATTCTAGATCAAAAGACATCCAGCCCAGCACAAGAACCTGTGTTGCCTACAGTTTTTCAAACCCCAGGTTTTCAAGCAGTTTTGCAGGATCTGTTTCCATCAGCAAACAGTTTGAGTGCTCCATCCCCATGTCAGATTCCCCCAGACTACAACTCTAGTAATATTCATTCTCTTCCACCACATGCATTCAGTTCTCCCTTATCACCACTTGTTCCTCCTGCTACTTTGCTGGTTCCATACCCTGTGATTGTCCCATTGCCCGTGCCTGTTCCTATACCAATACCAATTCCAATACCAGTGCCACAGACTGATTCTAAGGAAAATGCAGAACATACAAAATCTTCAGAAGAAATTCCAAAGACGTGCAAAGAAACCCAAACACCTTTGGAGAAAGAAGAAGTCAAACCTTTTGAAATTACAGCAAAATCAGAGTTCTCACAGTTTAACCGTCACTCAGTCATCAAAATGGGCAATGAAAATGAAGCACTGGATCTTTCAATGAAAAACGAACCACTAGTTAAAGACAATGATACAAATAGCCAGGTGATTCAGGAAGATGGTGTTCTAGATCTATCGGTCCCAGTGCACAAGAGATGTGGCAATCTCAATACGCTTGTTAATGTGTCAGTATCATGTGCGTCCATAACAGACCCATTAGGCAATATCCCTAGTAAGAATTGTCCCAAAGCTGCACCTTTTAATTCACCTCTAATCCATCACGAGTTGACACAGAAACAGGACAGTAGGATCATCTGCACTAACAATGCCGAACTGCTGCGGCAACAAAAATGGATCGGCGAACAAAGCAGCAGAGCCAGTTATGAACCAAAAGGCGTCAGCAGCAGCAGCAGTAACAACATTGAACTAGTCAGTAGCTCCCAGACAGCAAAAGTCATCGTCTCTGTAAAAGATGCTGTGCCAGCCATATTTTGTGGGAAAATAAAAGGGCTTTCAGGGGTTTCTACCAAAAACTTTTCTATTAAAAGGGACTTGCCGCAAGACTCTGCAGTTCAGTGCTATGATATGAAGAGCCAGGCTGATATCAGGGAAGGGGTTGATGCATTAAGGAAACCAGTTAAAAACAGAAGCGTAAAGTTAAAGAAAGTGAATTCACAGGAGATACACATACTTCCAATCAAAAAGCAAAGATTGGCTGCCTTTTTCCCCAGGAAATAATTTCTACATTCCCAGTCTTCTTTTGGAGTTATGAATTTTACTACAATCGTAGACATTCTAAGCTTGTTAAGAAAATTCAGTTCTAATTATACAGAAAGGGTCCAGTGTTTGAATATACAGTTCACACAATATCGCTGTAGCTAGTGTGATATAATATGTGACCAGGTTTTGCAGACATTTTTTAAAGAAAAAAAATAATTGTAGTCACTTACCTGTAAACCAGGACCCAAACGAGGATGATAATATTATGCCTTTGGATAGGTCTTTGTAACTTATTATATGTGGTGGGGAAGGGATTAGGGAGATTGAAGGTAAATAGAGTACATTTAATACTTCCCCCCCCCCCCCCCTTATTTTGATTGGCATAAAGTCCATATGAACACCCTATTTTTAAGTGGATTGCACATTTTATGCAGCTTTTATTAGACTAATGGATTGTCCAGAGCTGTTTTTACTGCCAAGAACCGCGTTAATGCTGTATTTAATATAAAATAGTTATGTTGCATATTTAAAATAAATGTTTGTATGTGTTGATCAGCTGTCATATTTCGTACATTTTGCAGTTTTATATCCAAAGTGCATACACCGGAATTGTCAAACATAAGGAAACTGTGTACACCTTGTTAAATTCCTCAGTCTGGTCACCATCCTCTTGAAAATCATCTCCTAATGCTTGTTGGCTACAGGCTTTAATAATATCTGCCGGCTGATATGATTAGGATGTTAGGACTAGCTCATTACTTATGTGTCTAGAACAAAAATAACACCAAAGCAATATTATGGATGATTACCTCTGGGCTTTCTTTTTTGCATCCTAAAGACTCATTATCAACCATTAACAGTGTTTTCAGAAACAGCACACACAACTATTGGCAGATCAGTTAAGTGACAAGGCACTCATGATTTGATTTGTATTCTGGATCTGTTTCAAGATACATGGAGGTTGGCAAGTTAAACCCACAAAATAGACACTGCCTGCAGAACATGCACCATTACCACTACACCACTGTGGTTATAATGATAAAAGTGTATGGATGCCATCTCCAAGTTTTCTAACAAGTTTAAAGTCTGACCAAAATAAACAAATGTATGTGTGTGATCTGCCAATAGTTCTGTGTGCGTTTAAAAAAACAAAACACTGTTAAAGGTTGATGAGGAGTCTTTATATATGAGTGTATATATATATATATATATATATATATATATATATATATATATATATATATATATATACACACACACACACACACCTCAAACAATAAAAGGATGGTACTTCGCCAACCTCAGAAAAATGGAGGAGGCCACACAGACTTGTGACAAAGTAGACTTGTAACTAAGGTTCAGAAAGCAGCTTAAGACTTAAGCAGGAACAAACCTATACGAATAGTACTTTCACAACAGTTCCAGCATTTTATTACACATGCATGTGTTTGTTGCATGTGTACCCAGCTTAATTTATAGAGGTCTTTACAGCATAAGAAGAAACAAAACATCTTGAAAAACATCTTGAAAAAAAAAAAAATACAAAAAAATATAAAAACCCAAAATAGCATGATTTGGCAGAATATAGCAGCTAAAACCTGAGAAATATTAACTAAAGAATGATCTTCCAACAAATAATATGCATTTCTACTAAACATTTTTTTTCTTTTTCTTGATGTTTTTTTTTCTTCTTAAATTTTATACAAAAGACAGTAGGAAGTAGAATAAAAACTCTATATACTACATATTCCATTAAAAAAATTGGCCAGTTGCTAGCTGCACTATATAATACATTCAATTTTATACACAAATAAAATGTATTTCTGATCCCTGACAGTAAACTGTGTGACTGGCATGGCATCTGTTTTACTCTTCAACCTGTACTACCGTCTAGCACCATTTGCATCATATGAAATTGTCACTGCTCATTAATAAAAACAAAAATGCTTTGTAACACGCATAAAGCAGATAATGTGGGCACACCACTTTAAAATTATGTTTCAGGACTGCTACATATTAGAATATTGACAACAGTTTTTGCTTTACAAGTTTGTGAAGCAAGACTGAGATATTTGTAGTTTATTCACTTTAAGTCCATTCTCTTTAGGAATGTCGAACTATTGCAGATAACAATGGAAGATCTCAGGTCCAGCAGAGAGACTGGATTGCAAGCTTATAACATGACGCTCCTCCAACCATCTCATTCCACGCCCAACTTTATGCTTTTTCATTTGATCCGCTTCACAGGCTGCTTTGGGATTTAGCATTTTGGTTAAAAAAAAAAAAAAAAAAAAAAAAAAAAGGAAAAAACCTTACAAACTACAACGAACGTCTTTTTAACTTACAATACATAAAAAAAAAAAGGGTAAAGGAATTGACTCCTTCCTTTCTCAATGTCAAGCACCAATTTTGCTTTACATAACAAAAGAATACTGTAGTACATGAAAAAAAATACATAGTATCTGAGTTCAAAGATAGAGGAGGTATTTTGTAGCAACTGCAAACTGAGTCATAGAAGAGATGATGGCGAGAATAAAACTTCTGGTTCACGTTGATGTAGATGTCAATTCCATGAATGGTATTTATTCCAGACTCCTAATGCTTCCCTTGCTTTAGTCTTTCGATGTGGTAACACAGCTTCAGAGCTGGACCAAGCTTTAGTCCCATGTATTTCATGATCATGTCACTTCTGAGTAATAGAAGAGCTGTGCCATCAATTTCCTGTAGAAAGTAAAGACATGTTCCAAGTAATTAGACCCAGAAAAAGTAAATTCTTAATCCCCCCCCCCTCAAGAATGTAAAAAGCACCCACACATTTTTTTTTATGTATTTAGCACCGAGCAGTGTTTGTATTTTTTATTATTTAGCACTGAGCAGTGTTTGTGTGTTTGAATGTTTTTGTATGGAGCAAGTGTGAGTGAATGTACGGATGTGTTTGCACGTATTGGCATTTGAATGCAGGTGTGCATTTTTCTGTAGTGTGGTTTTTAAATATGGTGGTGTGTTTTTATGTAGTGTTGACATTTGGATGCAGGGTTGTATTTGTGTGTAGTGTAGGCGAAATGCTGAGATGTATGCACATATACACATACCGGCACACATACACAGACACATAGGTACACACATGCAGTTACATAGAAACACAGTCATACACAGATACAGACAAACACACACATACATACAGATAGAGACACACACATACAGACAATGATACAAACACAGACACACAAACAGATACACATATACCAACACACATACAGATACACAGACACACATGTATAAGTGTGTGTTTGTATAGTGTATTTATTTATTTATAAAATATTTTACCAGGAAAGATACATTGAGATTTATCTCGTTTTCAAGTATGTCCTGGGTCCACAAATCATTGCATCGTTACATTAGGGTACAATAAAATACAAAACCAATATTAATACACAATAAATACAAAATGTAACATAGAACAGGTAGGGAATATATAATCAACCATGACAGGTGCATTCTGTTTTGAGGTATGTAGAGAGGGATCTCTTAAAGGACTTTAGGAGGGGCGGAGCCTGACCACGAGCCGGAGCGGTCGCAACACAGCACGGCTCCCAACCGAAACCCGCAATAAAACCTGACAAGAGGGGACTAAAACCCCCAATAGACCCACTCCTGACCAGGGGCACCGTCTGTACTCAGCCCTGCAGCCTCCCATGCCGTTTCTGTGTCCGGCACGGGTGAACCGCCGGAAGCGCAGACCCGCGGCCTACAAGCCTGTAGCAGCCCTCGACTGGTCGGCATTCCTGGACGGACTTGAACAGCCTGAGGATCTGGCAGTGGACGACCCCCACACGGCACCCTTACCTCACCAGGCGGAAATGGGCCGTCGGTCCCAAAAACCTCCACCGGAGACGGCACCAGGGTCCAGGGACATAGGCACCATGCTGCAGCAACAACGGCCGCCAGCCAAAATGGCGGGAGCAGCGGAACATGACACCGTGCAGGTACCATGGGGTCCCATTCCGCCTGCCCAACCTCCAGAACAGGCACAAACGCCCGGGGGAACCACAGATGGGTCTGCCCCAGTCACCCAGCGGGACTTCCAGCATTTAATCGGGGAAATAAAAAACCTCCTGGCGACCAGCATAGCAGCCATTAAAACTGACATGCAGGCTATTGCAGACAGGGTGCAGTCCACGGAGAACGATGTCACTGACATCAAACAGGGACTAACAACCCTGCAAGACACCGTAATGGCCCTCCAGACCCAACAACAAGCACTCTCCCTCCATTATGTCGCCCTCGACGACAGAACAAGACAAAACCACATAAAGATAAGGGGAGTGCCAGACGCCGTCTCATCTGACGAACTACCTCACTATCTGAGGCGTCTTGTGGCTGCCATCCTGCCACCTACACAGGCCAAGAAATTTAACACAGACGGGATGTACCGCCTGCCACCCTCAGGCAGAACAGCTCCAAACTTGGTCCGAGATGTGATAGTTCGCTGTGCTACCTCCCAAGACAAGAGAATCCTGATGACTGCTCTCCGGGGCAAAACGCCACTAACATTTGAAGGCGCACAGCTCACCATCTATCAAGACCTCACCAGATCCACGCTACAATGGCATAGATCGCTGAACCAAGTCACCAGCACCCTCAGAGAAGCGGGAATAGAATACCATTGGAGGTCTCCCAGATTCTTGGTGGTCACGCGTCACGGAACTGTCCACAAACTCTCCACGCTTGCAGAGTTCCCGACATTCTGTCACGCTTTGGGCATCCCCGCACCCACCCAGGACACCGTCCAGCGACCCACTCCTGAGGCCTGACCTCCCTAGGAGCAACAGAGACTATACCCAACATGATCTATGTTGCACAGTTACAGATACACATTACCAGTTGGCCTAGAGCCACACCTAGCCCACTCATTCCCCCCCCTGAAAAGAGGGAGCGACCGCTCCAAGTCTACTTACCCCCCCACCCCAGGCCCTCCTGGGACCTGGGTACACATAGAAGAAGGCCATAACTCAAAAACCCGTCAGGGTTACCCTAAGCCCATTATTGCCACTCAACCATTCTCCCGAAGCAGTTCACACACGCCTGATACCGTACCACTGCAGGTCCACATCCCCTAATACATAACTGTACAGTAGCGCTATTGTTTATGCCATGATATGCTTCATAACTATGTGTATTATACGTTTCATGTTTTTCATGACCCGCATGGGTATGATAAAAACAAAATTTCAATAAAAAGAGATTGACAAAAAAAAAAAAAAAGGACTTTAGGCTTGGGGAAGTGTGCGTGAGGTCGTTCCATAATTGTGGTGCTCTGTAGGAGAAGAAGGATCGGGCTGCTTTCTTTTTGTATTGAGGTAGACTAAGTAAAGTGTTGGTACTGGATCGGAAGTTATAAGAAGTGGGAAAGCATTTTGTTCAGGTAGGGTGGGAGTTTCCCAGAAAAGCTCTTAAACACAAGGCTGGAAAGATGAAGGATGCGTCTGGATTCCAGCGACAGCCAGTTTAGTTCTTTTAGCATGTCACAATGGGGAGTCCTGTAATTACATTGTAGCACAAAATCGACAGAACGAGTTATGCAATGTGTTGAGTTTATTCATGTGGGATTGCGATGCAGATGCATATACTACATCCCCATAATCAATGATTGGCATCAGCATTTGCTGTACAATCTTTTCCTTTACTGTAGGGCTTAGGCAGGATTTGTTTCTGTACAGGGCACCTAGTTTTGGATAAAGTTTAGATGCAAGCTTTTCTATGGCAGGCCAAAAGATAGATTGGGGTCTAACATCATACCCAAGTATTTCAAAGAGTGGACTGCGGTCAGTGTGCCATTTGAATTTGTTTTGATTGATAGGTGGGAATTGTGTAATTTGGGTACTGTTCCAAAGATCATTGTGACAGTTTTGTCAGTGTTCAGGAAGAGTTTGTTTTTTGCGATCCACTTTTCTACCTCTGTAAATTGGTCTTGGAGCACAGCCTCAAGCTGCGGTAGATCGGATTTGCTCGCATAGATTACTGTGTCATCTGCGTACATTTGAGGATTTGCAGACATTAGTCAGATCATTTATAAATAATGTAAATAGTAGGGGGCCGAGAATGGAACCTTGGGGAACACCACACGTGACTTGGAAAGGGAGGTAGTCGCTGTCAGAAATGGATTCATATTCCGAGCGATCTGACACATACGATCGAAACCAGGTTAGCGAATGATCACCAATGCCTGAGTTTTTGCAGTAGAATGTCGTGGTCTACTGTGTCAAAGGCCTTAGCAAAATCAAAGAAAACAGCTCCAGTTAGGTCTCCTTGTTCCATGCCAGTAGTGTGTTTGTATAGTGAATGCAGTGTGTGTGCTTGTATAGTGGATAATGGTGTGAAGGATGGGGTGATGGTAAAGGGGGAGAAGGTGAGAGGGAGGGAGGGGGGGTGATGATGTGAGAGGGAGGGAGGGGGGGTGATGATGTGAGAGGGAGGGAGGGGGGGTGATGATGTGAGAGGGAGGGAGGGGGGGTGATGATGTGAGAGGGAGGGAGGGGGGGTGATGATGTGAGAGGGAGGGAGGGGGGGTGATGATGTGAGAGGGAGGGAGGGGGGGTGATGATGTGAGAGGGAGGGAGGGGGGGTGATGATGTGAGAGGGAGGGAGGGGGGGTGATGATGTGAAAGGGAGATGGGGGGAGTGATGCGAAAGGGAGATGGGGGGAGTGATGCGAGAGGGAGATGGGGGGAGTGATGCGAGAGGGAGATGGGGGGAGTGATGCGAGAGGGAGATGGGGGGAGTGATGCGAGAGGGAGATGGGGGGAGTGATGCGAGAGGGAGATGGGGGGAGTGATGCGAGAGGGAGGGGGGGTGATGCGAGAGGGAGGGGGGGTGATGCGAGAGGGGGGGGGGGGGTGATGCGAGAGGGAGGGCGGGTGATGCGAGAGGGAGGGCGGGTGATGCGAGAGGGAGGGCGGGTGATGCGAGAGGGAGGGCGGGTGATGCCAGAGGGAGGGCGGGTGATGCCAGAGGGAGGGCGGGTGATGCCAGAGGGAGGGCGGGTGATGCCAGAGGGAGGGCGGGTGATGCCAGAGGGAGGGCGGGTGATGCGAGAGGGAGAGCGGGTGATGCGAGAGGGAGAGCGGGTGATGCGAGAGGGAGGGGGGGTGATGCGAGAGGGAGGGGGGGTGATGCGAGAGGGAGGGGGGGTGATGCGAGAGGGAGGGGGGGTGAAGCGAGAGGGAGGGGGGGTGATGCGAGAGGGAGGGGGGGTGATGCGAGAGGGAGGGGGGGTGATGCGAGAGGGAGGGGGGGGTGATGTAAGCTGGCAGCGGGTGACCAGTTTGGCCACATTTAGTACATTTTAATGCTGGCTCCACATTTGACAAAAGAGAAATTAGTTCACAGAGACATGGGAAGCTTATTTGTAGTGAAAACATTGTGAAAAAGGAAGCAAAACGCTCAGCTACGTTTGTATGGCCATTAATGCAGTGCTGCTATGGTGGTAGGTCATGTTAATTTGGCTTATAAAAAGGTAGATCTTATGTTGGTAAAGTTTGTTAATCACTAGCATAAAGAGGAGTGGCAACAGATTAATTTTAGTGGTGGGAAGGGGACACAGAAAGTGACAGGGATAATCAGCAATTTAAAGGGACTCTATAGTCACCATATAAAAGCAAGAAAGACAGGTCCCCCAGCCTTCCTTCTTGCTTTTATATGAACTTTCATTCATTAAAAAAAAAAAAAATCGGTGTTTTTATATTAAAAACTTACCTCCGGGGGGCGGGGCCGAGCCGCCGAGCGGGACGGTCGCACGCGAGTTTAGCTCCCGCTACACATCCACAAATATACACCCAAAACATGGCAAACGACCTAATAAACCGTCAGCACGGGTGATCAGTACCACAGAGACACCGGATCCAGGGAGAGGCTGGCTCCTGGAGCTACAGTCCCCTGGAAGCGAGGCCCTCGACGACCGAGTGGGGGCCTATGCTGGCGGTGAGAGGGACGGACGGCCGCTGCCCCTCTATCCTGCCTCATGGTGCCGAAATGGAAGCGGAGACCCGGGCAGGCTCGGCCCTGTTCCCCCCCCCATGGACCGGTGGGGGTGATCCCGGTCCTCACCCACTGGCCATGCATCCAGGGCCCAAAGACGGAGCCATCCCGCTCAAGCGCCTGACCGCACCACCCAAGATGGCGGATACCATGTGCGCCAAATCCGGCGGGGGTGACTGCTCCATCATGGAGAACAGAACTAACAAGGCCTACATAACCGAGCCCAGGGGGCAGAAAGAACTCAGGCCCATCATACCAAGCACTGCAGCCCCGCAAGCAACCACCCACCCGCCCTCCTCACGAGCGGTAACACGGACAAGCAACGGCGGAGGCCTAGCCGGATCCATAATGGTTGCGGCACCGGCATAGACCGAACACTACTCACCCATACCAGCGACTGCCGTCAAGCAGCACAGCGGCCCAGAAGAGGTTCCCACGGCCCCGACCCGACCCGACACACAGATGCATCAATGATCCTCCAAGCATCCCCCCTAATAGACACTCACCGCCGGACGTCCAGAGGAGGCACACTTTACTAGCTGGGGAGACTAGCAGCACTACCCGAACACCGACGGACACCTCCTCCTGGCCACATCGACACAGTAGATCGGGCATCGGTTAAGCACAGACCCACGACCACCAACAAGACCTCAGACCCACCAAACCAAAGGCCCCTGGAGCATAAATCAACCCAAGAACGCTAGACCAGCCAGGGTGATTTCTTACCAACGTGTTTCTATCTTAATCTTTCCAGCGTGATGTATTGTTTAGCATATAAATAGGCATGCTTCCACTCACCTAACTCACTCATATACTCACACAGGATAAATGTATGATTAATTAGACCAGAAGTCACTGTATAGCATGCATGTCCCTCTCTCAAGCATAGATCAGCATAGATGAGCATAACCAAACCAACATTGAGAAACTAAAAAGATGACACTCGCCATGAACATTCATCCCCAGTTACTGAGTTAAACGTATTTATGACTTATAGTTGCACTGCACACTCAAATCTCAGAGAATTTCACTTCGCATGTCATGCTTACTCACTGTCTTTACCTTCTCTAACAAAACCTAAAAAATGTACCGTTTACTCATAAACTGTATAATGTTTAGAATATGCACCTGATTAAACATACAGTGTTAAACATGAGCAACGAGCATAGACGTATAAGGATTAGAATGTATAAAGAGCATATATGTTTAATGATTAACATGTGCAGTGAGTGTAAGCGTATACTGTTCGAAAAGTGCTACATAATACTGTTTTTCTCTTCGTTTAGCATTACAATCTTAAAAAAAAATTGTGCAAGTTCTAGCTGCATGCCACCTCCTATGTAAAGCTATGTCTTAAGAGTTTTGTGTCAACTGCTGTTGTGGCATGACATAACTGTTTGTACATCTCTGCACAGCAAAAATAAAGAATTAAAAAAAAAAAAAAAAAAAAAAAAAAAAAAAACACCTCCGTTCCAGCGCCGAGCTCCCCGCTAGGCCGCGCCCCCTTTTTCGTCAAAATGACGAAATCGCGGGGCCCAATGGGACGGCTTCGCGCTGGACCAATCGCGTTCTTCATAGAGCGGCATTGAATGCCGCCCTATGAAGAACCTGAGCGCTTTACCGCGCATGTGCGCGGAATGCGCGTTCGCGAGCTGAGCTGTCTGACTGACAGCTCAGCTCGCTTTCTAAAATTATCAATAATAATTTAGGGCCCCCACCCGCCCTGTGCGGCGGGTGGGGGCCCTAAAATTATCAATGAGGGGGGGGGACCTACTGTCCCCCCCCCCGGCCCCCACCCCTGTGCGGCGGGTGGGGGCCCTAAAATTATCAATGAGGGGGGGACCTACTGTCCCCCCCCGGCCCCCACCCCTGTGCGGCGGGTGGGGGCCCTAAAATTATCAATGAGGGGGGGGACCTACTGTCCCCCCCCCGGCCCCCACCCCTGTGCGGCGGGTGGGGGCCCTAGAATTATCAATGAGGGGGGGACCTACTGTCCCCCCCCGGCCCCCACCCCTGTGCGGCGGGTGGGGGCCCTAAAATTATCAATGAGGGGGGGACCTACTGTCCCCCCCCGGCCCCCACCCCTGAGCGGCGGGTGGGGGCCCTACAATTATCAATGAGGGGGGGGACCTACTGCCCCCCCCGGCCCCCACCCCTGAGCGGCGGGTGGGGGCCCTACAATGATCAGTAAGGGGGGGGGACCTACTGTCCCCCCCCCGGCCCCCACCCCTGTGCGGCGGGTGGGGGCCCTAAAATGATCAATAAGGGGGGGGACCTACTGTCCCCCCCCCGGCCCCCACCCCTGAGCGGCGGGTGGGGGCCCTAAAATTATCAATAAGGGGGGGGGACCTACTGTCCCCCCCCCCGGCCCCCACCCCTGAGCGGCGGGTGGGGGCCCTAAAATTATCAATAAGGGGGGGGGACCTACTGTCCCCCCCCCCCGGCCCCCACCCCTGAGCGGCGGGTGGGGGCCCTAAAATTATCAATAAGGGGGGGGGACCTATTGTCCCCCCCCCGGCCCCCACCCCTGAGCGGTGGGTGGGGGCCCTAAATACAAAGGGGGGGGGGACCCTAGTTAACCCTCCCCCCCCCAAAAAAAAATATCTCCCTACCTACCCCCCTCACCCTAAAAATAATGAGGGGGGACCATTAACTAAAAACCTGTAAAAAAATGAGATAAAATCAACTTACCATTCGATGTTTTCTTTCTTCTAAAATCTTCTTTCTTCAGCCCCAAAAAAGGCCAAATAAAAATCCATAATAACCGACGCAATTAAAAAAAAAAAAAAAAAAAAACGAGCGCAAAAAAAAATAATCCATCTTCACCCAAGGAGGGCTCCGCGCAGACTGAGCTCCGCAGGGCGGGGGAAGGCTTATAAAGCCTTGCCCCGCCCTGCAATTAGGCTAAGAACACTCTGATTGGTGGGTTTAAGCCAATCAGAGTGCTCTTTGTCATTTTACAAGCGTGGGAAAGTTCTTTGGAATTTTCCCACGCTTGTAAAATGACACAGAGCACTGTGATTGGATGGATTTCAAGCCATCCAATCACAGTGCTCTGTGTCATTTTACAAGCGTGGGAAAGTTCTTTGGAATTTTCCCACGCTTGTAAAATGACAAAGAGCACTGTGATTGGATGGATTTCAAGCCATCCAATCACAGTGCTCTTTGTCATTTTACAAGCGTGGGAAAGTTCTTTGGAATTTTCCCACGCTTGTAAAATGACACAGAGCAATGTGATTGGATGGCTTGAAATCCATCCAATCACAGTGCTCTGTGTCATTTTACAAGCGTGGGAAAATTCCAAAGAACTTTCCCACGCTTGTAAAATGACAAAGAGCACTGTGATTGGATGGATTTCAAGCCATCCAATCACATTGCTCTGTGTCATTTTACAAGCGTGGGAAAATTCCAAAGAACTTTCCCACGCTTGTAAAATGACAAAGAGCACTCTGATTGGCTTAAACCCACCAATCAGAGTGTTCTTAGCCTAATTGCAGGGCGGGGCAAGGCTTTATAAGCCTTCCCCCGCCCTGCGGAGCTCAGTCTGCGCGGAGCCCTCCATGGGTGAAGATGGATTATTTTTTTTGCGCTCGGGTTTTTTTTTTTTTTTTTTTTATTGCGTCGGTTATTATGGATTTTTATTTGGCCTTTTTTGGGGCTGAAGAAAGAAGATTTTAGAAGAAAGAAAACATCGAATGGTAAGTTGTTTTTATCTTATTTTTTTTTTTCTTTACAGGTTTTTAGTTAAAGGGTCCCCCCTCATTATTTTTAGGGTGAGGGGGTAGGTAGGGAGATAAGTTTTTTTTTTTGGGGGGGGGGGGGGAGAGGGTTAACTAGGGTCCCCACCCCCTTTGTATTTAGGGCCCCCACCCACCGCTCAGGGGTGGGGGCCGGGGGGGGACAATAGGTCCCCCCCTATTGATAATTTTAGGGCCCCCACCCACCGCTCAGGGGTGGGGGCCGGGGGGGGGCAGTAGGTCCCCCCCCTTATTGTGAATTTTAGGGCCCCCACCCGCCGCACAGGGGTGGGGGCCGGGGGGGGACAGTAGGTCCCCCCCCTATTGTGAATTTTAGGGCCCCCACCCACCGCTCAGGGGTGGGGGCCGGGGGGGGGGGGCAGTAGGTCCCCCCCGTTATTGTGAATTTTAGGGCCCCCACCCACCGCTCAGGGGTGGGGGCCGGGGGGGGGGGCAGTAGGCCCCCCCCCCCTTATTGTGAATTTTAGGGCCCCCACCCGCCGCACAGGGGTGGGGGCCGGGGGGGGGGGCAGTATGTCCCCCCCTTATTTTTTATTTTAAGGCCCCCACCCACCGCACAGGGGTGGGGGCCGGGGGGGGACAATAGGTCCCCCCTTATTGATAATTTTAGTGCCCCCACCCGCCGCACAGGGGTGGGGGCCGGGGGGGCAGTATGTGCCACCCTTATTTTTAGGGCCCCCACTCACCGCTCAGGGGTGGGGGCCGGGGGGGGGGGGGGGGGGAGGAGAGTAGGTCCGTCCCCCCCCTCCCTTCAACCACTATTGTGGCCAGACAGCATCCCTGTGGGTTCGGGCTTCAGCTGTCAGCTGAAGCCACGCCCACAGCAGTGCTGACAGGCTGTCAGCACACAAAGCGCGTTCACAGTGCTTTGTGTGCTGATAGCCCGTCTGATGCATTCACCCAGAATGCATCGGACGAGAGGCCTTTTTAGGGCCTCTGAACTCGGAAGTCCCTCTGGTGGCCGTCTGATTGACTGCAACAAGAGGTGTTCCAAGCTTCCAATGTAAACACTGCATTTTCTCAGAAAATACAGTGCTTACAAGAAAAAGGCTCCGGGTAGCTGTAGCACTCACCTAAACAACCTCATTAAGCTGAAGTTGTTCAGGTGACTATAGTGTCCCTTTAACAAATAAACTAGGAGGCAGAAAGAGAGAAATAAGATATAAGCTTTAAGAGAGACAGAAAAATAAGTTGGTAAATGGCAGCATAAGAAGAGGGAGAGAAAGGATAGATGTGCATGTGAATGCCTATGGTTTGGTAACACGGAGGCACATATCAGAACTTGCCGATAAAGACATATGCCTGGATCCAGGGAGAAGCCAGAATGCTCACTAAAATATTTACACTTTAAGCAATAAATTGGGATAAAGATAGGTGCATGTCAGCTTGGGATCCTCATTTAATCTAATCATTTGTGGGTTAAATGTTAAAGCTGCACATACATGTCGTCTGAACAGCTCGGCATGAGGAGCCAATGCTTGAGGATCCGATTCCTTTACAAAACAGATGACGTCATCCACAGACCAGGTAGTGGGATCCTTACTGGGGCCTCTTGAGGTTTCTCGGTTTGGGGACAGAAGCTCGGGTCCTGTAGTAGAGCTTGCAGCTATGAATGGAGAATATGATGTTATATTATAATGCAAAAACACATACAAGATCATGTAAGGACTTAACATGTTTTTTACATAAATGCAGTATTACCACATTAAGCAAACTTTTAAAAATAATAATGGAATAAAAAGTTTCCTGATCAACATGCCGAATATCACAGTTTAACTTGGCTATGGCTGGGGAAGTGGTTATAGTGGTTGTCTTCCTGAACGCCACTAGAAGAGTGTTAATCCTGCAATGAAAACATTGCCTTTCCTGCAAAATTGCAATGGTTTAGCTGCATGGTTAAAACATTGGAGACACAGAAATCAGACCACTTAATTGTGATTAAGTGGTCTGGGTGCCCATACAGTCCCTTTAAACAAAAACGGCAAATCACATGCCCCTTGATTATTATCTGTAAACTGTGCTTCGCATAGGAAAACACAGGAAAATAAAATTCCACTCCAGGCACCCAGACCACTTCTGCCCATTGGAGTGGTCTGGGTGCCAACTCCCACTACCCATAACCCTGCAACTGTAAGTATTGCAGTTTTCATAAACTGCAATAATTACCTTGCAGGGTTAAGTCCTCCCCTAGTGGCTGTCTACTAGACAGCCACTAGAGGGCACTTCCTGGTGCTATAGCGTCGCTGGACGTCCGCACGCTGTGTGAGGACCTTCAGCATCACTAAAATCCCCATAGGAAAGCATTGAAAAGCATTTTCAATGCTTTCCAATGGAGAGTTCTAATGCACATGCGCGGCATTGCCACGCATGCGCATTAGGTCTCCCCAGCCGGCGGGCGTGATCAGTCTCCCCCGCCGGCTGGCGTAATGAAGGGGAGGAGCAGCGGCGGAAGAAGCAGCGACGAGGGACATCGTTGCTGCCTTTGGTAAGTGACTGAAGGAGTTTTCACCCCTTCAGCAACTGGGGATGGGAGGGAGAGGGAACCTGCAGTGCCAGGAAAATGGATTGTTTTATTAGCAATGGAGCGTCCCTTTAAACAGGTTGCATACCTATATCACATGCCCTCTGACACAGCTCCATAATAAGATGCTGGCTTAAAACACAGTTGATTTTTTTACTTTTATAAAGTAATGATATACATAGTGGGCCATGCAATGATGGTGTTACCTTCTATCCTTCTGTGTATCCGGCTTCTACCTGCATCATAGTAGCTATTGCTTGCTGAGCTTGAGGATGATCTGCGAAGGAGAGGAGTAGTATTTGAGGTAGCGGTCACAGGGGTCCTGTAATATGCCGGTGTGTTGCCAACAGCACGAACGTCAACTGTGTTGTGGTGAGCCGGACTTGAGGGATTTACAGTATTTAAAGCAGAGTCCATGGATTCCTCAGAATATCGGTGTTCTTTGGTAATGCCATTTTCCTCTGCGGGTAATGTCTCAGCTATGGAAGATCAAGTGGAGAAAGATGAAACAGAGCGCTTTCATGGCAAAGTTTACACCTTTTTTGCTACACAATAAAAAATGAATTGGAGGATTCTACTGGTAATGTACAAAACACCATCCTCCGCAATGCGTTGTGTGAGAGTGCTCCAATTCAGGAATAGAGAACTTAAGGTGAAATGCATTCCTATGAATGTGATGAGTTTTTGAGGCTCCAAAATGGGAGTGTGTTAAAGGAGTACAGCAACCACCGTAACCACTACATTGCTCTAGTGAACAATCTGGTTCACCCTTAGTTCTTGCACCAAGGCCATCATGACACCCAGGGGGTGACAGCCTCTTGTATAGGAAGCCACACACTGCTCCCCTATCCACTACACCAAGAGGCAAAAGGCCTATACCGCCTCGAATAGTCTACACCAACACCCATCCACTATCACGTGTGAGGCGTTAGGCCTAACAAATACAGCACCAGGCAGTATAACCCAGCTCTCATTGCTCCTACAACCAGACTATACACTGGCCTGGTTTGCCATTTGCACAATGCTTATAAAATGTGCCGTTTTACACATGCCATGCCTTGTATTTTAATATGTTTGACATTATTCCGCTTGCTCCTGCTGTCGTGGCAGAACAAGTGTTGTTGTTATATTTTGCACAACAAAAATAAAGAATTAAAAAAAACACCAAAAAAACAATCTGGTATCTTCTGCTGCAGAAGACTGGATGCAGCAGATGTGGTGCAGGATCCAAGCAGGACCCATGTAAGCTGTCAAACTGTCTTAAATAGTTTAAGATCTTAGCAAGAAAAAACAGCACCAGGACATTCCTGAAATATAATAATTACCATGGGCAGCACCGCTTTTGGTTCCTGGAGTGTCCCTTTAGAGAACACGTGTTTGAAGTTTGAAATTTAAATTAAATCTAGAAATAAACTCTGTTCTTTTCTGGATCAGAGTGCATCTATCTTGCACACCTGCCAATCAAGCCAGGCCAGTGCAATCCTCCTCAAGAATGCCTCTTAGCCGAAGCTCGCATCCACTGTCCCCCCCAGTCCTGCGTGCTCTGTTATTGGAGCCAGAGGTTTCCTGGTCAGACAGGTTAGGCTGGGGATGAAGAGGCTTGTGTCGATGAGATACAGCCTTTCATCGCCACAGCATATTGAGCCTTCCCCTCCTCCGCATCTCCTTGGAGAGAAGTGGTGGATATCTGAATGGCGACGGCGGTCATCAAGACTCTCCAGGGTGATCTGGATACCCCTCCCAAGTAACTAGGGATCTCCAAGCCCCCAGTCATCGCCAATAAACAAATTCCTTACCCCCCTCACCCTAATAGTGAAGAGATCAAAAAACCGAAATACCTGAAAGAAAAAAAATACTCGCCATTAGGGGTCTTATTTTGTTTCTTCCAATCTTCTTTTTTCAGCCCCCAAAAAAGCCAAATATAAATTCACACATTTACGTCAAACTATTAAAATAAACAAAGAACCCAGTGCAACAAGGGAGGGGGGGAGCTATAGTGCCAAGAATACAGCCTAGTATTCCTGGCACTATAGTATTGTTTTAAGTTCCTCCCTGTGTCTAAAAAGTCAAGTGTAGGAAATATACATAAGACAAAGTAGTCCCTACTCTGTCTTAGCTAGTAAAGCTCTGTAGATATTTGGCAGTGAGTGTTTTATTACCTTTCTGTGACCTCTACTTTTCAGTCATAACTGCATCTGACTCGTTATCAATTTAACAAATATCACATGAAAATAATCTGTTGGCAACTGGATGCGAGTCACTATTTAAAAAAATGTTTTATTAGAGAGCACCAGTTACCCACCTTCAGAAGGATGAGCTTCTGTTCTGGGTAGTTTTGGGGGCAACGTAGCTGTGTAAGGCAGAGACTCTTGGGGGAGTCTCTTGCTGCTTCTTTCAGACATTTCTTCTTTTGCTAAACAAAGAGGATGGGTGATTAAATTGTATTATAACTGCCATAAGAGCTAGCCGAGTACAGTTAATTATATCCCACATGTTTCTTTCCAAATATAGATCTATACATGCACACTTTATTCCGTGAGAATCTTTACATTTCTACCATCTGCTGATATCAGCTTTAAGATCTTCAATACAAACATCTTTGTGGATGTATAGCAATAATGTGTATCTTCCACTCCCAACCTCCTTTCCCTGGATTTAGCAACCTCTACAGGCCACATTTGTAATGTCACTGGTACAACTTAGGACACCCAAACGTACCTGCAGGATTTTAATGGATGTCCTACTAAGTTACAATAACACAAAGCAAATCTAATCTAGCATTAATGTAAAATGCAGGAAGTTTAAAGGTTCTAGCTCACTGTCATTCAACTAGACATTTTGGTTTTCAGATCATTATGGTTGTAAAACACATTTATGCAGAGAAATGCGGATTCTTACTGGATTTGCTCCTGTCATAGTCCATTGGACTTTGTGCTCCACTCATGTACGGACTAAAAGGCTGGCTACTAAATAAGTTGTCACATTGCAGGCTGTGGCACAGTTTCTCCAAAAAGCGTAATACAAATGATGCACTGTTCACTGGTGGCAGGTGGACAGAATGCTTTTCTCCATCAAAAGAAGCTGCAAAGGGAAAAATAGGAAGAAATTAGACGTAAAATAACACATTTTCTTTGAAAATTAATTAATAGCCATTTAGTTAAAATAAACTCTTGCTTGCAATCATGTATACATGGATCATATTAGTTGCATATAGAGCAAGAGAAACATATTTCACAGACAATGAATCTCTCTAAAAAAAATAAATAGTATTTTTCCAGACTGGGTGATGTTCATGAGGATTGTAATTTGAAAGAGCTGAAAAGAGGCTTAGCTCTAACCTATGACCTCCAGTGACAAGGTTACTGAACACAGGTTCAGGAATCAATTTCCCTCAGATTATCCACAGTAAGATTCACTGATAATGTATTATTCTATTAGTTCATAAAGAAAGCATATTTAAGCAGTATAATGATGTCTGGTGCTCACTCCTCACTTATTTTTAGATTTCACCTAGTTTCCTAAACTCTTGGATGTCTCCCTTGCATGTGTTAGATGTCTCGCTCGCTTGCCTTAACAGGATCCTATAGTGCCAGAAAAACAAAGCAGTTTTCGTCACACTATAGAGAGTTATTATCTCCCCCTCTCTCAGGGCCCCCCTCCCGCAGGGCTGAAGGGGTTAAAAACTATTTAGCCACTTACCTGAATCCAGCGCCGATGTCCCTCAGCGCTGGGTCAGGCTCCTCTCATGCTCCTCCCCTGCCGACAGGGGAAGACCTAATGTGCATGGAAAGCTATGGGGAAAATCTGACGCTGGAGGTCCGTGAAGTCATCCAGCGTCAGATAACTGACCAAAAGTCCATTTGGATTCCGGAAGCCCTCTAGTGGCTGTCTGGTAGACAGCCACAAAGGGCAGACTTAGAACTGCAATGTAAACAATATTGCAGTTCTCTGAAGCTGCAATGTAAAACATTGCAGCACTAAGTGCAAAAGGAGCTGAAGTGGTCTGGGTGCCTACAGTGTCCCTTTAAGGTCTCTCATTTCCTTTGTAGTGATATAGGTCTAACCCCTCATGCAGTTTCCTCTCTTCCCCCTCATCATTGTCTTCATCTTCTTACTCATCCTTGTCTCTTTTCCATCTCCATGCCTCTACTCTTTTATTCTTCTGTCTCCCTTCCGTATCATCAAAAAACACAGTGGCATACTAGTGGGTAACATATCTGGAATAATTTCTTAAAATCTACCCAGATAACACATACCAGTTATAATTTCTCCGCCATGATGTCCAGACTTCAGGAAGCTGAACACTACCTTGCATTGATGGGCGCAGTCTACACAGGCCTGCACTGCCTGCTGAAGGACAACATTGACAGGACCTGGCCCAAAGTGATCTGGAAGTTGTAGAACCTTTTTTTTGTCGAGATGAGGACCTGAGTTTCCATGCTTGTTCACATAAACGCAAACTGAAATGTACAACATATGCATAAATACAAGGTAAGTCTCATTATGAAGAAGATACATTACTTGGTACGAACATATATGTAACCCTTAAACCACAGTGGGAATCATTACAATGCAGACTGCCGACCATAAACACAAATTAACCAATTCCACACTTTGGACTCGTTTTAGTGCTGGTGTTTACTGTATCACGGTAAATAGGAAGTGGAAAACAATTCAATGTGTCTAGTGAATGTTACATGGAGCTGGGAATAGTGGTGTATGCCAACATAGAGTCTCAACAAAGCAGGGCAACTTGCACTGAAATACGTCTATAAGGATTATGTCTCAAAAGTTTTTAGTACAAACTTTTAACTCTGTAGGTATGTGGTTTTACATTTTTAGATTTGTATTTTCTAGTAAAATGTGTAGATGAAAGAGCTAATGTAGCTTTGGGCATGTCAGGTGTCATTTAATAGCATCACAATCAGGGCCATAATGACTGTACCTTAGAAAAAACAGCCTCTGATTCAGACTGAGCTAGGTATTACTAGATACTGATGGCAAATAAGCCCTACATCTTAAGTCAGCTCAGTCATACAGTTTTGAGTCCAAAATGCCAGTGCAATCCAGAACACGATTAGCAATTAAATTGTTTTGAGGGCAGGAAGAAGCAGAAAATAAAGAAGTGATATTAGCCTGTTTATATCAATTCTAATAAACATATAGGATAGCATAGTATAAGTAGCACTTAGTAAAACATGTCAGATACAATTAGTAGCAAGAAGAAGCAAATAGTGTAAAGTCAAATGAAAAAATTAGCTAATAAAAGACAGATGTACACAGCTGATAGTATGATCCCAATCCCATTTATCACTCATATCCAAACACTGAGCTAGCTAAGTTCCTTAGGCTGGCTCATTTAATAACCAAAGGCAAGCATGCAAAGACATGAAATAGATGTACACTGGAGACATTTAAAATATCATTATGGAACATAAGGGTCTTGAAGCAGATTGCGGAGAAGCCAAACTGTCGGTACATACCAAAAGCCACGACACGCATTTTACCTGTCAAGCTGCTCTTCGAGGTAAGCCAGCGCCAAGGACCTCCTGGCACCAAAACTACTTCATGTTGATGTATGTTGTGATGGTGCCAGTAGTGTTCCTTTAACAGCAACAGCTAAGCCTCAACATTACTCATTGCTTCCTGGTGGATTTTTTAGGAAAAGTATTTGGTATTTTGGAACATTTGGTTACCTGTAGATATCACTGCTGGGGAAGAACCCACCATGCAAACACCATCTTTAGGCATTTGTGATTTATTAAAGTCCCCATCAGCAGAGGGGGCAGGAGGTAGAGATGGATGCAAACTTGGAATTTCTTTCTGGAAAAGTAAAAGGTATATATTGCAACATAAACACAAACCACTACTAAAATATGCAATGAAACCACATGTATGGATGGAGTATTCTATATATTGGCCAAAAGCATATATCGATAAACAGATAAAATTGGTATAGTCCGTAAACAGCAGAGGTTCAGTGCATAGTGTGTTCTGCATAACCGTTTACTAGGTTTTCAACATTATCTTTAGGCATATAAGTGCATAATTTGATATCATTATGTACATGAGCAACCCAGTCAGTAACACAAAGCATTCAGCTTTTTTACCCCACAGACTAGGTTAATATATTTACTTGTTTTCTGTTGTCTTTTCTCTCTCTCTCTTTTTTACACGAATTACACTTAACCTGTGGGTGCCTGGAGTGTTCCTTAAATGTGCCACTTTCTCCTTCAAACAAATAGTACGAGCTGCTGTTTTGTGTGCAAAATCCCAAATTATATTAATGGCTTCAATGCATTTGTTTTTCCATACTTTCAAATCTCTGGAATTCTATACTAAAAATAATTCTGAGTATTAAATACCAGCGAGTGCCTCAAAATGCTACAGATGACCAAATCCTCATGAACACCAAATGCTTATTGTGAACTGTTGCAAATGAGATCAGATTTCTATTTCAAATGTGTTTGGGTATATACTTTACACATTAATAAAATACCATGACCACCCCTAGAAGCCTAAAACAGAAATAACAGCAGATGCAAGAGAAGTTCAAATTAATGTAAAATTAATAATGTAAAAATGTATATACAAATGATTACTCCACTTTCTTCAGCAATACAGAATGCTTTAGCACACAATATATGTCACCATGATTAGAACTACACTACTATAACTACTATTGTAAAGTCATCAAAATAACAGCTTAATTTACCTTCATTTTTTTATTTCTTTGCTTTAAACATTAGTTAGTGAATTCGTTTTTAGATATAGCTTCATTCCTAGATTGCCATAAGTGATGTGTCATGGAAAACGATTTCACATAAACCTAGTGTTATCAATAATGCAACAGCACTTGAGAATAGAGTTGCTATGTCAGCAATATATCCCATTATGTTGATGTATTTATATAACAGTGGGTATGATTCCAAACACGTGTATATGGGCAACAAAATAACACAACTGCTTCCTGACATGAGAAAATAATGAACAGAAAGGCAACCTTTCTTCCTGGCTTTAAGTCCTTCTTCCTGGTTTTTAGGTTCTCCGCATTTAATACGTTTCTTGACAGAGCAGTGTTTTGGGGATGTTTGACTCTCCTTGGTGCAGTGGTGGTTTGTCCCAGAGGCTTGTCTTGCATTGGCTTCCTTCCCTTCTGGGTTGGGGCTGGTTTCTGAGGAGACTGCATTGAGCGTCTGACAATCTTTGTGGGTGATGCTGGGATGCTTGTGTTCTTTAAAACTGAAACTGCAAAGAACAAACATAAATAAACTAATATTTCTGCAGTCTGAGTTTCTTGGCACTGTTCTCCAAGTACTCTAAACTGTGTTTACAGGACCTCCTTACAAGCAGGAGTTGATAAAATCACATGTCTTACAAAAATGTAGGCAAACTTACATTATTCAATTAATTTCCTTCAAATAGAGAACATGTCAAACAAATAAAAAAATGTTCAAATACCCTGCTTATGGGTATTTGAAAGAATGCTGATGGCATTACCAGCAGAAAAGCTTGCTAAAAATGGTAAAAGGATATAAAAAGAATGTCTGCGTTTAAGCATTATTTCCACATACAATAAAAACAGTTAAGTAAATCGTATTTCAAAACTAAAGTATTTAAAAATGTTATTGTAATCTCTGTATTGATAATGTAATGCTAAGGGGCATACGGGATACACCATTTACTTCTGAAAACTCCTGATTTTTGGAATAGTATGGTCTCTTAAGCTTTGTTTACTGTTTGGTAGGAGAAGGGGGATGTGATTTCCAGGACACTAGCAGACACTAAATCAGCGCATTAAGTTCCTGGCAGAGAAATGCCTTCCTCTAGAAGCTGGTAATTATTCCTGGAGTCTAAATAAAAGGTAAGTGAGGCATTATGGACTGAATTTAATTTTGCAAAGCTAATGAAAGTAAAAACGTGGAAACATGGGGGATAAGGAAATATCAAGCAAATCTTCTTGTTTTCTAGTAATGAAGTATGGAATCAGAAATGGTTGCAACTGTGGTGGAATCTCGGTAAAAATAAATTTAGTAGGCCGAGATTACCACGTGGCATGTGTACGTGCATATGCTGACGTATCGATCAGTTGGTTGCACGAGGCAAGATACGATCAGTAGTGTACGGAGCATGTGCAAGAATACAGGATGTAGTATTCCCCTCCTCCATTGTGCTGGACAGGCCATGCGGTCAAGCAGGAAGCTAATTCTTATTTGTATTGATTGGTCAAGAGAATGTGCGGGTGGAGCTTAATATGGGAGGAGTTATGTGCCTATATAGGGAGCCTGCACTATTGTCCGGGGCTCAGAACTTGTTGTATTTTGGAGACATTAGTCCCTCTGAGTCCCGATCGGTGAACCGAATAAAGAATCTCTTCCTTCCTGAAGAAACCTGTGTCCATCTCTCTGTGCTTGGCTTCCGTCAGTTTCTCCGGTATCACAACAGCAACATTGCATTACTTTAATGTGAATGCAATGGTTACTTTAAATATTCTCACTTTAGAAGTAATGTTAAACAATAAATATGATTTATAAATCAAGCTTTCAAAATATGTTTTCAAAACACATCTATCTCATAAGCATACCTTAAAATTGCGTTTTTATTTTTTTACAAGTCATATGTATTGCTGGTTTTACAACTTTATTACACACAACTAAAAACAAAAAAATATTTGCAATAATAAACAGAAAAATTCCAATATATACATTTGTATTTATATACTTCTTGTATAGCTGCACTATTTCTGTAATTGCAACCGTGTATTAAATGGGTAGTACAGAGGAAGAAAAGGCTGTTGCCATAGCATAACGATCACAAATTGCCAGTGACACAAATACTGCTTCAGCTTTCAACATCACTAATTTACTGAATATCTAGTTAGCAGAGAAGAAGTAGGTGACTTGACATGCACACAATTTAAAGGGATCTTTAAAACAAAGCCATTTTCCTGGCACTATAGGGTTAATAGGTTCCTTCAGCCACTTACGTAAGGCTCTGCGAATTAGACCTCCCCATTGGAAAGCATTATTCAATGCTTCCCTATGGGGAAAATCTGACGCTGGAGGTCCTCATGCAGAGTGTGAGGGCGTTCAGCATCAGATAACGGACCAAAAGTCTGTTTCGATTTCGGAAGCGCCCTCAGTGGCTGACAGCCACTGAGGGCAGACTTGGTGCTGCAATGTAAACATTGCAGTTCTCTGGAACTGCAATGCTTTACATTGCACCACTAAATGCAATAAAGACACAACACCCAGACTACTTCAATGTCCCTTTAATAGCTTAATAGCATACATGGACTTTTAGTATGTGGAATCACAGGGTCTTCTCTATGGTGTTAGCAATCTGTTATCACCTTAAGGACAGAGCCATTTGTACAAGTTGTGATCAAAACAAAACTGAATCAAAACCTGGAATTTGCACTATATATTGTTCAACCATAATTCATCTCTTTAATATTAAGTGCACCCACACTTACTATATATAATTTTTTGAAAAAGTAGACAACCCAGGGTATTCAAAATGGGGTATGTCCAGTCTTTTGTAGTAGCCAAAGTTAGCTTTCATATTTGTGTTTTGCATTTTTAACACAAAAACTGCACTTTTGCTGGTGATATCATCGGCGTGATAAGGTTTACGGTTTTATAACACACATTTGTGTTCAGCGAAGTCTCCCAAGTATAATAGTACCGCCCATGTCCAAGTTTTATGGAAAGTTACAGGGATAAACATAGGACTTGCAAATTAAATTCTCTGGACTTGCTGCCTGGGCTGTCAGGCTGGTCCCGCAAATTGTAATTAATAAAATGACTTAATTATGTTAACAGACTACATAAATATACACGTAGAATTTAAATATATACATATATATGTATTTAAATCATATGTGTATTTTTATGTAATTATATATATATATATATATAATTTCATTCTAACTGTATTTTGATAAAATATATATATATATTAGCCACGATCCTGCACTCACATTTGTAGTAAAAGTACCACGGTGCTCTTTCAGCCAAATCATATAAATCTCCACGAAGAAAGGCACACGCTGGGCTTTTTGAAGAAAATTATTTATCGACATTTAGTAGTCACCTGATGGTACTTAAGTAAAATTTTGTGGTCCACATGTGGCTCATCAATCTACAGTTTGCACTGTTTAGTCTGGATCTCTGATCACAGATATTACCTTTGTCTAGGGGGAGGGGACTTCACCGTTACACGTTTCCCACAATATTTTGCTATTTAAAGAAGGTGTTTGGAGCTATGAGGTTATCCTGATGAAAGTCCTATGATGGACTGAAATGTCGATTTGCTGTAACCCGTCTGTTATGAATAAAAACGAATAATTTTCTTCAAAAAGCCCAGCGTGTGCCTTTCTTCATGGAGATATTATTATATATATATATAGAATCCATTGGTGCCCTGCACACACACTTTCAAGTATTAATATAATGCCGGGTGCATCAAAGCCATAGCCAAAGATAATAGTAGAATATGCAAAAGGAAGGCTTGCACTCACGGTCTGTATAATGAAATATCTTCTTTATTCCAAAATTTTTAAAACATGATATAAGTCATCGATGTTTCAGCCATCTATTGTGGCTTTCATCAGGATCAGTTTAGCATACCCTATGCCCTATACCCTATGCTAAACTGATCCTGATGAAAAGCCACAATAGATGGCTGAAACGTCGATGACTTATATCATGTTTTAAAAATTTTGGAATAAAGAAGATATTTCATTATACAGACCGTGAGTGCAAGCCTTCCTTTTGCATATTCTACTATAACTATATATATATATATATATATATATATATATATATATATATATATATATATATATATATATATATATATATATATATATATATATCTCAAATACCTTTAGTATCCAGGTCCCTCTAGTTTTAACCCTGCAGTTGACAACAGAGCAGTTTCAGAGAAACTGCTATGCTTACACCGCAAGGTTAATCCAGCCTCTAGTGGCTGTCTCCCTGACAGCCACTAGAGGCGGATCCTTTAATCGCACTTATTTGACGCTGGACGGCCTCACTGAGTCCAGCGTCAAAAAAAAAAATCCCCATAGGAAAGCATTGAGAAATGCTTTCCTATGGGCGGGATTGAATGCGCATTTGGCTCCACTCGAGAACTTACGTCAATGGAGGAGGAAAATTCAGTGTCTCCATGACACTGAATGTCAGCCCTTCTCCAGGAAGCACCTCTAGTAGCCATCTGAGGAGTGGCCAGTGGAGGTATCCCTAGGCTGTAATGTAGACACTGCATTTTCTCTGAAAAACCTGTGTTTACTGCATAGAGCCTGAACATAATGATTATACTCACCAGATCAAATACAATAAGCCATAGTTGTTCTGGTGACTACAGTGTCCCCTTTAATGTAACCACTGCGATGGTAGAAATCTTTTCGCTTTTGTGGCAGAAGAGTAGTAAAATTGTGGGTGCCCAAGCGACCCAGGATTTTTGGGGTGGCTGTATACATGATCGGGATCTAGCCGAGCGATCACTAGCGTCCCCCCCCCCCACTTTTTTATTTTAACACTTTGTTTTGACACAACAATTAAATTATTTTGGGGAGGGTGGGGGTCTCTCTGAGTCTCCTTTCTTGGCGCATCCTGAAATTTGCTCTGTTGCCCCTACCTAGGTGTGTATGTGAAATGCTCAGTACACCAACAGCAACCACTGACCTCTATGATGATGCTCATGATCAGACAAGAGTGAAACTGAGTATTAGTGGCTTACAACTTCAGGAAGTGAGGCGGTACTGGAGCGAGGGGATAATACACACAAACGGCCAAGGACAAGTTGACAAAGGCAGTGGAGCTTGACTCTTTTGTAAACCTGCTAGATATACATAAGAAAAAGTAGTCCCAAGAGACAGACGCTTTATATTAATGCTATGCATATTTAGTTCATGTAAACAAAATATGTTGGGCTTCTAAATGTTTTTTTTTAAGAAGATCATATCATAAATTTACCCAAAATGTTCCTGGATAGCTCTATATCATGGTCATACCCTTTAATACATCCTCTCTTAGGCACACATACTCACAGAATGAATGGCAGATACTGTCTACTGTACAGTGAAAAGTGGAATTCTAAAGGAATTTCACAAATAATGACTGCATTCATATTTAGTCACACACCACTTAAACTACCGTACATACTATTGAAGGCCTGTGAAACTAAAATACGTTATATGCAATATTTTGAAATATCCATATACTGTATGGATTCCAATTTAGTAATAAAGATATTATTTTATAATCTGTAATCACTGGTGAAGGTACAAAACCACACTATGCTCAAAGGTGGGTTTTAGAGCCCTAAACTTATAATGTACAGATTATTTCATTAAAAGGCACTATCAAATATAGCCTATTATAGTGGTTAACTGCACTTGATAACTGCTTGTCCTGATTTAGGGTTTTGAAATGTTTATTACCTGGAATGTTGGTACGTGAAATGTTCCCAGCTACACATGATGTTTTGAAAATGTGATTACCAATAAATGCTGAAGATATTTGCCACTGACCCTGAAATTCATTTCAGAGTAAATAGTTAAAAACAAAAAAAAAAGGTATAATAAAGAAATATTAAATTAACCATTTGTCTACAGATAAATATGACACCACCGCTGCATATAAGTAAATGGCAAAAGGTATGGCTGTCAAGCATTCTAATGTAAATAATAGTAATGTTAATACTGATTACTAGCTCTTGGCTCTATACGCAGTATAATATCATCGCTAAATGAAAGAAGAAAAATATCAGGTTTCAAATTTAGCATGTGTGCTCGCAGCACAGCAGACGCCACTTTCCTGTTTAATGTTTCACTGCATAGGCCTTTCTCATGTTACACAAAATGAATGTAAACCACGCATTGGAATCCTCTTAATATCAATACCATTAGTCACTACAGTTATGGATTTCTCCATCAAATGGAGACCTTGAACAGCAAAATGAATTATGTCTAAATTTGGAGGGAAACCAAGCACTTTGTTACCGTAGTTGAGTTTAAAGCAGTGACAAGTCATATTTGGTGCTTTCCTGTGTGTGGCACTGTACGTGCGACAAGGGCATATAAGTGGACTAGAGATATGAACTTATATCTCCTTCCTCAACAGTCCTTTCTCATACAAAAACAATCCAAGCAAAAAAAATAAAAAATGTAATGTCTGCATAGCACAGCAAATTGATGGTCTGTCTATCTACATAGAGCTGTGTAATTTAAGTTCAGAAGGTCAGCACAAGTGAAGTAAAATGGATTCCGCTACTGTACAGTAACCACTGTATCGCATGCCTCCCAACAGTTCAAATGGACAAAAGGGGACATTTTGCTTTTAGAGGTTAAGTGGGGCTGCATACAGTGGTGGGGCAGTACTGAGAAATTTAGGAAACTTACTAGTAACATTTTAAACAACTAAAATATAATTTAGATCAAGACTAATGCATCTTATTTACACAGAATGATTTCTGAACACATTGCAGTTTAAATACACCTTACTGTGAGTATTCTAGCTGTGGAGCTCTGTTGAACACTCAGACACACCAACAATATAGAGCTTCAAGTAACAACAAAAAATTATAGATTGATAGAAAAAGAGGGGCAGAGAGATTTGGGCCCTAAATAAGCACGCTTTGGATGTATGGTAACTCCTTATAAAATGTTTTTTTTTTCCCATGTGGAGTTTTGTTTTTGCAATACAATTTTCTAATGTACTTCATTGTAGGATGAAATGGCATACATTTGCATTTTCATGTGGTAGTCTCACTGGAATCACAATAGAGGAGGCAATATTCTTAGAATTAAATTTGAGCAGCAAGAGGAGCAGCTCAACTAGATGCAGATCTATCTTGACAAATATATTCCACCCTTTGTCAATATTGTAAAGCGTAGGAAAAAATACATAAGACAAAGTAGTCCCTACTTTGTCTTATGTTTAGAAGAGAAATAGAAATGAAAAAAAAATAATAGATTCTGAAAGAGGAAAAGAAGAGTAAGCAATGGCAGAAAGACAAGTTCCAGGTGACAAAGGTACTTTAAAGGAACAATTTAGTGTTAGGAATAGAAAGCTGTAATAACCGTTTTTTACACTCATGCTGGCTCAGTACCCGCCTACTCTGACGTCAGCACGGAGGGGGAACCTAATGAGCATGTGCAAAGAGTGCTGCGCGCAGATGAGGTATTCCCCATAAGAAAGCATTGCCTCAAGGACATCCTGTGTTGTTTCATCAGGAAGTGCCACTAGAGGCATTCTTAACGCTGCAATATAAATATTGCAGTTTATCTAAAACTGCAATGTTTCACGTTGCAGGATAAAGGGGGGCAGGGATACTGCACCCAGACCACTTTAATGAGATGAGGCACCTATAGTGTTCCCTTAAGAGGGAGATGCTTAGCATTAAAACAGCAGTGGGACATTGTCAGATGCTGCTTGATATTAGTAAGAGTTGCACTGCTGTGCAGCAGCAATTTCGTCTGCCACTATTAATTAAGCTTGGGGGAAAGCTAAATGAAAATGTCAGCAGCTGCCACACATGAATACAACTCCCACTAATAAGTGTGCAGAATCAGGGTCCCTGTAGTGCATGATAGCAAACTGTATTATACTCCTGTTCAATACAGGGAAGAATTTTACAAAACAATAAATATATCCATCTCTAATCTATACTAAATATATAGATGTAAACAGGTCTATGATCATGCTACCCAATACTTGTTCAAGTAAGGTATGGCAAATGGGCTGCATTCTCTGTATCACATAGCCAAATAATCTTTTTAATGCTGTTTCCAAACCTTTGCAACTCTTCTCTATTATGTTTAAACAAAAAGATGTGTTCTCCAGTTTGCAAATGTATTCTAATCCCTTATAGACAAATGGAATATTTTGCCAGTATCAAAATCTATTTCCTAAAGGCCATATTTTCAGTAATGATTGTCCAGCTTATTAAGCACTGACTGCTTTATGCAGTCCAGCTGTCACTAAACAAGTGGAGCATTACATTTTGGAATTCAGATCCTTTAGGACCATATTGTTATGAGTGTATAGACAACATCTGGTCCTTAACAAGTAAGCAATACTAGCAGTCAAGGCTATAATGATGGCCTTGCATGAGTACTAGATAAACATGCAACTTCCGAAAAAGACCATTTAAATCACCAGATTATTTGAGGAATGGCACAAGTGATTCTCTGCTTATAGTGGCTGGTATTTTTCTTCCCAAGTTCTATGCGGATGCAGAAGCAACAGCAGTGTTGTAAAACATACCACTAAAATCACATAAGCACAGAGAAAATGGTGTCACAGCATACATTTCCTACAAATCCCCTCTTTCCTCCAGTGACCTCTTTCCCTCCAACACACGGAAGGACAAACTATAGCTCCAGCTGTTAAAAACCCGCTCTCATCATCCCTAAGGATAAAACAACAGCTTGCACAGGAAGTGTAGGTTGAAAGCTGCAGTTACCCAAGTTTCTTTGCGGTCCAACCATGTAGTGCCTGAAATGCTTGATAACATTATGGCTAAATGGTTTTGAAAGGGCAGAGAAGAAAAAAAAGAAAAAGAAAGTATCTATTCTTATATATAGGCCCAAACTAGGGAAATGTTAAAATGTAGCTTTAAAAAAAGGGAAAAAAACATTAACACACAGTTCTTTAGAAAAATACGTTTAAGTATTAAATAAATGTAACATTTTTGTATAACCAAACAGTTTCAAAATTATGAGCAGAAATAATGGGACTAATGTTAAAAATACAAACAACCAGCCTTTTAAAAATGCTTTATGAAGATCTAATGGTGCCACTTAAATAAAGCTTCCTTGTTAATGGAATTAGAATTCGACACTGAATAGCACGCACCACAAGACCAATTAACTACAAAAGAACAGAGATACACATACCTCAAGGCATTCCCTAAGCCCATTTATTATAAGATCTACTCAAAGAACAGAATAATGTCACTTCTTTATTACTAAGTGCAGTCAATTTTCTTTACCAAGTCGTTGGCACGAATGCACATTTCCTAAAACTGTTCCATCAAGCATCTTAGTCAAACAAACACACTGGGTGAATGTTATAAAAACAAGAGCCAGGCTGTCATGTGGGAAAATAACACTTGTCCCAGTAGTTACACTTCACTCCTCCTGTAACAAGCAATGGTCATCAGTGAAACTCTGTTTAGGGTTATCTGAGGCCATGTTTATCTGGGATGCTTTTTTTCTTTCTTGCAGTGCAAGGATTACCATCGCTTGTTTCTGCCTTACACAGAAGTCTTCGCAGCACACAATGACTTTATGTGAGCTGTTCTCACAATACACAAACAGCATGTCACAGTGAAGAATCCCCTACCTTTTTAATAACTGTACGTAGGTCTGCACATTAGTGAAAGGTTCTTGTGAAGCTCTACAGCTCAGCTTCTCAGTTTCACAAGGACCAAAACAGACACAAGTCTAAAACAAAGCCCCCTGCTGCTGGTTCAGCCCTGAAAAACCTTAGCAAATGGGCACAGAGATATTTGCATTCGGTGGTAGTGGGGAGGGGTGAAAGAGAGGAAAGCCGGCTGTGGGGGGAGGGAGAAAGAAAGAGAATGAAAGGGAAAAAGAAAAAAGGAAGAGAAACTGCTAAAGTAATCTCATATTGTATGCAAGCAGTATTGACAGTAATCATCAGTCACCTGCTTGGGCGGCTGTCTTCCAGCATTGGGAGACTGAGCAAAGGTTGAGTTGGGTCAGTGGACTTGGAAAGAGATCAAGAGGGGAGGGAGGGCAAGGGAAAAAAGGCAGGAAAGTGTATAAAGGCCAGCAATGATGTACCAAGTGAAAGGAGGGAAAAATATTTAACTACTGCATGCTTCATAAAAACTAAACAATGGTCCAGGAGAACATATTGCAAAATACAGGGAAACAAACTGAATATTTTACTAGTTAAAGGGGGCCTTTTTGGAAAAAAAAATATCCTTTTCAGTAGGACTAAGCAGAAGAAGATACAGTTTGTGAATGCAAAAACACAAACCCCATTGATTTTCATGTATACAGCTGTCACAGCATATTGTTACACATACACAGAGCTCCACCAACAGACATACACCATGTGCCAGGGGTGTGCAAACTTGGCACCCCAGCAGTTTCCACAACATTCTTGTAGCTGGATGTTCACAAACAATGTCTCTCCCCAGAGTTTTATAGCTATATTAACCAGCTAAAATGTAAACTATAGCTCTCGTAAAACTGCAACTCTCATGATGCACTGCCATTGACATTTTATCAGACCTTGATTTCAGAACACACGCAAAGTAATATTTATAACTGTGGTATTAAGAGTCGAAAAAAAAACAGTGTATTAAGAATTTATTTGGCTGAAGAAAGCCTTGAGCAGCATTATACAATGTCATGTCAGAACAGCTGGCTGTGACCTCAAGGAATCAAGAAATAGGATAAGGCAGTGCTTAATGATGCTATGCACAAAAACCACTGACTCAGCCTACAGTTAGAGACATGCAAATATAATGCTCAGATTAAATCAAGGTCCATACTATGAAGTGGCTGGGAGAGGGCAATATGACGAGCTGTTGTCAACAAATAAAAGGAATCATTGCATAAAAAAAGAATTTCTAAAAATATGCCAATGCAGACAGCATATTATAAAATGAAACCAACATAAATGAAATAAGAAGTGAAACGAAAAAGCAAGGTTTGCACATAGAATTTGTGGAAGATGCTATTAAAACCCTAGTTCCATAGCTTTACTTGACAGTCACTGAAACCTGTTTTCCAGGATTACATGCCATCAGTATGTCAGGTTTTATTAAAGAACTCAGCAGACAAAGGGAAATGCACTACAAATCTGAGTGCTCAGACATAAGAACCCTTTGTGATTGACATGAGGGTTTCTTTACTGACTCCATGATGTCAGCTAATATTATAGCAGTGTTTTATGAAAACATTGTAAAGGACATAGAAAAGTAATCGAAAATGAACATAATATTTGGAACAGGCTCTTGGAGTGCATTGTCTAGCTATTTTACACAGCACATGTGTTTTTGATTCACAAAAGCACCATACACCTCTACCCAGACTCAATGAAACAATTACTCCAAGCACCATGAACACTTAAGTGATTTGAAGTGGACACTACGTGCAGCGTTTTGCTATTCAACATTAAAAATACAAAAGATTAACCCCTTAGAGTTACAACTAGAGTTGTAACTCCACCTCTGGCAGCATCATTAGCCATTCCAGAACAATGCTCCAGGCTGGCTAATATACATTCTTTGCCATTGGCATCTGAAACCAGCAACACATGCCAGACAGTCAATGGCTGCACGACGTCCCTCCTGCAAGGGTGAAAGAGGTCAGTAAAAGAAAATTGGGCTGAGGGAGAACTTGGACTCGGCACTTGAAGAAAAAAAATAGGTCAATCTAAGCTTTTAAATTACCTTTTCTTCCAAGTGGGAAAGGTGACCACTTAGAGTTTACAACTAAACCAAGTTTTTTTGTGTGTGTGTGTGTTTTTTTTTTTTTTAAATGAAAACACAGATTTTTGGCGAGAATAACCTTTTAAGTCCACAAGTATTCTTGGAGAAATGGAGTTGAAGTAAGTAATAGACTAGTGATTTCTAGCCTCAGAGGCAGGCTGAACATTACAATAATTAGCTTGCAAACATCTGGATTTTCTTTTAATTCTCTGAGTGCCAGATATAAGGTCAGCACATTGAAAAGCATCATTTCTGGTCCTGCAAGGGTTACATACTGTCTACTGAATTTAAACACATGATAAAATGGCGCTTCATTACATGCAGGGCTTAGCTCTTAAAACAAATGTTGGAATGCAACAACATTGTGATTTTGAACAACATTGAACTTTAACATGTATGCTTATCATTCGCATGCCACCCATTCATTTAATGAAGAGAAACATATATATATACACACATGGATCTTTCTAATAGCATATTTGGCTTCTTCCCTTGCTATGCCTCCACATTAAAGAACTGGTTTGTGACACAATCTGTCTCACTGTACAATCAATCAATATGACCAAATGTTGCAGATCACCTTGACTAATCAAACCTCAGAATGGATGTGCCATGGTGCCTGATCGGCACCTCAGTGTGACTGGACCAGATCGGTGCGGTCACACTATTGCAGTACCCGATCGGCACCACGATGTGACCGCATCTGATCGGTGCGGTCACACTAAAGGAGGGAGAGGTTACTCACTTTACCTCCAGAGCCTCTCCCTCCGTGCAGTTTGTAATTCAGCGACCGGGTCCAGTGTTCGGAAGGAAGCCGGTCACTGCAAGGTGGCGCTTTATAATGACATTTTTGCCGTGCGTGCACGTTCTGGGGTCATGGGACCCAAATCAGTCAATAGCAGAATTTACTACGATTTTAAACCCAAACCTGCAGTTGTTCAATGCCCTGTCGTGGTTTCGACCCTGTTGATTACCTGAGAGCGCGTTTCTTATTCTGATATTTGGTTTTTGATCTTGGCTTGACCTCCTGTATTTCTGGTATCCCTGAACCTTTGGCTTTGTTCTTTCTGTATTTGTTCCTTTCTGTATTCCTAACCTCGGCTCGTTACCGTTTATTCTATTACGTTAATTCCGGCCATTCTAAGGCCCGGTAATACGTTGTTACTGTTTGAATGTGTTACGTGTTTTACTTAATTCTGCCTGTTGGGCCACTGGTTCGTCCTGACAGGATAACGTTTGGAAAAGTGTACCATGTACTCAACGCCAGTGAAAGTGTTCCAGCAGGTAGGCCTTCAAAGCACAATAGCAGTGCTGTCTATATGCTGCAGCTCCAGAGACTTGTGTCGTGATATTACTGGGGCCTATAGCTTGTTACAAAGTAGACTTACTGGCAAAGGGAAATGGATTGCATGTAATTAGTACAAACAAAAACAATATAAGAGTGCTCAAGTTGCGAGTACCAGCTTTTATCATGCAGTATACAAATTGAATTACAACGTCTACATTTAATAAAAAAAATGACATTGTACATCTCCGTTTCTATCCAATCATTTGCAAACGATTACTCTAGAAATGCTGGGAATAAACAATAAATATTTCACGTCCAGCATATCTGACATAATTTTATTTTTGTTTGCTGGTTGACCGGATTACAGCAGAGGCAAAGAATGATTAATCCGAGAATGTACCAGAAAATAACTGATATTAGGCACAATAGAAAAGAGCTTAAAATGGATAAAGCAAGCTTATTTCATTATAGCATGTACGACCCTCCTAAGTTTAGAGACATAATATTTTCAAATGATTCACACTTATATTCTAGCCACTCAACCAAAAGTAATTATCACTGTCAATAGTAACAACATGGATATAACAAGTGTTCTATGCTCAACTAGGGATTTAGAACCAAATGTCTGGCAATTAAAAAAACCTGCAATTAAAAAAAGTCAATGCATCTCTATGAGGAAATGCGGACTGGCGAAGAGTTTCGCAGTGCATGCGCAATATCTTCTCAGTGCTTTCCTCAAGCGTGACTCTCAGTCTGGCGTGGAGAAAAAGGTGTGTAAACACCATTCCCACGTGATCAGAGGGGGAAACGCACACACATTTGTTTTAATCCAACTCTATTCCACCCAGCCTCGCTACCTTTTGGAGAGTTGGAGTAGATCAGCTTTCCCTGGAATCCAGTGGGTGGTCGGCTGGGGGACAGTGAAGACGGCCGGTGAGGTAGCTGTGATCTCCCTGCTCTGATTCCTCACGTGACACTTAGTGATTTCGGCCCCGGCATCATTAAATGGTGCGCGAGTGAGCAGAGCAGTGAGGTCAGAACTCCCTCGACTGTCATCCTACAAAATGCACAGCTGGCCACCTCGGAGGGAACAGGCTCACAAATCCCAAGCGCCAAGACTAAATTCCTGGTCATTATGGTGACCTGGGATTTGTCGAGCCCTGCACTAAGTAACATTACCACTACAGGCAATTATATTTACAATATATATTAATCTAATTATATATTAAACTGAAACTTATTTTACTTAAAGTTCACATGAATTGAATCCCACCATTAATATAAATTAAATCCCACCAAATGTATTGATGTATGTACTAGGCAGTAAAAGTGTATGGATATAAATATTAAGCTGTATATGTATTGAGCAGTATGTGTCTACTAATGTATGCATTAAGCAGTACGAGTGTGTATTCATGTATGTATTGGGCAGTGTTAATGTATGGGGAAGTGTGTGTGGCTCTTCAACGCAATTCAGAATTTAGTGAATAAACCTCTGAGAGAATGTAGTTGCATTCATGAGGGGCGGCAAAATGGATTGTTGCCTAGGGCAGTAAAAATCCTTGCACAGGCCCCGATTACAGGTCACCTATACAATTGCCCCTGTGCTGAAGCATAGTTATGCAGAAATTATTGTCTGCAATAACGTACTATTTCCAGCCCCACTTAGAGAGCATATATTTAACCATGCACTTTTCTACAGACAAAATTATATATTAAACATATCAATAGAATGGTATAACTCTTTTAATGTATGCTTTGCTTCCTTTATATTTCTTAAAGGAACACTCCCCCACAAAAAAACAACTTTTTCTTCATGTTTTCTTCCGGTGTATATTGAGAAAACAGCTTGCAAAAGCTACAGACCAGTCTACATCCTTTGCAAGCCCTCCCCTCTTTCCTTAAAATTGAGAAGCCTCTGCGCTGGATCTATAGATGTCCACACAGGCAATTGTGGCTTTCCAAATCTTCTCAAGTAATCAAGAAGGGGGGAGGGTGGAGGCAAGAGTGTACCTTCGACATTAATTAATTCTGTCGGCTGATGGAAGAAAGCCTCAGACAGGAGGTTTTTCTACCCAAAGTTATAAAATTGCAGATTACTATTGAAATGGTCTATTTTATAAACGGTGGGGGAAAAATTACAGATTACAGCAAGCTTAAAGGGAGACTGTAGACACCCAGACCACTTCAACTCATCGAAGTGATCTGGGTGCAATGTCCCACGTCTCTTAACCCTGCAGTGGTAATTATTGCGGTTTCTAAGAAACTGCAATAATTACCTCTCAGGGAGGGTTAACTCCACCTGTTTATCTTTATAAAATACTAATAATTGAGGGGGACATGGGTGACAGAGAGATTAAATGGAAAAAGTTAAGGCTATTTAATATGAAATTGCTTAATGGTTCACATCTATGTTTTTTTTTAAACTAAATTTTGTTTCACCAACATATTCCACAGTGTTGTACAATAGATTAACAAACAAGCAGCAATAAGAGAATTTGGATGTACAAGAGCAGAAAGTAGAGAGAACCCTGCTCAAACAAGGTTAACTTCCAAGGGATATAAAGATATAAAGTTTTGTTGATTTAAGAATGTAAACACAAAAGATGTCAGGAGAGAGATGTGTTTGGTGCAGATTATAATAATTATAAGGTGATTAGATTGTGAGTTTCTCGAGAAGGTGACAATAATTATGCCAGAAATCCATTGGAAGGGGGAGGATTGGTACCATTATGTCCTACTATGCCCGGGGCTGTGTTTGATACGTCTAGTATTCAAATATCACACTGGCTCCTTTTTATTCCCAGTTTTGCCCTGAGCATTGCATGTAACACAAAAAGTCTGTTAAGCAAGTTTAGCAAATCTAACAAAGTGTGTATTGATAGTTTGCTGTGCAGCACTGAAATGTCTTTAAAGGCCTTAAAGCCATTCACACAATGTGTCAAGATGTGACTACTCATGATTGCATAAAAGTATACTTTCTTTACAGAATGGATTCAGTCATATCAGAGTGAGGACAGACATGTTATTAGAGGTTTTAAGGTGTCCTTTTTGTTAGACATGTGCAATTTGTTCCGAATGTCAATTCAGACGAATGACCGAATAGCTGAATTGGCAAATTTATGGAATGCCGAACCGAACCGCGGAAGTCCCGAATGTCCGAAGTGTCCGAGGGGGGGGGGGGAGGGGGGATAACAGTGAGCAGGCACAGGCAGAATTTACTAATACGAAGTAATCTTTACTTCGTATTAGTAAATTTGACTGAAAGACCAATTTAGGTCTTTCAGCCTTTTGGTAGATAGCTCCCTAATACCGTGGGAATAAGGGAGTTATTTACTAAGGGGCTGCAAGAGAACAAATCTGAAGTCCCGAAGTTCCTGAACCGAAGTGCTGAATTTCAGAAGTGCTGAATTTCAGAAGTGCCGAACCGAAGTGCCTCAGCCCTGAATTTCGGAATGCCGAACCGAATATTTTGCCCATGCACATGCCTATGTTTTGTAAGGAGCTTAAAGGATTGTAATCAATAAAGTTCAGTATCCTTCTCAAGAAATGCATCAACCAAGTGGGAAATAATACACAAAACAGACAATACTACATTAGTATTGTTTTTGTGCACTGTGACTTTACTTGTATCATGATGTTATACAGCAGGGCTTGATAAATTTGCTTTGAATATAGGAGCCAGCTAAAGAAGTTAAAAGACAGGTTGCTTTTTTTTTTTTTTAAACTAACAAAGCTTTGCTTTCAATGACAAAAATAAAATTCTTAAAGGGACACTATAGTCACCAGAACCACTACAACTTAATGTGTTTTGCCACGCATGTGCAATGGCCTCCTAAAGGTATCCTATTGACTTAGATCACCCACGTGATTATCTCATCCATGAAATCGGGCTAGTGGGAAAATGGTGGTTGGAAAAAGGTGAGTAAAAACAGCATTCACATGGTTGGGGGGTGAAGGTCATGCCTCCTCGATGAGAGGTGTGCAGCGCCATGAAAATCTTTATTACATATATTGGAAGGGGGAATGTAGACCAAAACAGTGTAGTGTTCCGTGAATACTACTTATTTGCATAATTTATGGAGCGTTTCACCTTTTAGTAAAATGATATGCAAGACTGCTTATATATTATTCTTCTCTCTGTGTATATGCCAGAGCCTACTCCATTTTTACGTTACACGTTTAGCAGCTTATTTGCAAGCTTTAAAAGGTATACCAATCCTTTACCAGCTTTTGTGGTCAGAAAATTGTCATGTTTAGGATGATGTTATAAAGAAATGCTCATGAACAGCTGCAGTATTCATACATCATCTTCCAATTCTGTACTGTAGATCCAGGGCCATGTGCAACCACATACTGAGAACTCATCATATTTAGCAATCTGCATTAACAGTTTTGCAAGATTTAGTGCCCACAGCCAATGATAGACCAGTTAATAAAAGTTAACACGAAGGCAGCACCAGAGAGTGACAGTAGCTGATCAACACACTACGAAAAATACATATATTTAAATTTACAATTAATTGTGGTTGCCTCTAAACTAGGCCCAATGGATAACGGCTCTGAAGATAGATTGCACAGATTTATGCTGTTCTACTATATGGCATCATGCAAGATTACACACTAAACACTCAGCCCACAAAGAAGAGCCCAAAGCATTATGTTATTCAAAGATCAGAGATGCAATCTCAATTTGGATGCTGGCTCCAAGTGGCACTTAATAGGATGTGAGTATTCTCACGCTACATAAAATTAGCAAAAATCAGATAAAGGCTCCATGCAGTGCTGGCCCTTGTGATATTCATTAGATGTCTAAAGGACAACTCTACCAATTATATATGGGAAGCCTACTGCAAGACGTAACTCCATCATACCATAATTAGCAGCTGTCTCCATTGAGGCTATGATTCAAAATGCCAGTATGCTTTTTGCAACCTATCTGACACAATCACTAGATTTTCTGAATGGACCATCTGCATGTCAGGGCACTTTCATTTTGCATCAGGCCATTAGATGCTACAGCTGTACACTGTTAAATGTTAGCTAGAATCTGGAAAGTATAAACTACACAAGTACAGAATTGGAATTAAAAATTAAAGGATTTCAGGAAATAATTTCACAACGGTCTTAAACTGTAATGAACAACCAATATAGTTTATGTAAATGCTCCCAACATTTTAAATGGACAATGAGTGGAACAGACACATATTTGTTGTTTTTGTTTTTTTTAATATAAATTTATTATGGCCCAGCCATATTGTAAGTTTGTGGTCACACAGGATCTTAGAAGTATAGGTACACATATCTTTGTTTATTAATCTGAGACTCGCAGTTCTCCTGTGCGAGAAATGTATCAGCATGTAGTAACACTGAAAAACAAGCAGAAATCAAACTGGAGTCAGACCTAACAAACCACCCCCATCTAATTTTAACCCAGGTCAGGTAGCGTCACAGTCTCCCATCTACACTCATCTCACTGCACTCTGAGACATCATCGGCCTGCCAACATCTAGGGGAGGTGACAAGAGGCCAGGCCCAGTATTTTAAAGGGACACTGTAGGCAATATAACCTCTTTATCTCATTGAATTGGTTATAATGCCTGGAGGATAATAAGAACCGCAAACAAAGGGCTGTCCAGGGAGAAATGTAGGGAAAAGATGTATGTCCTCTTCCTCCAGTAGTGAGCCAATATTAGACATTGAAAGTCTGAAGAACTGGTGGTAAGAAGTGTGTGTCAGTTGATGTAAAGTGGAGTTTCTCCACTGATCTAAGCGCCTCCATTATTTGAAATCAAGAGCACTTGTAATCCAATGCAAACCCTTTTATTTTCATGTATTTTGCAGAATGAAATCTAGTCCATGAAGCCACTTGCCCTTCATTTATACTCTTTGATTATCAGCCTGTAGAGGAACAAATGTATCTGCCAGAACCCACTAGCCATTGACCTAATGGCTGTACATTTACTGAAAGGTTAGTTAAACCCCCCCCCCCCCCAGCTTCAAACAATACAGGAAGTTTCAATGGGTCATATAATTTCTACAATAGAAAAACAGAATAATCCAGGCACACGTCGTCTACTGTGCAGCAGTTTTTTTGGAACCGTAGGCAAATGAAGCAACATTTAGATCTCCACAGAAATGTTGCTTAATTTGTCTGTGATGCCACTTAAGCTTTTGCACAAGTGACCTTGAGTACCTGGATTATATGTTTTTTCCATTGCATGGGTAAAGGGGTTACCCTGCCCCAGGTCTGGTAGCACCGAGGTCTGCCAGCCTTACCTTGGAAGTCCTTAGATTGCTATTTTATTTTTGTCATTGAAAACACCGCTTTGTTAGTTTAAAAAGACTGCTACAGCAAACAAAGCTTTGTTAGATTGATAAAGACTGCTGCAGCAGTTTTAAAAACCTTTATTTTGTGCGTTATGCACAAATCCAGACATTATCTTTGCTTTTATACTAACACTTCAGATCCCGTGTGAAATGTTGGTAGATCAAAGACACTGTATACTGTCTAAAGCCTTACACTTCCCAAATATTTTTTATAAAAGGCTGAAAAATATAAATTGTGCAAGTTTAAATAATTTAAACTCTTAGATTTGCCAGCAAAGTGATATATATACAAAATTGCTTTGTTGTTATAGGTTTATATTCTAGCTATCCCTCCCTTGCATGGTAGTGAAGGGGTTAAAAGAAAATTATTTTAGAACGTGTAAGTATCATAAACACTACATACCATGATCACAATTCAAACCTTAAAGTAGCTCTGTCACCTTCTGGTGTCTATGTCTATACTTTATTTTTTTTTGTCTTTGCATATTTTCCAAAGACCCCAGATGGTGTCTGCTCCGCTTTTATAGCATTGTCCATGGGACGGCAGTTTTTACTTACCTGAACCAGTCACCGCCATCTACGGTACTTCAGTGAGATCCTTTTCAGCTTGTGTTGCTTGAGCTGTCATGAGCCGCATGCGCAAGAGTACAACACTAATGCCTATGGAGAATACCGAAGTCTCACCATAGAAAAAGCCTGTTTCCCCTCAGCTATCACTAGTAGCAGCTGAAGGCTTGACAAAGTCAGTTTTTCCTTTTGTCACGTGTAGATAAATTAAATCAAACTAGCTCCTACTTTGTCTTATGATATCTTTTGACTTATGAGTATTTCACAAAGATTTTTTTCTTTGTTTCTTTCATTGTTTTTTGTTCATGTATTTATTTTAAGGAGGGGGTGACAGAGCTGTTTCAAAGATTATTTTTTTCGGTAAGGAATACGCTCTTTTTATGGAACCTGGTTAATGCTGATCACTGTACTGCCCAACAGGACCAGATTGATGGTAGGATAGACTAGCGTTTTATGAGAATACTTAGTAGCATGAATATGTCCAGCATGCCTCTAGTCATTCTTCTGCACAACAGAATAAAACAAATTCAGAAAACACACATCTCAAACCAGAAGTCCAAATTAGCTCCTGCTGCAGTACACCATTGTATTTTATCTATAAAACATGCCAAAAAGAATTTCCATTAAAACATTCATGTTTTTATGCAGAAAATAATACAAATTGTGTTGTGATCTGCAGCCTCAGAGCACGTAGAAGTATAAAGCCAAGTGTTTCTCCTTTACCATCTACTTCCAAGTTTTGTAAATGGTAATAAGAAGTTCAAAGTCAGGGTTGTGTGCATTCCAAGTTAATATATACATCTAGCTGCTGAAAATCCAACTGGAGATTTATATGGCTGTGTGTTTCTCTGGCATTTTTTAGCCAACAGAGTAAGTGGTTCTAATAGAACACAAATCTCTGTAACCATATCAATTTACCATTTAACACTTTAACAATGTAATAGTAAACCTGAATTGAGAATACATAATTTAAAGCAAAATATAATAAATAAAAAAAATCTGAAATAAAGGGGGGAAAGTGTGCAACAGAATAAAAGCATTCTGGGTGTGATTGATAGGTTATGACAGAAAGACAATGGCAACTTCTAGCTACCCATAACAGAGATTATGAAAGGTCCCATAGATCAAGTGATGTGTACTGAATCAATGGAAGAAGGCAGCAGCTGTAAATATTTCAATACTTACAGGAACCAGACCCAAAATACACTATAGTCTACTGTAAAATATTTATTCCAGTACTTAATTAAAAAATATATATATATTTTTAAATATTGATATGTAGAATGGCTAGATGGATGTGGAGAGGAATTTCTTATTCACTTCTCTGAATGGTATTTCATGAGGCTGCAAAGTCTTTTGCCCCACTTTTAACCCCTTAAGGACCAAACTTCTGGGGGATAAAAAGGGAATAATGACATGTCACACATGTCATGTGTCCTTAAGGGGTTAAACTACTGTATATTTTATGTATAACCATTTAAAATACAAAAATTAAATAAATCAATTTTTTGAATCGTCTAGAGAAGAAATGTGGGGTGTTTTTCGTGTATGCTCTGAGAATCATCCCTTCTGTAAGAGCGCTACACTGCTAAAGCAATGTGCTTCTGCAAGCAACACTGTAAATACAAAATGTAGGCACAATAAAATCTTGATTGCTAGGTGCCCCAGCACACAGCAATAATACTACATGTGTTTTTTTACAAGTTGTATCTGACTGAACAGAAGTATTTAGTATTGAAGACTTCAAGGAGTGGAGTTGCAAAGAGGAGACTCTTCCAGTGCTGGAATAAAGATGACATTATTATAATTATTAATTCTTGCAATGCTGAAATGGGATGTGTAGGGAGTGGTGGTTCAATATTCCAATGAGATATACATATTTTACACAAACACAAAGATATTGTTATGCATCACCTACATATCTCAGTTTGGACTTTGAGTGGTTATTATTGGGTATAGGAATTCAACAAGTCAGGTTTCCTCCACTATCCCAGGGTTCCCAGCTTGACACGCAAATGAGTACAGACTGGCATTGGGTTTCATACTTACATACTGCATTTCACCATAAAATACTCAGAGGAAAGGCCAGATATTACACAAGTCCTGTTTTACTCAACATACTTAAAAGTGCCACTAAACACTGGAGCTTGCAGTTAGAAATACAACTCTTATGTCGCTTTAGAAGGGCAAATAATTATGGTAGCTGTAGTTCTAAAACATTGAAGGATCCACTATTTTTGGCACTGCTAGCCTAGAGTCTAACAATATAACAAGTGACCACATCCTTCCTCTGGTGCATTGGGAATGTGGAATTAGCACTTCTGTATTGACAATGTCGATTCTATCAACATAGACAGTACTGATTGGCTAAGAGCACTGGTCTAACCCTTCTCCAACACTCAGCCAATTACCCCAATTTAGTCTGGTTGAAATTGAGGCTAATAATTTGGAACAGTGATATCCACATGAACAAAGTAGAATATGCAGTGGTCTAATGGCCCCATTATGAACCCAGGTTTTAAATAAAACGGTTTGCAAACAGTTTGACATTAAACTGCAGGATACAAGAACACCCCAGGCAACATAAGAATGCCCAATTTAAGTGTCCAAAACACTATGTTCAGAACTATATCTTAGGAAACAAACTTAGGGGTTCTGATACAACATGAAAGAAAAAAAGCAAAAAAAAGCAGTATAGTACAAATTTGGGACCATCGTCCTGCCTTCCCAGGTTATTCACTTGGCAAATCCCCCAAAAAGTGCAATTCCATTACTGAGTACATAAACATATGCAGCAAGTGATAGGGCTTCTAATGTGCTTTGGACATGGAGAATTTGACAACTTATGTGCCATTTCAGAGTTCCACTGACACTCTTTTTAAGCCAGTAACACCTTCTGCACTTTTCTGAAACTATACTGACAGCTGTCTCGTTTCACTGCCATACACCTGCAGCAATCAGGTCCCCTCCCTTCCTGGGTTGCTGTGAACCACAAAGCGGAAATCCATAAATATTTTCTGAAAGCTTTTTTATTAAAAGAACAAGAATTAAAACACATCACTACGACTATCAGATGTGAGCTGTGGGTTACGAGTAACGTTTTTTTCTTATCATTTCCAGGAAATTGTTTTTTTTTTCCAGTCTAAGACTGGTCTGATTGGAGATGCCAACTGTCATGTGAGGACCCCACATATTAAAAATACTGAAAAAAACAGATAGTTGATGTTTTTATAAGCCTACAAGGGAACAGAACAAGGTTTATTTCTGCAATGGTTGTAGGTAATTTTTCCAAATATGAAACATGTTAATATTAACTAATCAAGGAAGAAAAAAAACACATATTGTGGATAAACTGATAATTGCAAAATAAAGAAAAGGTTTGAGGGGAAAAGGAAATGCTACTTCTAGCTGGATTTACACATTCAAAAAATAAACAAAACACTGTTAGAAAACATAAAACCGTTTTATTCTGCAAAGTAGGTAGAAATTGTAAAGGATAATGTTTCTTTTCCTTGACAAAAGGTGTTAAATGTAGGATAAAGAAGCAGCTGTCTAACATCGTTAATATTGCAATCTGCTTTTTGGGAATCTGAATTTCACAGCACATGTATTTTTTCACCTGGGAAATAAAATACATAGAAATACGGTTATGAAACTGTATGCTCCAGGCCTCAAGTGCTGATTGTTCCTGTGATAAAATATTGTTTCAAAATATCACACTGAACAGATAAAGAATAATTTTTTGCCAGCACAGCTACGTTAAATTGCATGATTTTGCTATTACATGACGAAAAGTCATGATTTTATTAAAGACACGGAGGCGAGTATTGCATATCCCTTTCTTTACTGTTGACAAATAGCAGCAAAGGAAACATACAGAATGAAAAAAGAATGAACATGTGATAACGTAGGCCCCTCCCCCTCAGGTCCCAGTATAACAGGCAGCACTTCCCTTCCATTTCCCTCTTTCTGCAGATGCGACCAAAGAACAATGTCCATAACTAGAGTAATGCGAGAATAAAGTCCCAAGGAATAACAGAAAAAACCGAGGAGGTATAACATCACAAACTGGGAAGTGTGGCCGTAGAATTCATAGGACCGATGGAGGACAGCAGGAGGAGACCAATAAACCGGACCCTTGCTAGACGTCTTGCCAGATTAAGCTGTGGAGACATAAAGGACAGGAGCCAACAGGTTAAAGTCGATACTTGTAACTAGTACAAGGTTACACCAGTGGGAACAAAGACCCTTGTATATACAATCCCACAAAACAATCAATGTTAACATATCCAGTAATATTGAAAACAACAATTATAAGGACGGCCCCACTTACCGTCCCAAACTATAACATAGGTGTATCGTGGTATGAGTAATATGGGTGGGGAGATATATACTTACCAGCGAGAGAGTAACAAAAAAGGGTGGGGCAATACTCGCCTCCGTGTCTTTAATAAAATCATGACTTTTCGTCATGTAATAGCAAAATCATGCAATTTTATAACAAGACACGGAGGCTCATATTGCAAGTTTAAAGCTGATCCATTATTACAGCGAATGTGTGTGGGGCCGGCCGAAAGTAGAATTCTCGGAAGGTAGATTCCCTAGACCAATCAGCTGTTCTCATAATGTCTTCCAGGCGGGCGCCCGCAGACATCATAGAAGAGGCCGAAGCCCCTCGTACTGAGTGGGCGCCGAACACTGTAGTGTCAATGCCCGCTTGGGCCAGCAGCCATTTCACCCAGCGTGATAAGGTAGTGCTGGAAACTGGGTGAAAAGGGGGGCGGAAAGATAAGAACAACTGACGGGAGGCAGTAGATCGGTGTGGTTCGGTGCGAGATTCGTATTCACGAAGGCAGGTCACTGGGCATAGCGAAGGAGAGGCAGGGAAACTAGGGTAGGATACCGCCTTGATGGAAGTCTTAGTGCGTCTGCTGATGTTAAAAGTTACCCCGTCCGGGGTGTATGACTTGGCATCGACATCCAGTGCACTGACATCCGAGACTCTCTTGCATGAGATGAGACAGAGCAGGCACACCAATTTGGCCGACAGCTGTTTGAGGGAGAGTCCTGCGTTAGCGGGCCAGGATGAGAGGAAAGTCAATACAACTGAAACATCCCAGGTCGTGGAGTAGCGGGGCCTGGGTGGCCTTGAAAATCTAGAGCCCTTGACGAGTCGGCACACTAGAGGGTGTTGTCCCGCGGGGCGGCCCTCGAAGCCTTGGTGAATCGCCGAGATAGCGGAACGGTAAAGGTTAATGGTCCTGTAAGCCTTACCGGCTTCGAAGAGAGACGTCAGGAACTGCAGGATCGTTGTTACAGGGGCCGAAACGGGATCCTCGTTCCGAGCCATGCACCAGCTAGCCCAAGCTCGCCAAGCTGACCCATATGCCCGTCTAGTGCCGGGAGCCCATGCTGCCGCCAATAAGAATCTAGTTGCGTCCGAAACTCCTTGGATTTCCCAGGGTCCCCGGAGATTCGCCACGCCAGAAGTGGGAGAGAGCCCTCCAGCCGGAGGGGATGATAGCGACCCGTCGGGTCTTGTAGCAGGTCGTGGCGATCCGGCAGGAGTCGAGGGTAGTCCAACGTCATCTCGAGTATTTGGGGGAACCAAGACTGCGTCTCCCAGAATGGGGTGACCATGACTAGCTCCGCCCGGTGTTTGCGGGTCTGCAGGAGTGAGCGAGGGATCATGGAAAATGGGGGAAAGGCATAGAGGAGGCCTCCCTTCCACTCTTGTAGGAAGGCATCCACTGCCTCCGCCATTGGGTCCGGCCTCCAGCTGAAGAAGCGTGGGAGTTGAGTATTGAGCCGGGAGGCGAAAAAGGTCTATGGTAAATGGCCCCCAAAGAGATGATATGTTGGAGAACACCTTCCTGGCTAATCTCCAGTCGCTGGTGTCTGAAAGATAACGTGAACCCCAGTCCGCTTGGACGTTGTGCAGGCCAGGTAAGTACTCTGCGTAGACCATCAGGTTCCGCTCCAGGCAGAATTCCCAAAAATCTTTCGCCAACCTGGCCAGGACCGCCGACTGTGTACCACCCAGGTGGTTGACATATCTCACCGCCGAAACATTGTCCATGCGGAGCCGAATACATGATAGGGCACGGTCCTTGGCGAAGCTGCGGATGGCGAAGGAGCCTGCCAGAAGCTCCAGGGCATTGATATGTAGTCGGGTTTCGGACTCCGACCACCGGCCCCCAGTTGAGATGCCCTCGCAGTGGGCTCCCCAACCGTGTAGACTCGCATCCGAGTCGATCGTGAATTCCGGCGTTAAGCCGAAGATGGCTTTGCCATTCCACGCAGACAGGTTGAGAATCCACCATCGCAACTCGTCTTTCGTCTCGTTGTCCAGGGAGACTAGGTCTGCGTAGGATGCCCCGGCTCTTAGGTGAGCGATTTTTAGGCGCTGTAGCGCTCGGTAGTGGAGTGGGCCTGGGAACACGGCCTGGATTGAAGAGGCCAGTAGGCCTATGAGGCGTGCCAATTGGCGTAAGGTGAGCTGGGGTCGGATAAGGGCCCTGCGCAATTCTTTGCGGATGGAACGAATCTTGGATATCGGGAGACTCAGCGTCGCTGCCCCCGAATCCACTTGGAAACCTAGGAATTCCAAGCGGGTGGCGGGGGTCAGGCATGACTTCTCCCAGTTGATTATGAAACCTAAGCGTGACAGGAGGTTTATGGCTAGTCGTAGGTGTGAGAGGAGGGTGGAGCGCTCCTGAGCCATGAGTAGAATATCGTCTAGGTAGACGATTAGTCGAACTCCTCGACTGCGTAGCCAGGCCATAACGGGCCGTAGAAGTTTTGTGAAACACCACGGGGCTGAGGATAGGCCAAAGGGCAGACAGGTGAATCGCCATATTTCGTGTCGCCAGTAAAAGCGTAGGAGGTCCCGAGAGGCCTCCGCTATTGGCACTGTCAGGTACGCGTCTTTTAGGTCTAGTTTCGCTAGCCAGTCTCCGTGGAGGAGGAGATCCCTTAGCAGGTGAATACCCTCCATCTTGAAATGGCGGTACCTGACTACGGCATTGAGGGGGCGCAAATTTATGACTGGCCTCGATTGGCCGCCTTTCTTTTCCACTAGGAAGATATTGCTTATTACGCCCGCAGGGCTGGGGGGTGCTAGTTCGATAGCCCCTTTGAACTGGAGGGATGAAAGTTCTTCGTCGATCCGACCGCGATCCTGGATGGAAAAGCGGATCGGTCGAGGAGGGGGAATGTGTGTAGGGCGGCAGGTGAGTTCTATATGGAAGCCCTGAATAGTGGCCAGTACCCAGGGATCTGAAGTGATTTGTGACCAGGCTGGGAAAAAATGTTGGAGTCTGCCCCCTATGTAACCCGGAGAAGAAATGTGTGGTAGAAGGCAACTCACCGTATGGTCGTCTGGAGTTTGGGTTACTCCGAAGGCCTCTGGATCGCCATTGACGTCCACGGGATGGAAAAAACATGGGGCGGGAGGTCTCCTGGTATTGGTGATACTGTTGAAAGGAGCCTCTTCCCGTGCCACGGGATTGGGGATAGTTGCGGCCGGACAGACGGCTCCTGCTTCTGCCGGCCCTGGTAGAGACCCGCCCCTGGAATACTCGCCTCATGGAGGCCTGGGCCTTGTCTAGAGCCGTGAATGCCCCCACATAACGCCCCAAGTCTTTGATGAAGGAGTCTCCGAAGAGGAGTCCTTGGGCGTCTTTGCCCGCCTCCGTAAGGGCGAGGTTGGCTAGTTTTGGCTCAATTTTGAACAATATGGCTTTACGCCTTTCAATAGACAGGGAGGTATTTACGCTCCCAGCAATACAAATTGCTCTCTGGACCCAACCTCTAAGGTCTTCAGGGTCGACCATGCGGTTCTCCGCTCTGGCGTCTTCCGCCAAGTCAAATAATTTGGCCAAAGGCCCGAATATGTCCAGGTGCTTGTCCTGGCAGGACTTCAAAGCGGACTCTAGTCCTTTACGGGGGTTCCAGCCCAGTTTAGTGAGGAACTGGGTCATTTTTGGATCAACCTCTGGGGTGTCACACACCTTGTTAGGCACCAGAGGCCTAGGACACTCCGCCCTCAATTTGTTGCGGGCCGCCTTGCTTAAGGGTTTTCTGACCCAATTTTCCAGATATGTGGCAACGTGGTCGGCTGGGAGCCACTCCGCCGACCTCGGATGATGAAGGTCATCCGGATCGAAGAGTGGGACCCCCGAAGGATCCACGAGGGATGGCCCCGCAGCCGCAGGGTTCCTGGTCCCCGTCTCGCCTCCGGGCATCTCTGCCTGAGCAGAGGAAAGGAGGTCGAGAGCGCCATCGGCGGAATCCGCATCAGAGTCGGAATCTGACTCATTCATAGCCTCCTCATTTGACCCGATTTCTGAGTCGGTGCCGCTCTCAATCTGTGCTCTAGCACATTTCCAAAGCCGCGCCCGTTCTGCCTGGCGCGGAAAGGCTCTTTTGCGTGGATGGGACACGCTTTCTGGGGCGACCGAAGGTACGCCAGTCATGGTGTTTCTGGAGGCAGAGGAGTGTTTAGATTTACGGGCAGCCTTTTTGAAGTCCCCTTTAGATACCTCTCCCTGGGGTGTCGAGGTGCCCGAGAGTTGCTCGTCTGAAGGACGGGGCAAGAGGGCTTGTGAAATGGTGTGGGAGAGGGTGGAGGACATAGACCCCATAGCAGCCATAATGGCGTCTGTCACCGAGCGCTGTAGCGCCAGAAACTGTGGTCCATCGGGTTGGGTAGTCCCATCCGCCATAGAAGGCGAAATATCTGAGGTGACAGGGGCCTCAGTTCTGATTACTGGGGAATCCGACTCCCCAGAGTGAGCGGACCCAGTAGATAGTCTGGGTTTAGGCATGATCAAGGACGTATGGGTTAGTCACCCAAACAATCTAAGCAAAGGAAAAACGCTCTCACCAGGGCCCAGACCAGCGACACACTAAGAGGTAGGGACAGAATGACAGAAAATGGCCGCCGGGAATCTCGCGGGATTCGCGGCACCCGCAAGCTACGCGGAGGAATAATGAAACAAGAAGAAGTGCGCAGAGAGGCGCTCGAGCAGAAGAAACAGACAAGGTTACATAAGCAGGGGAGGTCTGGGCCCTGAGGCTAGTGTATAACGACACAATTATTAACCTTCGAAATAAAAGACTAAATAAATACAAATTAAATAAAAATCCATTAAATTATCAATGAATAGTATATAAGAGAAAATATGGCATGTACTTATCTTTGTGTCAGAGCAGCAAAGAAAGAGGGAAATGGAAGGGAAGTGCTGCCTGTTATACTGGGACCTGAGGGGGAGGGGCCTACGTTATCACATGTTCATTCTTTTTTCATTCTGTATGTTTCCTTTGCTGCTATTTGTCAACAGTAAAGAAAGGGATATGCAATATGAGCCTCCGTGTCTTGTTATAAAATTGATCATGTACATGAATTTGTAGATATTACTCTGCAGTATTATTTATGCGGAAAAAAAAAAAAAAAAAGGATAACACAAAAATGGTTACAAAAAGCTTCATTTCTGTCCAGTCAGTTCTTGAATCACATTTGTTCTGGTATAGTGGTAAATATGTGAACAACAAAATATGAAGGAAAGAACCAGAACATATAAGTATGATGGATGCACCACAATGCTACCAAACTTTAATTTTATAGCATGACAGGAGGCTTCCTATTTTGCATTAACTCTCTTTACTAAACTCCACAGCAGTAAAGAAAAACGTAAAGAGTAACAAGTAAATCACTGAGCAGCATAGTATATAAGGGCCATGCTGCCTGCACAACTTCCTCTTTCTTTACTGCTCCATCGCAGACAGGTCAGACTTTTTGCTCCCCTGGAGCTTTATTTACTTATTGTACATTAATCTTGATTATATTCTACTATTATCATTATTTGCTTTTACTATTATTATTATTGCTTTCTTTTTACCTGTATTCTTGTTCTGGGCTGTGGGACTAGGGGCTCTCTGTGGGTTTCCACCCTTCTTTCCTGCCCCTCTAGTCTTTCTGGGACCCCCCCTTGGCTTCCCCTCGGTTTCCCCAGGTCCCCCCACTGCCCTCCTAGCCTGGAGTGCCCTCCTGGGCTTCCTCCTTCGGCCGAAACCATTCGTGGCCGTTTTCGCGTCGGCCCGCTTCCAAACGCGGCCGGCCTCCAAAATTTAGTCCCCGGCTTGCGGCCTACACTCGCGGATGCCATTTTGGATCGCGGACATCGCGAGATTTCGCGCCCATCTTAATTTTACCTTGTGCATCTCATTGGGGGCTCAGTGTGACTGTACTAACTTGCTGTTACCCCTACATTGCTGTTTTTTTCACCTCCTTTGTGTCTGGCACCCCTGTGCCTGTCTAGGATTACCTGCTCAGCATTCCATCTGCTTCTAACAGACTGCTATTCAGTGTGACTGTCCAGGATTACCTGCTCAGCATTCCATCTACTTCAAACAGACTGCTACTCCTATCAAGCTCTATCCTGTGGCTGGGTCAGTCAGGTCAGTGCTGCTGCCTGTTTATTATTGTGACCTGCACTTAAGGGTCCCAACCCTGTGCAACCGGGGTGAGCCCCCACTATAAATACGCTGCTTATTGGGAGACTAGCTGTTGCAGTTCTCTCTAACTGGGTGAGCCCCAGTTTTAAAAGGTCACTACTATACCCTGCTGGGGTTTATACTGGGCTCTGTTCCCATACTATTAAAACTGACCCTACGCCTGCTCTCAAGACCTGGGTGCCCGTTTATTACTGTGCCTTTCAGTGACATACCAGCCTACCCTTATCATGGAAGATTCCCAGAACGTCCCTGTGGACTTCCAGGCCATGATTAACGCAGCTGTTGCTGCCTCTGTGGAAAAGGCACTCTCCAAGGCCCGAGCTTCGGCTCCTGATGTACCTAAAACCCGCAGACGTCCACGTCACGAGTCGGACTCCGAACTGTCCGACTATCAGACGAGGGATGAATCCCGCCCTACAAAACGCCATGACAAAGGCGAGGACTATGCACCCAAACCAACAAAGGGTAAGGCACCTGCCAAGCGTAAATCTGCCAAACTACACACCCCGGCCCCGAGTCAGGAGTACTCTTCAGATGAAGAGCAGGGCCCTGCCCAGTCTATGTCAGTGCTGGATGAGTGGCAAGCTGACGCTTCTGAGTCGGATTACGACGCATGGGGCTCGGATGAGAAGTCTGTCTCCGCTTTCATGCGGGAGACCCTCCTGGGTGCAGCCCAGACAGGAGGTATCGAGGACACTGCGGATGCAGAACCTCCTCTTGACTCAGACACCATTGTGGACCCCTCAGGTCAAGCGATGTTCGACTCCCGCAACATACGGCACCCCAGATCGGGTGACTGGTCGCCTCCAGAACACCTTTCCAGGTTCATGCACCTGTGGCTCCGCAAACCTCTGGAGAAAGAGGTCCGCAGCCGACTCAGGTCTGAATGCCCACGCCCTTCCCTGCCGGATAAGGTCGCTCAGACCCCAGAATTTGACAAGGTTAAGACGACCTTTATGATGCGCAGTGGCAGAGACCCTCGACGAGGGGTAGAGAAAGGCCTATGGGGCGCCCAAGATAACCTACTGGATTCCGTAGGCCCCCTGGCTCGCATTATGTATCTGGCGGATGACGCCTTCGCCAAAGCCGATTCTTTCTCCACCGAAGACATCAGGGAATGGGCACATGATATTCGTGAGTGGGCACAACGGTGTTTTTGTTTCATCGGAAACACCAATGTTACGCTCTCTTCGGAGAGACGAAAAGCAGCGTTATACCGTATTAACGGTAAATTGGCAGACCTTGGCACAAAGGAGATTGGGCCCCAGGCACAAGGGAAACTTTTCGGTGAACCGTTCCTCAAGGAACTAAACAAACATGTCAACGTGTTCACCTCCCTTAATAAGGCGCAATCCTCAATGCGCAGAATTTTCAAGAGCAACCCTACCAGAGGGGTTTTTGGAAGGGCTGGCCGGCAACGGGGCCGTGCCGCCAGCCGATTTTGGCCTTCAGGCCCCCGTACTCAACCAACTCCATTCTATCCAACAAGTGTCTACCAGCAACGACCCTTTTCCAGAGGCTCGGATAGAGGCCGTGGACCCCGCGGACGCGGACCTTCCCGCTTTGCTGCAGGTGAGGACCCATATTCCTCCGTTGTTACCATGCACCCGCACTGCGGGCCGTATTTCCCTTTCTTTCCACAATTGGGCCGCCCTATGCTCAGACACATGGATTCTACAAACAGTGCAGGGATATATCATAGACCTAGTGGGGACCCCCTTTCAGGTTCAGCCCCCTCGCCCCATCCACTTGTCGTCTTCCGACCACAACCTCGTCAACGCGGAGCTACGCGAGCTTCGAGACAAAGGGGCTATCCAGCCGGTCCACGACGAGGGAGGTTACTTCAGCAACATTTTCCTGGTTCGGAAAAAGTCAGGAGAATACCGCCCCGTCATCAATCTACGCGCCCTCAGTGCGTACGTGGTCTACCGCCACTTCAAGATGGAGGGCATCCACCTCCTGCGGGACCTTCTTCGGAGCAACGACTGGTTCACCAGGCTCGATCTAAAAGATGCATACCTGTCGGTCCCGGTGCACCCGGACTGTCGAGCACTCCTACGTTTCCTCTCCAGGATTGTAGGACTCCTCTCTGCTTCCATTCAGGCCATATTTCCGGGTCCCCTCCACTACAGGGCCATGCAACGTCTCAAGGCGAAGTACCTATGCCACAGGCCTACTTACGACCAACCCGTCCCGGTAACGACGGAGGTTCGCGAAGAGCTGTCATGGTGGCTGGACAGCATGCAAGCCTGGAACGGCAAGACCATATTCGGAGACACCCCAGATTTCATATTGGAATCAGACGCCAGCCTGTGGGGATGGGGTGCCACCAACGGAACCATCTCCACGGGAGGAACATGGACGGCGCAGGAGCTCTCCATGCACATCAATTGCCTCCAACTCCTAGCGGGATACTTTGCGATCCGCAGCTTGGCCCGGGAAAGATCCAACTGCTGCATCCTCCTACACATGGACAATGTGTCCGCAGTCCAGTACATCAACCGTCTGGGAGGCGCTCGCTCACGCCTGCTGTCAGATATCACGAGGGACATCTTCGACTATTGCCTCCCTCGCAACATCACGCTACAGGCAGAATACTTACCGGGAGAGATCAATCTCACAGCCGACTGGTTCTCTCGCCACTGGAGAGACGTCAGCGACTGGAAGCTAAACACGAGAATCTTCAGGGCCCTGGCAGCTCGGAGGGGTCCCTTTCACCTGGATCTGTTCGCTTCTCGCAACAATCATCAGACTCCGGAGTTCTTCAGCTGGCTCCCGGACCTGGAGAGCAAGGCGACGGATGCATTTCTCCAACGATGGCCGACGACAGGAGCCTACGCCTTTCCCCCATTCTCAATGATTGCGAGAACATTACACCAGATGCGTACGCAACAGATCAAACTGGTTGTCATAACACCCTTGTGGCAGAGCCAACCATGGTTCCCGGACCTCCTGGCCTCCTCCTACAGGGACCCTCTCCTCCTACCCTCCTTCCCGGACCTGCTCACGGATCCCAAAGGTTATCTCCACCCACTCCTCCTGGAAGACCGGCTACCCCTGGTGGCCTGGTCTCTTTCCGGGGTTCCTGGCGAGTCAGCGGACTATCGCAGGCTGCTAGGGACCTCTTATGGGACTCATGGGCCCCGGGAACTAGACGCTGTTACCTTTCAGCTTGGGCCTCCTGGTCTACTTGGTGCATGGAACGGGACTCCGATCCCTTTACAGCACCTATTCCCATGATTCTTAATTTTCTCTCCTCCTTGTTCTCCTCTGGCCGCTCTTATCGTTCGGTCAACGTCGTTCGCTCCGCGATTTCGGCGGCTCACACCCCCGTCGGGGATCTCCCGGTCGGCAAAGACCCTCTGGTCTGCCGCCTACTCCGCGGTATGCGGCTCCGCCGCCCCCCGGCCCCCAGATACCCTCACCTATGGGACGTGGGACTGGTTCTCCGCTTTTTCAGGGATTGGCTTCCGAATGACCGCCTCTCCCTACGCCAACTATCCGCTAAGTGCGCTTTCCTCCTTTGTCTAGTATCTTTCCGACGGGTTTCGGACGTTCGGGCTTTCGACGTGGACGCTTTCGAGGTGGCCCCTGAAGGGGTCACGTTCCACATTTCCAGTCGCACTAAGTCGGGCTCGACTTCGGTCTTTTACCCCTTCTTTTCCGACGACCCGCAGCTCTGTGTCGTGTCCACCCTTCGCAGATATGTTTCGGTTACCTCCTCACTCCGGTCCTCTACGTCGGGCCAACTCCTAGTCTCCTACGTACGCCCTCACGCCCCAGTCTCGGTCACCACACTGGCCCGATGGATCCGATGGATCCTTTCCCTCGCAGGTATAGACCCCGCGTTCGGCGCCCACTCCGTTCGCGGAGCGGCGGCGTCTTCAGCCTTCCTGGCAGGGGCGTCCCTTTCGGATATTCTCCGAACGGCGGACTGGTCTAGGGAATCCACTTTCCGTACATTTTATTTTCGCACTCCCCCTTCTGCTGGGATGTCTCTTCTTCAGCGTTAAAATTGCAAAATAGGAAGCCTCCTGTCATGTTATAAAATTGAAGATTATGCTAGCTTTAGTGTACTAATAATCTTAATTTTAATAAGGACAGGAGGCGAGTATTTTCCCTCCCTTCTGTTCCCTACCCTGACTCCTCGGGGGAGCGGATCTTAAGGTGATGGATATTGGGATTTATTTTATAGTCACTCTACCTTCTGGACATATTCGGAATCTCTTCCATCTCTATCCCCAGTATTGCCACCTAACAGACAGTTTTAGTTGTACAACATACTTACACCTAACACATATTTAGCCTCTGGCCAGTTTACTATCTGTCTGTACTGATTTAATTTACACCATTTTGTTAAAACACACAGGCGTGAACTGTTACGGTTCATTACCTAACCGATTTTATACTCTCCTTTCAGTGTAACCCTGTTCAGGACCTCCACTGGTCGCTGGTTTGTTAACCTCACGACTCCGTAAGATGGGATGACGGCTTCGTTTGGTCTTACCTCTATCTCGTTACCAGGAGTCTCCTCAAGTTCCGCTCGCCAGAGACCACAGTTACAGTTTCGTTGAGTTTCTGGATGTTCGAGCATCTATCTGGACTTGGATGTCGCTTCAAGAAAGAGGAAGTTGTGCAGGCAGCATGACCCTTATATACTATGCTGCTCAGTGATTTACTTGTTACTCTTTACGTTTTTCTTTACTGCTGTGGAGTTTAGTAAAGAGAGTTAATGCAAAATACTCGCCTCCTGTCCTTATTAAAATTAAGATTATTAGTACACTAAAGCTAGCATAATCTTCAATTAAGGAACAAGCAAACATTTTGGGTAAATGGACACACTAGACTAGGGATCGACCGATTCTAGGTTTGGCCGATATTGCTGATAATGCAGACCAAGGCCACCTGTGGCCACCTGGGGGGCCCAGCACACACTTACTTACCTTCCCAATAGCTCCCTTCAGCTCCCCTGTGTAACTCTCGCGAGTCCCGTGGCCATCAGAGCCACGTGCGGCAAACAGGCCGCGAGAGTTACACAGTCCATGCCACTGAGCCACCAGGGAATGCCATATCCCCCCTCCATGGCCAGGTAAGAAGCAGGGAGGAGGGGACTAAAACATAATAAAAAAAAAATAAGAAGAAAAGTTACAAAAATAAAAATGCCCCCCTCCCCCCCCACATTTTACACACTTAAAATACCTACACAAACACACACTGCATTCACTATACACACACACTGCATTCACTATACACACACACACATTACACAAACACACACACACACACACACACACACAGCATTCACTATACACACACATTACACAAACACACACACACTGCATTCACTATACACACACACATTACACAAACACACACACTGCATTCACTATACACACTGCATTCACTATACACACACATTACACAAACACTGCATTCACTATACACACACATTACACACACACTGCATTCACTATACACACACATTACACACACACTGCATTCACTATACACACACATTACACAAACACACACACTGCATTGACTATACACACACATTACACAAACACACACACTGCATTCACTATACACACACATTACACAAACACACACACTGCATTGACTATACACACACATTACACAAACACACACACTGCATTCACTATACACACACATTACACAAACACACACACTGCATTCACTATACACACACATTACACAAACACACACACTGCATTCACTATACACACACATTACACAAACACACACACTGCATTCACTATACACACACATTACACAAACACACACACTGCATTCACTATACACACACACGTTACACAAACACACACACTGCATTCACTATACACACACATTACACAAACACATACACTGCATTCACTATACACACACATTACACAAACTGCATTCACTATACACACACACTACACAAACTGCATTCACTATACACACACACATTACACAAACTGCATTCACTATACACACACACATTACACAAACTGCATTCACTATACACACACACATTACAAAAACACACACTGCATTCACTATACACACACATTACACAAACACATACACTGCATTCACTATACACACACACTGCATTCACTATACACACACATTACACAAACACATACACTGCATTCACTATACACACACATTACACAAACACATACACTGCATTCACTATACACACATTACACAAACTGCATTCACTATACACACATTACACAAACACACACACTGCATTCACTATACACATATGTAGAGAAAAGAATTAGTGTGGTCCATAAATCGGTTATGTCTCAGTGGCCCAAACTAACAGAGCATCGATGAGAGATTCCAGGGATCTCTTTAAGGGTTTAACCCACTAGTGCCAATGTTACAAAAATAATAAAAGAGGTATGCAAGTACACCAAACATGACTATGCCTCCCCTCACTCGAGATAATGGAAGTAGTCAGTGGAAGATTATATAGAGGATATATAGCTAAAAAGAAAATAAAAATGAACCAAATTGCAAGCTAGGAAACACACCCGGTCTGTGTAGTCCTAACCCTATAGGGTTAATTCCTATGTCCATATAAGAAAAGTCAGGTAGTGGTCTCAATAATGTTTATGATTAGGTAAAAAGAGTTTTATTGGTATGCCTCCAATGAAATATATAAACCAGGAGTATTAATATCTTAGTATATTATATATAAACCAGGAGTTAATATCTTAGTATATTATTTAGATGAGTCTGAGTAATCCTAAAGTACAGCTTCCAGTCAAATGTCAAAACAGACAGGAGTAATTTAGCAAATTGTCGAAGTACTCCTGAATACTAGTGGCTTATTAGGTTGTATAGATATATCTCAACAGGTGATGGTGATTATAACAACTAGTCTAACAAGCTGTTCAATGGAACTATGCTGTCTTTAGCCAAAAATTGTACTCAGATAATCACAGAAAGTAAGTAATGGAGAAGAAGGGATAGCAAGAAAGTTCTAATGTCAGTAAAATACTGTCATGAATTAACAATGTATTAAAGCCACTCTTCCTGGTAATCTTGCTAGATTGGCTAAATTGCATGTGAAACCACTGGACCACCAGGGATTGCAGTGATATGTTCTCTCCTTCCAGGCAGAAGTAAGAAGGAGGGGAGGTGGGTACATACATTTTGTTCCCTCTTTTTAATTAAAAAAAAAAATACATAGAGATTTTCTCCCTGATCCACCCTACCACAATATGGACCCCTGACACACCCTACACCACCTCTCACACATACAGAACCCCTCGCTCAAACACACTGCACCACCACCCCACATACACACACACAGTTGATCATTTTGTATGGCCCGCGAATTATGTTTTAAATATCCAAATGGCCCTTGACAGATAAAATGTTCCCCACCCCTGCTTTAATCAGTAAACAATACCCAAAATGTTTGCTTGTATGTCCTTCATTACATTTTGGTAACACTGTGGTGCACTCATCAATCTTGTTCTCACTACTTATTTCTGTATATGTTGGCTGAATTATTATTTAGAACTAAATGGACATTCTAAACAACATCACCACTATAATGCGCTAGGGCAGCGTTTCCCAAACCAGTCCTCAAGACCCACCAACAGCCCAGGTTTTGTTAGTATCTCCATTGGAATAAAACAGGGAAATACATAAATCCTGGACTGTTGGTGGGCCATGAGGACTGGTTTGGGAACCACTGCGCTAGAGGGCTTGAAATGGAATGTTTTAAATTCAGGTATTTTGGCCTATAAATGTGCAATTTCCTAGTCAGTGCGCAATGATTTCTGTTTTTTCGTGAATAAACTCTAGAATATCATTCTGAACTACAGATTATTCACATTGGAAAAGCAGGTTTCCTGTATTCCGGAACCTCTCGTAGAAACAAACACAGATAGCATGGATTATGAAACGGAAAACTGTTAAATCCCACATGTGGGGTTGTGAATGTTTTAAAACAGCTGCTAGCACACATAACTCTACATATTCGGTGCCAAAATCCACCACATAGCAACTGTCAGTAAAGCCAGGAAGGAAAAATCTTTTTTTTTTCCTTAACAGATCAAATCCCCCTGTCCCTGTGTGAAAATAATATATAAAACATTGAAATACATTTTAGACATTTCCTTACTGATTTACAAATGTTATTGTTTTGTATGGGAAAGGATTACTGTAGACCTACAAACTTTTTTATTAAAGTTCAGAAACTGATCTACACATTTATTGAAAATACAGACACTCCTCACTTACCGACCGGGTTCTGCTCCTATGACCAGGTCGTAGAACGAATTGGACGGTAAGTGAGGAGTTAAGGGGTTCCCTGCTCTGCTGTGTTCTTCTATGTTCGGGGAAATTTCCCCCGAACATAGACGAACGCACCAGAGCAGGGAACACCTCTAATCTATGTTCGGGCAAATTTCTCTGAACATAGATGTAAGGGAATGCCTGCTCTGGTGCGCATGTCTGTGTTCAGGGAATCGCTGTAATTCTCACGACGGCTCATACTTTCCACCCCGCAAGGAAACTGGTCGTAAATATGAGCAGTCGTAAAACAGGTAGGTTGCAAAATGAGGACCACCTGTACACAGAAAGAAAAAAACAAGTCAAATATGGCACTAAAAATTATTTGTAAAAAATGACAAAAATAAGATAAAAGCAGCACCTTACCTAGTGCAATAACAGGAACAGGGAAAAAAATGTTTTGGAGCGATATTGCACAATGTAAGCCGTGAGAAATCTGGCTATCGGGCTGAGGTGCATTCCGTTATTAAAGTAATTTGGGGAGTTCTCATTAAGCAATTTTTTTTTTTTGCTTTTACATTTTGTATTAATGTGAGAATAAAGTTTTTGGAAGATTGAAACCTTCTGGCTGCCCATATGTTCTGCATTATTAGTCCACCCTCCAGTTGGATGCTCTATGGTGGTGGAAAGTAGCATCTATAGCCTGAGCAGACGTCTCTGCTTTCGACTTGTGAGTGAAACATTCACCAAAAATATTATTTTCTAACAGTATTACACTATATGTTGTTTTATACTTTTTTTATTAAAGGGACTCTCCAGTGCCAGGAAAACAATCAGTTTTCCTGGCACTGCAGGTCCCCTCTCCCTCCAACCTCCCATCCCCGGTTGCAGAAGGGGAGAAAACCCCTTCAGTGACCTACCAGAGGCAGCGACATGTCCCACATTGCTGCTTCTTCTTCCACTCACGCTCCTCCCCTTCATCACGTCAGCCGGCGGGGAGACTGATCACGCCCGCTGGCGGGGGAGATCTAATGCGCATGCGCGGCCTCTTCATAGGAAAGCATTGAAAGTGTTTTTCAATGCTTTCCTATGGGGATTTTTTCGACGCTGGAGGTCCTCACACAGCGCAAGGACGTCCTGCGACGCTATAGCACAGAAAACCTGTGCTGTAGACCAAGAAGTGCCCTCTAGTGGCTGTCTAGTAGACAGCCACTAGAGGAGTTAACCCTGCAAGGTAATTATTGTTGTTTATAAAAACTGCAATAATTACACTTGCAGGGTTAAGGGTAGTGGGAGTTGGCACCCAGACCCCTCCAATGGGCAGCTCAGCTCATTGAAGTAGTCTGGGTGCAATGTCACATAACCCTACATTGGTAATTATTGCAAATTCTGAAAAACTTCACTAATTACCTCTAAGGGTTAAAACCACATCTAGAGGCCATCAACCAGACAGCCACTAGCGGGTCTTCCAAAAGGGTAGGCAAAACAATGCTTTCCTATAGAGAATCCTAATGCGAACGCGGCTTTTGCCGTGCATGCGCATTAGATGTCACCCGCTGGCTGATGGCAGGGGAGGAGCCTGACCCAGCGCCGAGGGACTTAAAGCTGTGTAGGGGGTTTACACAGAGAGAGAAAAATAAAATAGAAATAGGACCAGCCAAAATGACTTTTTAGTCAGGTTCTGTAAAGGAGAATCAGTGTTTTAAGTTCTACATACGATAGTAGTTAAAAGAGTTATGGTGCTTGGAATCTGTATGTGCAGTATTTTTCAGTGAAACACTGCACATAACGCGTGTAACACCTCTAGCAGCAGCATCCGCCAACCTGGAACAAGAGTTCTGAGCAGGCTAATGTCAGTTCTGTGAACATTTTAATGCCCAGACACTCATACACTGGCTGAGAGCGGCCAGCGGATGTCGTAAACCAACCTACATCTGAAACCAAAGCTAAGCAGGACCAGGTAATAGGGAAACTGCTGCAAAACCACTAAGTGGTTGGAGTAACCTTTTGAGATGAAATATCACTTCCCAGTATTTTTATTATAAGGTTAACTAATCCCTATATTTAACAAAGATGTTTTTGTGAAGTGTGAAAAATAAAATGTATAAATCCAAACCACTTTATCCTGCAACCAGGCGCCTCCGCTGTAGCTTTCTGTCAATCATTGTTATAAGCGCTGTACTTGAATACTGGCAGAAAGCATACACAAACAGATGGAAAAAAAATAAATCTATTTTTCCCTCTTCATTTGCAGTATTTGGCATGCATGACTTGTCTGAACTGGATTGTATAAATTTAAATGATAGAGCATCTCATGAAAAAACAACAAAAGGTTAAAAACAAAGGTTATTGGTGGTTTTCTATGTTTATTCAATTGTGTAAATCCCAGACAAGTGACAGATCCCTTTACATTTAGGATCATGTTGCTTGGAAGCTATTTTTAAGCACAACAGATACATTTCAAACCATTGTATATGCAAAGCCAAATTACATGTTTTAATCACATACAAACTGAAAACTAGCCGAACCTCTGCCTGAAATAAACAAAAGTTGCATATTGAATAGTGTCACAGAGCTGTGCCAGTAAGTCCTTGCGGTAGCTGCTATTGTTTGTTTTGCAGCAGAAAGGAAGTAGCACAGACGAAAGTCTTTTTCCTTCCATGATACAAAAGATCTGCGACAGATCATGAGATTTTGTTGACACACAATAAGTACAACAAATTCATTAAAAAAAAAAAAATCACAGTCATGTTACAATGCTGCCACCCATCCTATGTGTTCCCTTTTAAGGGCTAATAAGTATGTAGACCTCTCTGTCTCATTTGCCTGAAGCTCGAATAAACAAGGTGAAATGTTCGTGTAGGACCCCCCTTAAGAGGTTTGCCATGGGCTTACATCTAATGGCCATTGGAGTCATTAAATAACCTCCATTTATTTAAAATGCATTGGGATTATGGCTAGTGTTTTGTCCTTTGTTTGTTTTGTATGTACTGGGGCTGATGTGTGCTATGGCCGTTGCTGCTGCCCAGGAGTAGTGGGAGTTTGAGCGTAGAGTTTATTTTTGTGTATTTGTAAGTACAACAAATGACCTAAATTTTACTAACAGAGAGGGAGTCCATGTTACATGGTTGCCCTATTAAACATCTGTGGAAATTGACCCAGAGCAGCGTTTCCCAATTGGGGTTCCGCGAGAACACAAATGGGGTTCTGCCAAAATTTTGTGAAACAAAATGGCCACAAGCGGCGAGGGAGCACTCTCCCCGGCTCAGCGCGCACAGCAGTGATGCTGGAGCCGGAATATGATGTCACTCTGGCTCCGGCATCACTAAGAGGCGCACGAGGGAGTTGAGCAGGAAGATCACTGCTCCCTCGCCATCCGCTCAGCAGACCCACTGGACCACAGGGACATAGAGACTCCATGCCAGCATTCCCAAGGGAGGATGAGTGGAGTAAATGTAAAATAATATATAATAAATTGTATGTGTGCGTGTCAGTGAGAGTGTATGTGTGCGTGTCAGTGAGAGTGTATGTGTGCGTGTCAGTGAGAGTGTATGTGTGCGTGTCAGTGAGAGTGTATGTGTGCGTGTCAGTGAGAGTGTATGTGTGCGTGTCAGTGAGAGTGTATGTGTGCGTGTCAGTGAGAGTGTATGTGTGCGTGTCAGTGAGAGTGTATGTGTGCGTGTCAGTGAGAGTGTATGTGTGCGTGTCAGTGAGAGTGTATGTGTGCGTGTCAGTGAGAGTGTATGTGTGCGTGTCAGTGAGAGTGTATGTGTGCGTGTCAGTGAGAGTGTATGTGTGCGTGTCAGTGAGAGTGTATGTGTGCGTGTCAGTGAGAGTGTATGTGTGCTTGTCAGTGAGAATGTATGTGTGCTTGTCAGTGAGAGTGTATGTGTGCTTGTCAGTGAGAGTGTATGTGTGCTTGTCAGTGAGAGTGTATGTGTGCTTGTCAGTGAGAGTGTATGTGTGCTTGTCAGTGAGAGTGTATGTGTGCTTGTCAGTGAGAGTATGTGTGCTTGTCAGTGAGAGTGTATGTGTGCTTGTCAGTGAGAGTGTATGTGTGCTTGTCAGTGAGAGTGTATGTGTGCTTGTCAGTGAGAGTGTATGTGTGCTTGTCAGTGAGAGTGTATGTGTGCTTGTCAGTGAGAGTGTATGTGTGCTTGTCAGTGAGAGTGTATGTGTGCTTGTCAGTGAGAGTGTATGTGTGCTTGTCAGTGAGAGTGTATGTGTGCTTGTCAGTGAGAGTGTATGTGTGCTTGTCAGTGAGAGTGTATGTGTGCTTGTCAGTGAGAGTGTATGTGTGCTTGTCAGTGAGAGTGTATGTGTGCTTGTCAGTGAGAGTGTATGTGTGTGTCTGTCAGTGAGAGTGTGTGTGTCTAAATGTGTGTGTATCTGTGTGTCACTGTGTGCATCTGAGTGTGTGTCAGATACATACACACACACAGCTACACACAGATACACACACCGGCACATACAAATACACGCACACACACACACACACAGATACACACAGATGCACTGTGTGTGTCAAGGTGTGTGTATCTATGTGCCACTATGTGCCCTTGTGTCTGTGTGTCAGATGCATACACACACACACACACACACACAGACAGATACCCACTAAAACACAGATACACACACCGGCACATACAAACACAGATACACACACCAGCACATACAAACACCGATACACACAATTTGACATACTGTGTGTCAAGGTGTGTGTTTCTTTGTGCCACTATGTGCCAGTGTGTGTGTGTGTGTGCAAGATACACACACCAGCACATACACACAAACACACACCTTGACACACACAGTGTGTATCTGTGTGTCTGTGTCAAGGTGTGTGTTTCTGTGTGCCACAGAAACATACAGACGCACTGGCACATACACAAACAGATACACACCAGAACATTTAAAAAAAAAAAAATAAATAAATAAAAAAAAAGGTTTATGCTACAGGGTGGGGCCATTATGTTTATACACTATGTCAAAGGGTTCCACGGAAAAAAAATATTGGGAACCCCTGCTCTATACTTTAATAAGCAGAGATAGATGTGGCTGGTTTTATTGGTTACCTTAGAGATTATTGCACTTTTAGAATGTTAACTAATATTTCTTTTAACCACTTTTAGAAATTATCTCCAATATTACGTTTTAGCCAGATTATTACCAGGCCAACTTACCACTGTTTCCAGGGGGTTGTAATGAATCCCCAGTCATACTGCACCATCCAACGGGAAAGATGTCCCGAGAGTCATATTTGCACCAGTAATCAAAGGCCCCTCTCCATCCATCAAAAGTAACAAATATTTCTTCACCTTTCACATCACCAATAGTCGCTGGGCAGATTAAGTATGGATTTTTCTTGTCCACAGCTTCCAATTTCATTCCAGTTTTAAAGAAGTTCTGAGACGGTTTTTGTGGTTCCTAGTAAATAAATAAAATGAAAATGTAAAACACATGCAATACTGCATTTCTTTAACCCCTCGTGACCAGACAACTTTTGAATTCTCTTACCGTTAAGGACCAGGGCTATTTTTACATTTCTGTAGTGATTGTGTTTAGCTGTAATTTTCCTTTTACTCATTTACTGTACCCACACATATTATTGTCACGGTAGTGTACCCCAACATGCAAGATTAGTCCAACAATAGATAAGATAAAGCAGATACGTCTTACTGGACCTTAGAATGGCCGGACTCGACGTATGCAGAGTGTGTGTGTGTGTGTGTTTGTGTAGTGCGTGTATATGTTTGTGTAGTGTGTGTATATGAATGCAGAGTGTGTGTGTAGTGCGTGTATATGAATGCAGTGTGTGTGTGTGTAGTGTGAGTATATGAATGCAGAGTGTGTGTGTAGTGTGAGTATATGAATGCAGAGTGTGTGTGTAGTGTGAGTATATGAATGCAGAGTGTGTGTGTGTGTTTGTGTAGTGTGTGTATATGAATGCAGAGTGTGTGTGTGTGTTTGTGTAGTGTGTGTGTATATGAATGCAGAGTGTGTGTGTGTGTGTGTGTGTTTGTGTAGTGTGTATAGTGAATGCAGTGTGTTTGTGAAGTGTGTGTATATAATGCAGAGTGTGTGTGTTTCTGTAGGTATGTAATTTGTGTAAAATAGGGGATATGGGGGGGGCCTTTTTAAATTTTAATTGTTGTAAAAAAAAATGTTTTTAATTTTTTGTCCCCCCTCCCTGCTTGTTACCTGGCCAGGAAGGGGTAAAAGGTAATCCCTGGTGGTCCGGTGGCAGAAGGGGCCCAGCAAGCTCTTACTTAACTTCCTAGCATCTCCCTTCAGCTCCCCAGTGTAAATCTCACGGGCTGTGTGCCGCGCGGAGCGTTGCCATGGTAACCCCTGGCAACGCACTGACGGCCACGAGACTTGCAAGATTTACAAAGGGGAGCCGAAGGGAGCTGCTGGGAAGGTAAGTAACAGCTTGCTTGGACCCAGGAATGCCGGGCTGGTCATCATGGGCCCGTCGGTCCTGGTACGTATTATCGGTATCTTTATTGGCAGATACCGATATTGTAGAAAATACAGAATATCGGCCAGACCGATAATCGGTTGATCCCTAATCGGAAGCCTGCCTGAAGGCTTCCGATGCTCTGCTCCACACTGCCGGACACCATGTGCGACAACCCGGAAGTGATCGCTCTCGGAGGAGCGATCACTCGGGTGCCCGGCAGTGGGGAGGATGGGTATATCGAGGCATTGTGTAATACCCATAGAGCGGCTGGACGCGATCGCTTCCAGCGCTCAAATTTACCGCGGACCTACCTCATACTTTAAGCACCTTTTTTGTCGGACGTACCTCATACGTCCACGGTCGGGAAAGGGTGAAAACCTTAACTACAGGTTAAGTTAGAGGACTGTGATTATATTAAGTGATTTGTCCAGCATCACCTGATATTTAAAACAATGTTTCAACTAATTACACACTGTATGCAGTTATTAAATAAAAATATGATTTCTTATTTTATTAGCTTTTATATAGCGCCAACATACTCCAGCGCTTTACAATTATTGAATGGATATATTTCACTACAAGTAACTAACATACAAAATATCAACAGAGACAAGAGATAAAGACAGAGATATAGGACTGGAGGCTAGGGGAGAGTCTTGGCACAGGGTAGGGAATTCCATAAGAACGGGCAGCCCGTGAAAAATCCTGCACATGAGAGTTGGCAGTGCAAGAATGAGCAGGTGTCTGCAGATGGTCACTCGCAGAGTGAAGGGAATGAGGAGCGGTGTATTTGGTGAGCACAGAGGACATTGGTAGGAGTGGAGTTATTGAGGACTTTGTAGCTTAGCTTTAGCAGTGTGGCTTCCTGTACCCTTCAGGATCCAACTCAAAGTAATGATTGGCAAAAGGGGTGAGGTTTGGGAATAGTAGCCAGTCACTTTGAGCCTAGCGACGGGATTCATTACAGACTGAAGAAGAGCAATGCAGGTATTTGAAAGGCTGATGAGTAAGTGCAATAGTGAAATCGGGAAATGATGAGTGCATGAACAAGTGCCTAAGTTGCATCTCGGTTAAATAAGAGATATTGTGGGCAATATTTTTAAGCTGGCAGTTACAGTATTTACAGACAGACTGGATGTAAGAAGAGAAGATGGCAAAACCTGAGAAAAGTAACTACAAGACAACGAGCTTGAGTGGTTGATGTAACAGGTGTCCCATTGATGTGAGTGAAATAGATGGATGAAGACAATTTGAGGGTGGAAAGATTAAGAGTTCCGTTTTAGAAAATGGGAAGCCATCCAGTTAGAGACGGAAGAGAGGCAGTTTGAGACTCATTCCAGCATTACAGAAGAGAGGTCAATGGAGGGAAAGTAAATCGGAGTTTCGACAACATATAGATGGTATTAATAAGGTTAGAGAAAAGGGCAGTGTAAATGGAGAATAAGCGGACCAAAAATAGAGCCCTTGTGAACACCAACTTAAATGGGCAGAGTGGAGTAGGTAGCAGCAGAGAAGGAGACACAAAATGAGTGTTCGGAAAAATACGATAAAAAACAGTACAGTTTCACAGAGTACAAGGTTGTGGAGGGTGGGAAGAATACGAGAGTGGTCAACCGTATCAAAGGCAGCAGACAGGTCAAGGTAAATCAAGAAAACGTAATGACCTTGCAATGATTAAGTCATTAGTCACCTTTGAAAAGGCAGTTGCAGGAGAATGGAGAGAGAGCAGAAGCTAGATTGAAGAGAATCGAGGAGGGAGTTGGCACTAAGAAAGTGAGTTAGGTGGGTAAACACAATCGTCTCAAGAAGCTTGGAAGTAAAGGTGAGTAGGGGAGACATTAGTTAGTAGGAGAAGTAGGGAAAATAGATTACTTTTTGAAGATGTGATTTATGATTGCATATTTGAGGGAAGAGAGGAAACACCAGTAGAACAAGAAATTTTGAAAATATATGTAAGGGATGGGACCAGGCTGGAGAAAAGAGATTGGATAAGAGGTGACTAGGTCAAGAGTACAGGGGGAAGGGCGATATGACTTTTAGGGACCTCTTGTTCAGACGTGTGGAAAGGAGTTAAAAGTGGAAAAGGACACAAAGTAGATCTGATTACTGGAGAGGTAAGGGGAGAGATTTAATTCCTAATTTGGTTTGCCTTATATAGGTATACAGCTTAAAAATAGACAATGCCCACCCTCTTTCCTTTTGTACCCCACTCTTCACCTAGTATTGCTATTTTATTGTGAAAATAATATAAACTGTAAAATAAAAAAATAAAAAATAGACAAAAAACACGTTAAGACAACATGCAAGCGTTCTCAAAAAACATTCTAAATACTCAAGTTGGTTTTATCTAAACTACAATAGTTGTCATGTGGTGTACATGACATACTGTAATCACCATGGCAAAAGCCGGAAGGAAAGGTTTTCCCGTTAATACTACATACAATAATCATGTTATGACAAAATTAAATGCACAGTACATGAGACTTAAACCACTGCTAAAATTGTAAGATTCTTATGAAGTCTGTCCTTACATTTTTAAAGTATGATGCTGGTGCCATATCAGCTCCGTTTAGTGTTCTCAACAGAAACATCGGCCAAGAGGATGCATTCATCCGAAATCCTAGGAAAGTCCAACAGAAACAAATATATTATTTCAGCAAGTTTTCATAAATCATTTCTTGAAAAGTAGTCTAATGTTTTTAGATTTCCTTATTGCACAGTATGTTTCATTTAGAATCTCTTATATCCTGCTCTGTTGATTGTCTGCTAAAGCCTGCAGGTGCTCAGTACAAAATTGATGGGCTGGTCTGATGTCTCAATTTATAGTCAGATAATTTAACAGATACATTCAACGTTGTTTGTACTGCTGCAATAATCCGTGTATTTTAGAGATACAGTGGAAGAGAGCAAAGGGAAAAAAAACTAATAAACCCATTCCAACTATATGCTGTATTTGAATGAGCAACTAAGAGCGTTCAGACAATCTTAATAGAGCTAGAATTCAAATCTTGGTCAGTGACCAAAATATTTACAAATAAGGGAAACATGAGCCCAGGTTTGCTGTAAAAAAAAAAAAAAATCTATTTATAAAATACATACAGACACGTATGAAAGAGGACTTACAACAATATCCATTTATTATAGCATTATGCCAGTCATTTTACTTTGGAACTTGCATCAGGACAGTTAAAAACATTGTAATTATTATTAACAACATTTATTAATAGAATGAAGTGTGTCCACCCAGCATTTAAGAGATCTCAGTGCTTACCCAGACACTTAACTAAGTCCACTCCCACCACACCACCTTCTGATTATCTGTTAACCGTTGGATATCACGTAACATTGGTCTTCATGCAAAGCAAAAGAGGGACCAAAGAAATATAATTCTATAATGGTTCTAAGAACAATAAATCCTTTTACTAAATGTATGTTTTTCAAGGTAGCCAAAAAATAGATTAATTAAGTCTTAAGTCTTATGTTACATAGGTCTTTAACCCCTTAAGGACTGAGCCAATTGTACAAGTTGTGATAAAAACAAAACTTAAACAAAACCTTGAATTTGCGCTATATGTCTGTTCAGGTGTAATTCACCTCTTTCATATAAAGTGCTCTCACACTTATCATATATCATTTTGTTCAGGAGAAACAGGGTTTTCATGTCACATCAAATATTTGTATATTAAGCAAAATGTAATATGAATTAAAAAAAAAATTTAAAAAGAGAAATTAAGAATTTTTTTTATTGTTTTTGTTCTGCATGGCATTTTAACGGTGAATATCACAATACTGTTAGCGGTTACTGCAATAAAGTACACATTTGTATTCAGCAATCACTCACGGGTAAAACAGTGCCCCCCATGTACAGGTTTTATGTTTTTTTTTAAAGTTACAGGGTCAAATATAGCACATTACATTACAGTCTTTTCTAGTAGCCACTTAGTTACAAACACTGGCCAAAGTTAGTGTTAATATTTGTGTGTGAAAAATGCAAAAAACTAAATTGAACGCTAATTTTGGCCAGTGTTTGTGACTAAGTGGCTACTAAAAAAGACTGGACATACACCATTTGCAATACCTTGGGTTGTCTACTTTTGCAAATGGTATACCATCATGGGGGTAATTCTCATTCCTGGGCTACCATACGGTCTCAAAGGCAACATTACCAATTGGGCAAATTTCAATGTGAAAAAAAGATTTGACCCTGAAACCTTTTAAAAACACCATAAAACCTGTACATGTGGGGAACAGTTATACTCGGGAGACTTCGTCAAACACACAGTAAAATGTATCACAACAATTATATCGTCAGTGAAAGTACCGTTTGTGTGTGTAAAATGCAAAAAAAATGCATTTTTACTGACCATATCATCATTGTGATATGTTTTACGGTTTTTAAATACTAAGATTTGTGTTCAGCGAAGTCTCCCAAGTAAAACAGTACCCCCCATGTACAGGTTTTATGGTGTCCTGGAAAGTTACAGAGTTAAATATAGGGCTTGTGAACCAAATTCAGCATGGGTTGTTAGGCAGGTCACTCAGATTGTAATAAAATGACTTGATTATGTAAAAATATTATAAATATATATATAATATTTTTAAATGATTTATATTTATATATAGATATATAGATATACACAAATACACACACTGCTCAAAATAAATTAAGGGGACACAAAAATAACATCCTAGATCTGAATGAATTAAATATTCTTCTGAAATACTTTGTTCTTTACATAGTTGAATGTGCGGACAACAAAATCACACAAAAATAAAAAAATGGAAATCAAATGTTTCAACCCACGGAGGTCTGGATTAGGAGTCACACTCAAAATTAAAGTGGAAAAACACATTACAGGCTGATCTAACTTTGATGTAATGTCCTTAAAACAAGTCAAAATGAGTAGTGTGTGTGGCCTCCACGTGCCTGTATGACCTCCCTGTAGCGGAGAGCCGATCTTGCACAGCTATTCTCCACTAGAGATTCCAGTGAGGCTCAGGAACAAGGTGATGTTAAGTCCATAGGCAAGGTTTCCAGCAGGTAAAGTAATACAGCAGTATCCCCATCGCAATCCCAATAACTGGACGACACACAGTTTCAGGAGTAGACTGACAAGCTTTATTCCACAGTTCCTTATAAAGCCCTCTCCCATGCAAGGGAGGAGGTTCTATCACTTAAGACATTATCCAATCTCTAAGTAGTAACCTCCCACAGATCTCCTCCCCTCCTCTAGCATCATAATCCCCTTATTGTGTACACAGTTTTCCCCGAGTTTTGGATGTACCCTAAATACTTGGGGTACATCCACAAATCCAACATCCCCAGATAGCTCTATTCTGGGGGACCAACATACTTAAAAATTAGCCCATTCGGATGAAGCGTTCGTGAGATATGGGGTTCCAAAGATTTGACCGACCGCATGGGTAAAGTATCCGAAAACAGTTCCATGCATTTTGGCCCTGCGGTCGGTCACAAACAAGGGAATGAAAACAGGCGAATTGCCTGTGTTATAGAGCCTGGAGAGGGTTTGAATGAATTCCCTTGTTTATGGGGCTCTTTCTACCGAACGGCGGGTCATTCGGTAGTTTCCATACGAATTTCTGGAAGTATGGAGGTCTCAGCGGTGTTTGCCTAGTCAAGTGTCCGATTTTAGTTCCAGACACTCGACGGCAAAACACCGCTGTTCGGTAGTTTAAGATGGCCGCCGCCACGTGTTTGTTTCCCGAATGGCGGCCACCCAGAGGACAAAGACCACACTGCACTGATTGCCAATTACCTGTTTGCAACATTGTTGCAAACGGTAATTGGAGGCACACTCATTCCTGGGTGGTCTGGTTGTTCGGTAGTTTCATTCCCTTGTTTTATTTGAATGATTCTACCGAACAACTAGAGGAATACAATTCTTTACATACATTTAACTGTAATTATACCCGGATACCATGCTTTCTATACATGTACATACACATTAAACCAGCCATATGACCAAATACACTTATTCTCATACATGTCGTGGGACAGCCCGGTACCAATCCGCTACACTCCCTACAAAGCCTGTGCATGCTCCTGATGAGGTGGTGGATGGTCTCTTGAGGGATCTCCTCCCAGACCTGGACTAAAGCATTTGCCAACTCCTGGACAGTCTGTGGTGCAACATGACGGTGGATGGAGCGAGACATGATGTCCCAGATGTGCTCAATTGGATTCAGGTCTGGGGAACGGGCAAGCCAGTCCATAGCATCAATGCCTTCGTCTTGCAGGAACTGCTGACACACTCCAGCCACATGAGGTCTAGCATTGTCTTGCATTAGGAGGAACCCAGGGCCAACGGCACCAGCACATGGTCTCAAAAGGGGTCTGAGGATCTCATCTTGGTACCTAATGGCAGTCAGGCTACCTCTGGCGAGCACATGGAGGCCCCCCAAAGAAATGCCACCCCACACCACTACTGACCCACTGCCAAACCGGTCATGCTGGAGGATCTTGCAGGCAGCAGAACGTTCTCCACGGCGTCTCCAGACTCAAAGGCGGAGGTAGCGGTCCTGCTGCTGGGTTGCTGTCCTCCTACGGCCTCCTCCACGTCTCCTGATGTACTGGCCTGTCTCCTGGTAGCGCCTCAATGCTCTGGACACTACGCTGACAGACACAGCAAACCTTCTTGCCACAGCTCGCATTGATGTGCCATCCTGGATGTGCTGCACTACCTGGGCCACTTGTGTGGGTTGTAGACTCCCGTTAATATATTATATTGTAGCTCTATAAGATCGAGGCAGTGTATACATTTCTTAGCTTCTGGTATGATCTTCTACCAATTCACCCATCTCCCTACCCACAGTTAACCCCTTCCCTGCCAGTCAGCCAACCTCACTACCCACTGTTGAGAGAGAGAGAGAGAGAGAGAGAGAGAGAGAGAGAGAGAGAGCGCGCTAGATATAGATATATATGACAATATGATACGTAATGTGGCGAGGAAATGTGTGTGTGTGATGTGGTTTGTTCTAATGTCTGAATGCTGAGAACTCCAAGGAGGCTTGGGCAGGCATTGTTAAGCTGAGTGAAGCTCAGGCACGCCCAGTAAGCCGTGTCATTATGGATTCTCATAGAGAATCCATGGCGTATGGCCATTGGTGGATTGGTGGACAGTCTGGCTGAAATACAGGAAGCAGGGAAACATGACATAAAATCAGAGAAGGGGCAAAGAATATGTTTATAGTAAAGTTTAAAACAGGTACACTATTTAGGGAAAAGGCATTTAGCGACACCAAGTTTACAGCTGCGGTGGGTGGGGTGGGGGGGTGGGGGGGATGGGGAGGATATGCATATTTTTACCTATTCATTTCCTTTCAGGGCAATATAGAGATCCAGCTCAGATTTCGTCAATATCTCCTAAAGAAATATCAAAACACTTGCCCAACAATCTCAAATGTACTCACCCAGAGGTGGCTGCAGCATATCTCCTTTTTTCTCACATGTGCCAATGTGCTGAATATCCAATGAGTCCACCAGTCTCCAAAAATCATTCTTGTCATCACTTCCATCCAGTCGTAACCGTAAGCGAGCACCAGTTATCCCTATGACCGTAGCGATACAAACTGAGGTAACATTTCGGGGATCATGAGCTTCCAATTTCATGCCCACTTTAAATTCATTGCTTGGTGGAGTCCTAGACTACATGAAAGAAAATTATATAAAACTAATTTCAATTTATGGCATGGGCAAAAAATTATCTGGAACATATATTTTACAGATATAGTAATTTAATATACAGAATAGTTAAACGCATTCTTAAGTAAGCTCATTCGAGCAGAGTCCTAGCAAAATTTGTGATAGTTTGTCTCATTTGTTGTTAAGGTCCCCACTTATTAATAGCAGGTGATGAAGGGTGTTTAGTTTATAAACTATTTAATTATCTAGGTTTTCTTTTGTTTATTTTAGATGTCTCATTGAAGAGGTTTGCAGTTTGTATTGCTTTTTAAATCAAGAAGAGCTCAAAAAGTAAACTGCATACCTGGAAGATAGAAAGCAACTTAGAAGACTTATTAAGAGGCCATATTAAGGAATATACTTCATACAAAAATCTCATTAGTTGAAGTCAGTGAATCATTAGAAAAAAAGAAAAGTAGGTCGAGTACAGCAGGGGATGTGGACAACTTAGATTGTGAAAAAGCAACACAGCTGGTGTCTCAGTTAATGAAAACATATAGGTACACTTAGAAGAATTATTACTTGCACAGCCAACTACTTAGAGAAAGAATCCAGGGGCACAAATTAAAATGGCATATTTTCCAGTTGGACAACGTTTCTAACTGGAATGCATTGATATTCTGTCCTTAAATCATTAAAATGTTTTATTGATCTTAAAGGGACACAGTGGGCACCATCACAATTTCATCGGAATGAAACTGTTCTGGACCACGAAGGCCCTGGCTTACCTTAAGGGGTTAAAACATTACACATATAGAGAGATAATCACAGTTGTACCACGGAATCACGTGACTTAGGCATCCTGTGTGTGCCTAATATCAATTCTGTGCAATTATTATTATTGGTATTTATTTAGCTTCAACTTATTCTGCAGGGCTTTACAATATAATGATGACGTCTGTGGTCAGCTCGCTAACGGCAGATGCAATGATCTTCACCCTTGCATGCTTTGTGCCTTCAAGCGAAATCCTTCTTCAGCTCTCCTTCCATTACTTAAAATATAGATTTCTCCTTTCGCTCTGAGCCGGTGATACAATCCAATCAAATTTTCTCTGTGGAAAGGAGAACAGGGAGCTTCACCGGCCGCTGGATTTCAATTAAGTTTCCTAAGGAGGGGATGGGGGGCTTGAACCTGTTCAGTAGCCAGGGAGAAAGTCTGAAGAGTAGGAAAGGCATGATCTACGTGTGGTGGAGAAAGAGAACAGCAAGGTGGGGAGAATTCATTCCTTAGCTTTTCAATCTTGTCGGAAAAGTAGCATGCAAAGCTATCAGCTGTTAAGTTAGTATGGGGGTATCCACAGCAAGGCAAAGAGAGGTAAAGGTGTCAAAGAGACGCCTGAGATTGCGGAAGGGGGGGGTTAAATAACAGCAATGTTATCAGAGAAGGGTTTGAAAAGGCGAATCGGATGAATTTCAAATGATGGGAAAGAGAGGGAAGGGAGGGAAGGGAGGGGCGGGGGGTAGAGGTTTGAAGGAGCAGTGTGGTGAGAGGAGAATCCTTAAACCACCACCTTTACATTTAGAGTGTCTTAAGTTGTGGGTAAGTTGAAGACCACCAATGGAAAAAGATGCAGCGGCAGCAGTGTCAGAGTGGGAGAGCCATGTTTCTGCTAAGGCTAGTAAAACTAGGGAATGACAGATGAAGAGGTCGTGGACCGCAGTGGATTTTGTAATATTGCAAACAGAGTGTGCGTTCCAGAGGGCAGGATTAAATGAGGATTTAGAAGAAGAGTAACACAAGATGGGTATGAGGTTGGTGTGGTTCCTTGAGTTAGTACATGATAGGTTTGCGGAGATGGGACCGGGGTTTGGAGAGACATCACCAGCTACTAGGAGCAGAAGGATAGAAAGGAAGTGAAGGTCGGAGTAGGATTTCAAAGTTTTGTAGGTGGGTATGTATATAAAGGATTTGAGAGGAGTTGGAGGAGATAGGCTGGAGAGGTATATGTAGAGTGCATGGAATGAATAGAGAGGGGAGTAGGGATCGACCGATTATCGGTCTGGCCGATATTCTGTATTTTCAGCAATATCGGTATCAACCAATAAAGATACCGATATTGCAGACCAGGGCCGCCATCAGGGTCCTGGGGGGCTCAGCACACTCTTACTTCCCTTCAGCTCTCCTGTCTAACTCTCGCGAGTCCCGAGTTACAACGGCAACGCTCCGCGCTGCACACAGGCCGTGAGTTAGACAGGGGAGCTGAAGGGAGCTGCTGGGAAGTTAAGTAAGAGTGTGATGAGCCCCCACTGTACAGTCCATGCCACCGGACAACCAGGGAATGCCATATACCCCCTTCCTGGCCAGGTAAGAAGCAGGGGGCAGGGGGGGGACTAAAACATCATTTTTAAAAAACAAAAAAAGAAACATTAAAATGCCCCCCTCCCCATTTTACACACTTAACATATCTACACAAACACACACACACAGCATTCACTATACATGCTACACTCACACACACTGCATTCACTATACACACACTACACAAACACACACTGCATTCACTATACACACACACTACACAAACACACACTGCATTCACTATACACACACACTACACAAACACACACTGCATTCACTATACACACACACTACACAAACACACACTGCATTCACTATACACACACACTACACAAACACACACTGCATTCACTATACACACACACTACACAAACACACACTGCATTCACTATACACACACACTACACAAACACACACTGCATTCACTATACACACACTACACAAACACACACTGCATTCACTATATACACGACACAAACACACACTGCATTCACTATACACACGACACAAACACACACTGCATTCACTATACACACTACACAAACACACACTGCATTCACTATACACACACTACACAAACACACACTGCATTCACTATACACACACTACACAAACACACACTGCATTCACTATACACACTACACAAACACACACTGCATTCACTATACACACTACACAAACACATACTGCATTCACTATACACACTACACAAACAAACACTTTGCATCCACTCCACAAAAACACACTACATCCACTACACAAGCACTGCATCTACTAATCAAATACTCTCACTGCATCCACTACACACACACACACATTCTTGAAAACATAAAACATTCTGACTGGCATGTATATTTTGTGCATTTACCTTAATACAAAAAAAATAAGATTTGCAAACTAAATAAAATAAACATGTTTAGTTAACAGTAGATTTGTGTAGAAATAGTTTGTGTTTTTTAAATGGCAAGTTTACAGAATATCGGAAAATTATCTGCTATCGGCCTGAAAGTTCACAGATTATCGGTATCGGCTCTAAAAAACAAACAAAAACCAATATTGGGCGATCCCTAGAGGGGAGAGGAGTAAAGTGGAAATAATGAAGATGGTGTGGTCAGGGACAGGTGAGCAAAAGAATAGGGATATTTTAGTAATGAGAGAAGTTAGTTTGGAAGTGAAAAATAGAAGGGAAAAACATTATTTAGAGAAAATGTGTTTTGTTCTATAGATATGAAGATTATACATATGCACATATATAAACCTAGTGTGTGTGTGTATATAGGTATATGTGTGTGTGTCTGTCTATATATATATATATATATGTGTGTGTCTATGTCTACCTTCACTTCCTTTCTATCCTTCTGCTCCTAGTAGCTGGTGATGTCTCTCCAAACCCCGGTCCCATCTCCGCAAACCTATCATGTACTAACTCAAGGAACCACACCAACCTCATACCCATCTTGTGTTACTCTTCTTCTAAATCCTCATTTAATCCTGCCCTCTGGAACGCACACTCTGTTTGCAATATTACAAAATCCACTGCTGTCCACGACCTCTTCATCTGTCATTCCCTAGTTTTACTAGCCTTAGCAGAAACATGGCTCTCCCACTCTGACACTGCTGCCGCTGCATCTTTTTCCATTGGTGGTCTTCAACTTACCCACAACTTAAGACACTCTAAATGTAAAGGTGGTGGTTTAAGGATTCTCCTCTCACCACACTGCTCCTTCAAACCTCTACCCCCCGCCCCTCCCTTCCCTCCCTTCCCTTCCCTCTCTTTCCCATCATTTGAAATTCATCCGATTCGCCTTTTCAAACCCTTCTCTGATAACATTGCTGTTATTTAACCCCCCCCTTCCGCAATCTCAGGCGTCTCTTTGACACCTTTACCTCTCTTTGCCTAAAAAAAGACTGGACATACCCCATTTGCAATACCTTGGGTTGTCTACTATTGAAAATGGTATGCCATCAAGATGGTAATACTCATTCCTGGGCTGCCATACGGTCTCAAAGGCAATGTAACCAAATTGGCGAATTTCAATGTGAAAAAAATTAAAAATGTAACATGCTATATTTGACCCTGTAACTTCCCAAAACACCATAAACCCTTTACATAGGGGGTACTATTTTACACGTGAGACATCGCTGAATACAAATCTGTGTATTTCATTGCAGTAAAAGCAAACAGTATAATGACATTCACAGTTAAAATGTCACATAGAACTAAAAAAATTCTTATCTCCCATTTTAATATTTTATTCATATACAATTTTGTTTCATAGCTAAACATTTGATGTTAAATGAAAGCCGTGCTTCCCCTGAATAAAATGATGTATAATAAGTGTGGGTGCACATAATATGAAATGGGTGAATTATGCCTGAACAGACATATAGTGCAAATTCAACGTTTTGTTTACGTTTTGTTTTGTTTTGATCACAACGTGTACATTTGGCTCAGTCCTTAAGGGGTTAACAAACTGCATCCTTAACCGCGGTTTAAACACTCATAGGTATATGTGTGTG